>NC_066316.1:72732707-73066635 GCF_022539315.1 Serinus canaria
CATATTTTTCTCACCATATTTGCTCCACCTATTTTATTCTATTCCATTGTAAGGAAACACAGTAGAACTTAAAATATATGCCCTTTTTCTGAAAAACTTCATCTTTAGTTATGTCAACATTTTACCTAAGCACCCATTTAAATCTAATCTACAAATATATTTTTATATTCGTATGTAATTGAAAAAACTTAAGTTTCTGTAATTTTTACTTTATATTTTAACATTAGATAATTTTAAAATGTCATACTTTATCTGAGGTATTATAAAGAATCATGAATGTTAAAATTTCTTTAAGCTTTCTAGGAGTCTGAAAATCTGTGAGGTCTATTCATTCTGAATTTTTCAGCTACAGTGTAATTTCTTCAAAATACTTCTGATTTCCAAAGATTTGTATTTAAAGTAGTCTAAAGAAAAAAAATTGTTCCTGAACTGAAATAAATTGCTTTCTCCTAAAAGTGCTATGAATTATCACTACCAGATTTATATATAATCTGAATTTCTTATCAAGGAAGTTAATATCCATCAGCAAAGTTAAATGACTGCAGAGCTATCCAAGCATGTACTGCTTGTTAGAAATTGTTTCACTGTTCTTAAAATAGTTTTTTACCCTGGCTTTGAAGAAGTCTGCTGTACTCAAAAGAAATACCTTCCAGTTTGCTGCAGAAAAAAAAATCTAAAAACTTATTAACTGCTAAGACTTACAAATCACACATTAAGATGAAGTTTAAAATGCAACTACAATTATAATTGCATTTTATCTTCACTGGCAGTTGCCAGCAACTACCTTGTCTAACAAAGAAGTACTTTTCTTGCTCTTGTTATTCAGGAGATGTTTTCAATATTTTTCCTTAGGATTGAAGAGCCCATTGTTAAGTGCTTAATAACAACTGCTGGAGCCTAATGTTTTTGATTATCTTTTTCTAAATCTAACAAGTAAGGTCATATGGGTGCTTTCATGCTACCATTCATTATAAGCAAACACAATTCTCTTCAATTAGAGACTGATTTTATACACGAGTGCTTGCTTGGTATTTCAGAGAAAAACAATGGTCTAGAAGGAAGAAAACTCTAGTTGAAGCAATATCCCAACACATTTTCAGTGCCGAAAAAACTATGTCCCAAAGTGCCTGGCTAATTCAAACTCTACACATATCTGTGTATATATCGTTTTATGTGTACAATATTAATTTTCTAACTGCAGTGTAAGGCAGTAAAGCACACTTTCAAGAGGACTCAAATCTTCTGAGTGACACATTATCAGCTCATTTTGAGTTAGCCTTTTGTCCTTGTTCTGTTAGCATTCCTGGGCAATTCTTCTTCTGTTCCTTTGCTCCAGCAGAGCTGACTGTCACAAACCAAAGCTGGCGAGCAATAACAGGTCTCAGTCATGCAGGTGCCTCTGCCAACAGAAGTAGAAATGTGTAGAACCCTCTTCAAGGTGGAAAATTTCAAAAAAATAATTAAGACAAGAAAGATGTGGAGAAGAAGATATTTATAAGCCTAAGTGCAGGACAATTAGAAAGATACATTTGCACAATAGAACCTGAAGCTTAATGACAGAGATCTAATGATACCAGGTGCACACTCTGGGGAGGACCTAGACATAAACTGGAATTCATTGTTTCAGCCACATAAAAGCAGCTGATGAAGATTGAATGGGCATAGCTCTCTAGAGTCTCTACTGGTTCAAACTGAAAGTTTTCCCTTTTTTAATTTGCAGCCTGTTCCTAGTGCTGCTCTGTCAGTAGTTGCTGTATCAGCCACAGGAAAAAGAACTTGCCTGCAGCATTGTCAGCACCTTGGTGTGACTGTGAAGAACAAAATATTTTTCATTTATAATGTGGCCAAAGATGCATCCAAGTGGTTTGACGGAAAATACTCTTGTTGTTGTTGTTGTTGTTTTATTAAAATAGAACAGTCAATGTAAAACTTTGTGTTTCATTTTGCTCACAGGCACAGAAGAGTTGTCAAAATGGATTCCATTGGCAAGTGTTGACTGAGCTGAGGGTCTAAAACCTGCCCCACAGGCATCCTGATGTTGTAAAAGGTTAAAAACAGAGGGCAGATTGTAAATTTAGTCATAAAGAACATGCTCAGACAGATGGTTGAATCAAGTGGGTTATGACTCCAGAGGATTCTCTTAAAACACTATAGATCTGTTTTACATAAACCTTTTTATTCTCCAGGTATGATTTGCCTAACATAGTAGCTTGCTGCAAATTTAAATAAAAATCTACATAAAAGGAAAATAAATAAATAAATAAAGAACTTATTAGAAAGAACTTTCATGAAGATGCCAGATAGAGACGTAATGAGAAAACTTACAATTCAAAAAAGCCCCAAAAAGTGGAAAAGGAGAGATGTTTCTTGGGCAGAGCCCGGAGTGCTTGGCTCTGATTTTGAATTATATATGACTGTTGCTGTGCAGAAAAATATGCAAATAAATGCCGACAGTATTACTTCATGTCAGCAAGGAAAATAGCCTCATCAAGTCTCAAATCATGACTTTCCATGCGCATTCTTGCAAGTTTTTTGACTGTAATATCATAAATCTTATAAGAAAAGTCAACTTCAGGGAGAAAAACCAAACAAACTGGATAATGAATATCTGAATGACCTTTTATATTTCTCTCCAAATATTAAGCAATGCATAAAAGCATTCCTCTTAAAGTCTCTGAAACCTTTTCTGTGAGAAAAAATCACTAGAAACAGATTTATTTTTTTTTTCACATTATGTGCCTTTGCTCATAGTCAATGGTGGCATGGAAAATACAGATTCAAGCAACAGACAATTGCCGTGCTGTGAAAGCATTAGCTCAAGAAATGTCCAAATGAGCCAATACATTTTGAAGGATCAATTAATTAATAATAAAAAATCCCAAGTAGGGACACAGAGGAATTTATTAACACTTGATACTGTGTTTTCAAAAAATATTTCTCATTGTATGTGATAGTTGCAGACACTTCAGAACTAATGATAGCTCCTTACAACTAGATAGCTGAAAGATTCAAAGAGCTTGGGGAGGAAACCTGATAGCATCTTACATTATATATCTGGAAGAGATAAAGAGCTTGGGGATTAAACTTGAGATTTATTATGTAGTACTGGGATTATATTGCTTTTTTTATTCTCAGGAACATTCGAGCAGCAGAAATTTCTAAAGTAATCACATAAGAATTCAGATTCAAAAAGTGCAATCTGTCATTTCTCTAGAGTTGGCCTTTCATTTTTTTATTCTCTTTAAATCATATCTACCTGGAACACTGCTATCTGGGTAGGGCAAACTATTAACAAGTATTTCATTATCTTTTTTCCCAAACTCGGGACTCACTCATTGCTATCCCTGTCTCTCTATCCAAGAGCAGGAAATTTCTGGATCCTGCACACTGCCTTAGCTTGACAGAACTAGTTGTGAAACATAGGAGTTTTGTCTGTGGTGGTGGTTATGTTTGCATACAAAAATGCTGTCATTCCAGGCAATTTGGCTCAGGCATGGATTCCTCTTACTTACCCAGGCAGAGAGGGTGCTCTCCTTTCTCCTCCCCAAAGAGAACGGCCCATTTTGAAAACTGAGCAAGCTAAAAAACGGCTTCTTTTTAAAACTGACCAAGTTAAAAACAGTGGTTGGGAAGATCTCCTTCAGGCTGCTTCACTCCCACGGGGATTAAAGGATGTGGAAATTTGTGTTTAGCAGCACCACCTGGTGGAAATGACTTCTTGTAGTTATTCCGTGTAGTCTTGTTGCTATTTTGGTGAAGCGTCTTGCCTGCGTGGCAGAGGGAAGAAAATTGTGTCAGGACAGCAGATGGAAATAATGTAGTGATGTATAGCTACTCTTAGCAGTCCATTTTCCTGGGGAAACGGGAAAGCAGGCTGCAGGCATTTAAATTGTTGTACTGAGTGTCCCACGAAAAAACAGAGCTTCCTTCTGCATAGAAATGTGGCTGCAGAGGGAGCAGGGTGTCAAACATCATTCTGAAGGAAAAAACAGATATTTCAGTCCACTTCTCCAACCTGATAATGAAATCCTGGCAAAAAAGGGTCCATTATTTTCAGAGAAGTAAAATACAGTTCTTGCAGCATGTTGGGAGAAAAAAACCCGCAAGATTATCACCTGTGAAATAAACATCGTGTTTGCTAATTATGTCTAAAATGTCAGTGGGTGAGAATTAGAAGCTAAGACAAAACTCCTAAATTATCCACTTTTCTTTAAAGAAAGTTTATTTTAAGAGAAAATACCACGAGGAAAGAAAAATTATAACAAAAGGCACAAATTACTATGAGGCTGTTAAAGCACTATACTGATAGACAACCTTAGAGACAAAAACACAAAGCTGAACTTCACCCATTGGGAGGATTGTCAGTGAAACTGGGATTTATTCTTTCTCTTTCTTTTTTTTCTTTTCTTTTCTTTTCTTTTCTTTTCTTTTCTTTTCTTTTCTTTTCTTTTCTTTTCTTTTCTTTTCTTTTCTTTTCTTTTCTTTTCTTTTCTTTTCACTTTCTTCTTAGTCATTTCTCAGGTTAACACATTCAGAAAAATGAATCATTCTCAAAAAGCCACAACCTCCCTCAAACCCTATTGTATAACATTTACTTGCAACACATGATGAAAGTTCTGTGGCAAACTCCAGAAAATGCAGAAGCCAGAAATGCTAAAGAGAAGGGTTTATTATCTACTTCTCCAAGGGAATGAGGATCCCAGTATCCATGGGAGGGAGGCAACCCTCTCCAACCAGGAAGCATATCTCTAGTGCCATCCATTTCTCTCCCTCCACCCCACTTCTGCAACAATTTATGGCTTAATTGCCTTTCTTAGAAGGCAAAGATGATGATCACAAAATTACTCCTGTAATCTTGGAGATGCTGGATAACTCCTCTTGATCCAGTAGATTTGGAATAAATTAATTTTTGCTGTCCAAAAGTGTTTGTGATAAATGTGCCGTAACCATGTGGGAGCTCAATCTCCTCCTTGCAAGGAGAATGATGGAATTATTCTCCCATAATAACTAAAATTCCTTGTGCCAAAAGGAGAGCAAAAGAATGACTGAGTACACAGAGAGTCCAGAGTGCCAGTCTCTGTTCCAATTAAATCTCAATTCACAACCCTTACACCTCTTGTTGCAGTGTTCCAGGTAAGCATCTCTCAAGCCATCTGAAAACCATTCCTTATCTTTCACTGCTTGTCCCAAACCAGCCATCAGACACAACATTTTGTGCGCAGCTCTGATCGCTGAAGGGTTTGGTAACTTGCACAATGCCAACAACTGTGAGCCAAAACTGCTACAGATCAATAACATCCAGCAATTTTCTCTATCAAATGTTCAAAATAGAAAGAAATGAAATAACGGATGGGCACATAATGATTAAGACAAACAAATAAAACTTTTCACAGTCAAAAATAACCAGAGCTTTATCTTGGTAAAACATGAACAGTGTGATTACCACCTTTACTGACTGGCAGATATTAACTTTACCTTGAAGAAATTTGGTTGAGATTTAAGTTTTTCCTTTTGAAAGAAAAACCTCCTATAGAATTACTTTATTTATACCATGTCTGGAGAAGATTAAGGCAGCAATAGCTTTTGGTAAGACACAGAAATTTTCTGGTAGCCTGGCCTCAATTCACCTCTCAGTAGGTACTTCAATATCTTGCTGCTTTTCTTGCTGTAAGGTACTTGGTATCACAAATTATCAAATAATGGAAAGTATTTCCATTCTGATACTATCAACAAAGTCAAAACCTGGTAATCCATATCCAAACTTCCTCCAAAGGGATGAGTACCACACTTCCTAACTACCCCATTAGCTTTCTCATGGATTAGAAATCTAGTGCAGAAAATGTAAGCAACTGTCTGCCATACTGAAAAATATTGCAAATGTGCAATTGGCAATTAATACCCATTTGAGCAAGAATATATATCACAGAAAAAATACCTGAACCACTTTAAGAATCATTTCAGTGTTGCAGAACCTGCCTTTCAACCTTGTGAGTTGTTTCAAAGAGTACTAATCACCAAGCTCTTAGCTATAAATAGATGTCCTTTTTCCACTGTGGTTTTTCTCTAATTCACTGTTCAGATTTTCACTTTCATTTTATTATCATGTCATGATTTAAGCCCAGCTGACAAGACAGCCACTCACTGAACCCCATCCTCTCACACCCCACTCGGGGGAGAATCAAAAGTAAAATTTCTAGATTAAAATAAGAACAGTTTAATAACTGGGGAGAAAAAGTAATAAAATTAAAGTAATAAAATAATTAAAGTAATGAAGTGATGATGATGATGATGATGATGATGATTGATGATGATGATGATGGTAATAATAATAATAATAATAATAATAATAATAATAATAATAATAATAATAATAATAATAATAATAATAATAATAATAATAATAGTACAATGGGGAAAAGACACCTCCACTCCCTAAATATGAACTAAAGTCCTTGTCTTTTTGAGCAAATAAACTTTGCTCAAAACTTTGCTCAGTTTATTCGGACAGAGGACTCTAACTTTTTTCTCTCCAGTGCTCATGGAGGAGAATGTACCACAATCATTTCCATTGGAGCAGTTACCATTCTCACTGCCCATCACTTCTGCCAGAGGTCACTTTTCTGTCAGATCTGCAAGTGTTATGCATTTAAATACTTCTGTCAGCTTGTTCTTCTGGAGTGACAGGCATTCATTTAAATTCTTCTATTGCCAAATTTTCCTAAACCAGATCTTTTTCAAAAAGTGTGTAAGGGAGGAATGAAACTCACACTTTTGTTGGCACCTGAGGAGACAGGAATTTCTAGCAGGAATATCAGGGACAATAAAAGTAACTGAGCTGATTCAACCACAAGCAAGGGAAGGTAGCTTGCAGCATGCTGAGAAATTTCAGAGCCTAGGGCTGGGAAAGGGTACAACAATGAGAAATATATCACTAAGGGTTTCTCTTTTCTTTGGATGAAAAAATGCCTTTCAAAAATTGATTGTTTTTCTTAGCAGCCATTCTCAAGTGTCCACTCCACTGAAACTGTTCATGTTTCCCATATTCCTATGTGTGCTGCAATTCTCTGAGAAGGTATAGGGGCAGTGTCTTGGGTTTTAGAGATATTTCAGAATTTTGGTATAATATCTTTTTCCTACAGGAGCTGAAAAGGTAATGTTGTCTCCAAATTAATTCAGTTAACATGTATCTTTGAAATGAGAGAAATCAGAAACGTTTCAATTAAAAAAAAAAAATTCCTTCAAATTTGAAATATTTTTTCCAAAAATTCAGTGTGAAAGGTAGTTCTTACAGTAATCCTCTGTTAGCACTACAGTACTCTTTTTCCTTGGCTTTAAAAGTCTTCCATTCAGGTATTTATTTATGAAAATTTTCTACCAAAAAAAGGGACTAACCCTAAAAAAAAAAAAAAAAAAAAAACAAACAAACAAAAAAAAAACAAACAAACAAAAAAAAAACCCCCCAAAGCCTGTATTCCTCTGTTTACATGAGAGGAGGAATTTAAAATAATATTTAAGCAACAACCTTTGCATATCAGAACCAGAAACAGATGTCATAATTTGAAAAGCCTGAATTGGTGGTGTCCAGTCATGTTTGCCTCAATACAGTTCAGCAGCTGCCAGGGCTCTTTGACAATTATTGTGATGTTACACCAGTAATTACCATTTCCCTCTGTTCTTTCTTATTTTGTAAGAATGATTCCCTGAAATGTCAGGGGAGTGTCAAACTGCAAAGATGTAAGTGTTGTGGAACTCGGAGTGGGCATAAAACAGGTATCATCATTTTCTATGATTTTTAACCTTTTTACATAGAGTGGGATTTTATTCGTCTGTCTGTTTGTCTGTCTGTTTTCTCTCCAGGGTCACTACGGTGCTGGGAGGTTACACTGACATGGGTGTGCTCGGGGATGGGCACAGCAGCAGGTTGTGCGCTGGGTGTGCCCCGCTGTTCGCTCCTGTTCCGCCCAGTGTCGCCGGCCAAGGCGGCCGCTCCGGGACGAGAAGCGGCTGGGAGGGAGCGGAGCAGGCTGCAGGTGAGCTCTCGCTGCAGGTGAGCTCTCGCTGCAGGTGAGCTCCCACTGCGCTCCCAGGGCAGCACTTCCCGCAGCCGGGGCAGCTCTGGGGAGCGAAAGCCGCCGGGAGCGCCGGGCAGGGTGGAGGAACGCGGGGAGCTCCGGGGACCGGCGGATCCCGCGGTGGGACCCTGGCTGAGGATGCTGCGGGTTTCGGAAGTTTTGCGCTCTGCCGTGAGGGATTATTTTTTTCTCTTTGGTTTTTGCTCTTTTGGTTTTGCCTGTTTTTTTGTTGGTTTTTTTTTTGCTTTAATGATGACGAGGAAACAGACTGCTTTTGGGTTGATGATTGCCTTTACAGAAAAGGTATGCCTGTGGCTTCAGTCGATGCTGAAAAAGCTTAGCTGCCTGGGGAAACGGTGAGAGTCTCTCTCCAACTCTGTCTTGCAGAGAAAGATGCTGTGGCATTATTTAAGGCAAAGTGCTTTGGATAGTGACTATAGAAAGAAGCAAATAAAAGGAGTAAGGAAATATTTGTGTGATATGAAAGCTATGTTTCAAGTCAGTAATTCAACTTCTTGAAAAAATTGTGTTTTCTATGTTTTCTACTCTTGAAAAGAGACAGAATTTTTTCCTCTGGTCATTCATTGCCTCACATTTACTGAAGAAGACACAAATAACTTTGTGGCAGCAACTGAGTAAAAAATTGAATATAGACAGGATTTTCTAAAGGCTGTCATGCAACAAAACCATCAAGCATTAACATAAGGGTGAACTCTTGCTGCAGGTGAGCTCTCGCTGTGCTCCCGCAGCGAGCGGGAAATGAGGTACAGCTATTGTGCTTGAATATTCTTTCTTCTGAAAATTTGCCTTATTTTCTTGCATTTTAATACCAGATTCATGTGAAATCAAGTCACACCATATGAAGAAAAGTATCTTCAATTTATAGTTTAACTCTGATTTAATAAATATCTCCTTTATAGTACCAGCTAAGGAGTAAATAGAGTTTTTATATAAAAAAGCCTGTGAAAGTATTTCTTTCATTGAATTTGCATTTGTCTTACATAGAAATCTCCAAGCAAATCTTCTGCTACAATGTCATTAAAATTCAGTAATCTAATGAAAATATCATAGATTGAGAAAAATTTTCAGTGTTTTCTAGGTTTCTGTCATTATATTCCCTCTCTACCCTAGCTCCACCCCAACCCCCAGCCCACCTTCCCAAAGAAAGGAGTCTACCAAAAAGATAGATGTTTGTCTATACCACCATGGATTGTTAGGTCAAGGTTATTATTTTGTATAGGAAGTCTTATTAAAAAGAGAAATTTCAGTAGTTGTTTGGAAAGTTACAGTTGTTCTCTTGGATGAATAAAAGTGAAAATTGTGTAAAGTGCAAATCGAGATTGCCTGAAGCTGTCTCTAATGCAACTCAGGAGGCAGTAGACTACATGGGAAGTCAAGGAAAAAAAAATAATCTGTTGTGAGTAAAGCAGGAATAGCCAGAAGCTTTCATACCTCTCCTGGTGGTAGGCAGTGCATCACACAGAAGGAGCAATGAGGATTCTGCTTTTCAAGGAAATGTGATATCACTTGCCTTATACCTGGTCTTGAATTTTTGTCCATCAGGTTGTTACGTGTGGGCACAAACCCTGTGCTACAGTGATTGCAGGGAAAAGGAAAATAGAGAAATCTGGAGGGTTGATGCTGACTGAACTCCCAACACCCACCAAAACCACTCTATCACTTCCCTCCACAGCTGGACAGAGGGGAGAGAATATGGCAATGAAAGGCTTGTAGGGAGAGATAGGACAGGAGGGACACTCATCAATTACCATAATGAGAAACCAGATTCAGCTTAGGGAACATTCACTGAATTCATTGCTAATCAAATCAGTGGGATAATGAAAAGTAAAACAAATCTTAAAAACACCTTCTCTCCACCCCTCCTCATTCCTGGGCTCAGCTTTATTCCAGACTTTCAGCCTCTTCCCTGCAGCACCTCAGTAGGGACAGGGAACAGGAGTCTCAGTCAGTTCATAATTTTGTCTCTGCTGCTCCTTTCTCTTCAAAGAAGGGCTCATCCCACTCCTCTGGGTGGAAATCTGTTTCTCCCATGGGCCAGCAAGGGCTGCATGGGAACACCTGACTCACTATAGTCTGCACCATGGCCTGCAGGAGAATCTTTCCTCTGGTGCCTGTAGCACCTCCTCCTCCTCTTTCTCCACTGGCAGTGGTGTCTGCAGAGCTGTTCCTCACAAATACTCCTTCTTTCTGGCTGCAATCACTGTTCCACAGTAACTTTTCCTCCTCTTCTTAAATCTGCTGTCTTAGTGGTGCTACCACTGTTGCTTGGACTTGGCTAGCAGTGGCTCCCTCTTGAAGCAAGCTGGTATTGGCTCTGTTGGACATGGGGGAAGCTTCTGGCAGCTTCTCACCCCTGCAGTCATCCTGCTACCAAAGCCTTGCCACAATAACCTCAATAAAGAAAGCATGAATAGCAATTCTCTGGGTTCTGTAATAAAATCCCAGTGGGTTAAATACCAGGGCAGACCCTAAGCAAGCCAAATAATAATGTTTCTGCATTCTCATTTAACTTGGTGTTCAGTTCGTTGGTCATTCCAAAATTTAATTCTATGTCCAAGTAATAGGAAGTGTCTTGTATCCAGCCCTATAAAAATGCATCTCAACTGTTTACATTTATGTGCTGCTTCAAGGTCTTCAGCCTTGGTGGACGTAAGAGGAAGACCTAAGCAGTTACATTTACCCTAAATTTCCAACACTGATCTTGTCATCATGGTGTGGATGGCCTCGTTCCCTGATGATGGAAGGGTTTCTGTTAGTTTTGCTTTGCTCTACAGTCCAAATTTGTTCTTCAGTTCTTTGGCCAAGTAGGTAGATCTCTGCTTATTTACTTTCCTTCTCGTCTTCTCTTGATTTGAACACAGTTGCCCTTACACAATTGTTAATACAACCCAGCTCTGTATATGAAAAATCTCATGCATTTTATTTATTTTATTTTATATTATTTTATTAATTTAACTTCATTTCTTCCTAGAAATAAGAAAAAAGTTCCATCACTTGCAAGAGTGGCACAGCTGATACACAGGTAAATTGCTATTTCTCTCACACTTGTGCCAGCAAATTTAATTGACCTGTTCCACAGCTGCTATTTATTTTGACTGCTTAAACAATAACCCAAGGGGTTACACATGACATGCTGCTCATAGCAAACAAACCTTGCAAATTCTCCAAGGGAAACACAGAAAAACAGTCAGAACACTTTTTCTAGAAGCACCCCAGCACCACCAGAATCCTAGCCCACCCATTCAAACCGATTTATGATACAACAGTTTTGTTTGTGTGGAAGATGACTAGCTTAGACAGTGCTCAGAGCACACTTACTTTAAAAAAACTTGTAAGCAGATATTTTGAGGAGTTTTAACAGTGAAATCTTTGAGTTGTTTCAATAACCTTAAACAAATACCCAGCCTTTCCATCTTTATTGCCACATGAACAAAAAGGGAAAGACAATTCTTAGCCCGTGTAAAATTAGTTTAGTGATGAACCTCATGGAGGTAAATAAGGGCAAGTGCAAGGTCCAGCACCTGAGTCTAGGCAATCCCAAGCATGAGTACAGGCTGGCCAGAGCAGTGACAGAGAACTGCCCTGGGGGAAAGGGGTGTTTTGGACAAAGAGCTCAACAGGACCCAGCAATTTGTGCACTTGCAACCCAGAAAGCCAATTGCACCTTGGGCTCCACCAAAAGGAGAATGGCCAGAGGTTGGGGGAGGTGATTCTGCTGCTCTGCTCTGCTCTTGTGAGACCCCACCTGAAGTACTGTGTCCAGCTCTGGGGCCCCAGACACAAGAAAGACATTCACCTGTTGAAAAGAGTCCAGAGAGCCACTAAGTTGATCAGAGCTCAGTGGAACATCTCTCCTATGGAGACAGGGTGAGAGAGCTGGGGCTGTTCAGCCAGGAGAAGAGAAGGCTCTGGGGAGACCTTACAGCACCCTTCTACTACCTAATAGGGGCTTACAGGGGGGCTGGAGAGGGACTTTTCACAAGGACATGCAGTGAGAGGACCAGGAAGAGTGATCTTAAGCTGAAGGAGATGCTTGATTAGAAGGTTTGATTGGAGCACTGATTTGGATTACCCCAGCCAAGAGAGGAAGGTGACAGTGCACTTCATTTGAATAAACACCATATTACTGAAAGGCATATATTGGATGATTCCAAAACTGTTTAAACTCTAATTGAGTTATTTCATTACAGATTTCATTTTGAAAATAAGACCATCCTGTTCTTTCAAGTACAATCCTGGATGTGCAAAGTTTTTTAGTGATTTTTTTTTTAAAAATCATTAAACAGTAGTACACAATTAGATATGAGATTTAGATATTGATATTCAAATTATCAGATATTCAAATATCAATTATCAAATAATTGAATTATCTTTCTACTTCAGAACCAAATCCTAAAATCACCAAAGAATGGGTGAATTTCAGCCTTTTTGTCAGAATTGTACACTAGGCTTGATTAACAGATTTTGGAGGGGATGGCACCATTACCAGGTCTGATTTCTTTCTCTGATTTGGATTATCTGTTCCACAGTCTTAGTTGGAAATATCCTCACTGTGTTCACAATAAAAAAGTCTGAAGTAAAATATATTTTTCAACAAGATTTATTGCTTTATTGCTGAAAAAATAAAGGATGACTGAACTAAGGAAGTGAACTTCCCAGCAAAAGCGAGGATAGCAAGATTTTCATGTTCCCTTTAGTCATTGATGTTCAATTCTAATTTTAAAAATAGTTAAATCATGACTATACATGGCAGTAATTTATGCCTGCTTACCCTTTTCTGCTGTAAGAAAGCACTGAAGTGCATGACTGACTTCAAATATATTCAAGGAAATCAAAAGTCATGCCTTCTTCCTGTGTTTTCAGTAGAATGGGGAGCAATCTTCCCTCTAGCACACATAAAAGCTAGACTAATCTTTAAACTTTAGTTGTGGTAATAGCAAGGGATTATAATGTTTTACAGATTTCTTTGAACATCAGTTGAAATACAGTTTTTCCTGCTTTGAAAATTGCATTTCTGCCCCAGACTATTTTAATAACAGAGCTTTATCTAACTTTTGCCCATTTACAGCAGCTTCCTAGAACTCATTGCTGTTTTTCCAGCATCATCTTACTTTTGGAAACAGGGCCTTAGTGCCAGCTGAGGATTCTCACATGGCAGGAATTAATACCTTGAGATATTCTTGTTGTATGCTGAGAAAGTAAAATTGCTGAAGTTGCTAATTTTGTGGGAGTCATAAAATCTGACTCAGTCAGCCTTTATGCAAGAAAATACCTTCTAATATCTTAATTTTAACAGAGGATTTTTTTCCAATGTAGGGAAAAAAGAAAAACACTTTCAACCAGTTGATGCCTAAGTCCAACAAACTCCAAATCCATAAGCATGCATTTTGAAAAAGTGCCTTTTATCTCTGGTGCAAGTTTTACATAAAAAAGAGGGTGCATAAGGCAAATAATCATCACACACTGCCAGGACTCATAGATGGACTCTGCCCCTACATACTGTTCTTTCATAGGAAAGACTTCCAAAGGCCAACTGAGGACTGAGTGTCGGTCAGCCCTTGAGTTTTAGTAAATTTCCCTTGAAACTAATGGAAATTCAGTGTCTGGTACACTCAGGAACTCTGTAGCTCATAATTTGAATGAAGGGGACAAATATGAAAATGGTGCATCTGAAGTTAACATAATGACAATATGACTTTTTAAGTGTATGAATAGAGAGGGGGAAAAATTAGTTATAGTGTCTCTAAAATAATAGAATAGAAGGAAACTAACAAGGAACAAAGATTATTATTTTTCCCTGGTGAAAATCTTTGTCTAACTTAAAAAAAAATATGAGAGGCAGAGGGAAAGGACACAGACAATGACTTCAAATAAAAAGAGTCTAATTTAAACCATATTTGCTTGAGAAAATTACAAGCATTCAAATTTATGGGCATGAACATTTATACTCAGGAAAAGAATTTGGAAATGGTGTGTTAAAAAGTTAATGTGATATTTACCAACACTACAAAAGACAGACACAAACCTCAGATGTAAATTTTAGCAACATATTGAAATACAATCGTGTCAAATTCTCACCTTTCACTAACCAGTCTCACTGTACTCAATGGTTCTGCCTCTGAGCTGTATCTTCTCTCTTTATTTAACCCATTTTCTCATACCTACCTATTATTTTTTTAACTTCACAGAGACAATTGCTTTAAGAGAGAAAGAAGCTCGATTATCTCTCTGATAAAGTAGAAACCTATTCCCAGTAGCAAATGCTTTACTGATGGTTAAAATGGTAAAGAAAGGACCTTGGGATTTTAGCTCCCCAATTTCATTTGCAAATCTGCCCACTAGGGACAGACATTTTTAAGTGTAAATTTCAACTATATTATCTGCAATATATTGAGGGGAAATACGACAAAGTCCTAGTGAACCCTGCAAGTAATATATGCATATGCAGTGAGATTTAATTCAAAAATTTCTAAATCAATGACTTTTGGCTGGCTCTCCTTGTGTGAATGACTTTCATCCCTCCCTGGGGAATAATAGAGGGAACTGAGATATATTACTATTTAATTTAAAAGAAAAATGGTGAAGAAAATATGTCAAGGGTTCAATGACAGGCTGAAGTACCAAATCATCTTCATCCCAACAACCTAGAAAACTGGTCCTTGGACCCACAGTTCTGGAGGCAAGTATTTTATGCAAACCCACTGAGTTGGGTAGACTAGATTCTGGGATAACAACTACAATTTGTATGATGGAGGAAAATATGATCCAGACAACCCCACTCGTCTGACTTCATAAATTTAAAAAGAAGTAGGTTCTTGAAAAATTAAGGGAATAAAATACAATTTCAGTTATCTGTAGGTGCTTCTTTTCAAGTTAACTTGATTTTAATAAGGTAAGTAGCAGCCAGTGGTAAAAAACTTTTTCAAGTTAACTTGATTTTAATAAGGTAAGTAGCAGCCAGTGGTAAAAAACTTTTCTCAGAATAGGTGGCAAGTAAGAGTTACAGCATTTATTGCATTCTTCAGCTAAGGAAAGTATATTAGCAACTAAATGTAGAGTTGGTGACAGAAAAATTTTGAAGCCTCTACAGAGAGCTAGATATTATGTTAGAATATTTCATATGTTGTCAGGATGGAAGTTATTAAATTAGCTAAAGAACAACTCAAAAAGTAGAAGAATTGCAAAGTGATAAAAAATGGCTAAAATGCGGTGGGTACTAGGAAATGTTGATAAAAAAATGTTTCCTGAAAAGATTTTTAGGAGAAAATCAGTTAATGTGGAATTTTCAGGGACTGATCGTGGGGCTAGGCAGATATCATATTTTCCCTCAGAGACCTGGGGCAAAGTGTAGGACTGTGTCAGTAGTATTCCCAGGGACAGGCACAGGGGAGATGTGGCTGATGTGGAGCAGTAAAAGGCTGCCAAACAGAAGGAACCAGATAAAGAATAGAGCAGGGACTAGAGCAATAGAAATGTGTTAACTCTGAATTGTACAAACCCATAGAATTTTTTTTTCTTACCAGTATCCTTTTATAATAGGAAGCACTGCTCTCAGTTAGAAAACAACAGAGGAAAAGCTCCTGGGATTGCTGAGGGCTGTTATTAGGCCAAAGCTGCGTGAGAAGCACACACAGCTGTAACACATGTAAAGCTTTGCCTTTCCAGGGGAAAGAGGGAAAAGCTAATGCCCTTCTCCAGGCCCATAACAAGGCCTGAAATACAACTCTCACCAGCTGTTTCCAGGAAAGATAAGACATTCAGACTAGAATAAGAACAGGGGGGAAAATGAAACAGAAAATTACTAGAATCAGAAGTAGAGACAACTATCCAAATTCAACTAAATTTGGGGTTTCTTCAAAAACGTCTCAGAGGTGCTTGTTTGCTATACTTCAGGATCAGGAACAGCAGGATGATAAAGAATTGTTTGAACTAAAGGCCAAAACCAGTACAAGAGCAATTGGCTGAACACAGACAGGAGCTACTACATGTGACTGAAGGTGACTTTACCTTTCAGAACAGTGATGTCCAGTGATAGCCTTTGGTAAGAGTGGTGAAAGTAAAACCACTATTTCTGAGATGAAATTACTTTGTCAGGAGGATGTCTTTAATGATTTTGTTGTCTGTGACTGCTGATAAGTCGATGCTGTGACAAGGGTTATCTCTTTCAGTCTGAAGTTCCTGGCTTTCCTATATCTAGCAAAGAAACCACAACACATTAAACAATATGCCCAGTGCCCTACAACATATCTCAGCTGTTCTGTTCTGTAGTCCTTGTGGAGATGAAAGCTAAGTGTCTTTACAGTGAGAAAGCACGGGTGTCAACTTTCCCTGATTTCTAAGATTCTGCTTCAGATCTGTTTCAGAAATCCAAAACAATTTCATGTTAAAAATGTGGGACTCTCCTCTCTGTAATGACATTTGGCACAGGAGCTGATACAAGCCTCTAAGTGATGCTACCTGGCTTGACACGAAGACTTAGGTAAAGAGTATTGTATTTTTGGACCATAACTTGGGGTGATCTATGTTTGGCTGGAGATATGTTTACAAGCAGTTGCTTCTTCACATGGTTTTCCACAGAGGGAATTTTTGTCTGGGTGCATTACCCAGGATGTGTTGGGCACACCTCACCTTGGCCAGGCCTGGAGTTAAGCACAGAAGGGAGTGATGGAATGGTGCTATCTCATGGATGGGATGGTGTTATCTCATGGCAAAGTCCTTAACACTGTTTGAGACAGGCAAGTGGGCTCTTCTTTTCTTTACAATAGCATAGGGATATTTTCATTACTGCTGTGCAGTGTTTGCACAGTGTAAAGGCCTCTTTGTCTCTCACCCCACCCCACCAGTGAGGAGGCTGAGAGTGCTCAAGGAGTTGAGGGGGGCACAGCTGGGATAGCTGACCCCAGCTGACCAAAGGGGTAATCCATAACACATGGCTGGCAAGAATGTCATGCAGGAAGCCACTGCTTGGGAAATGGCAGGACATCAGTTGGTAGGCAGCAAATGTTTTCATTTGCATCACTTATCTTCCTTGGACTCATTTATCTATGATTTTCATTAAAACATTATTACCTTATTTTATTTCAGTGACTATTCGTGCTTATCTTGACCCATGAGTTTTCTCACTTTTATGCTTCCAATTCTTTTCCTCTCCTCGCTGTGGTGAGGAGTGAGCCAGTGGCTGTGTGGTGCTTAGTTGCTGGCTGGGTTAAACCATGATAAACATAAGGTGTGCAAGTTTAAAATTTGAGATTCTCATTCTGAGTCCAAAGGTAATTTTCAATTTAGCATGATTTAACCTGCTAGTATGAAAGAAATAAAGCAGAAAAAATGTTTTAACTTTCTCCTAAAAGGACAGTGACAGGGAGTTTTCAGATGTTTTGAAACCTGTGTGTTTGAGCATAATGGTCATTTGATGTCTTGCAGGAAACACAGTTTGAGGCTTTTCTTTTCCTGTAGATTTTGCATCCCTCAACATTCACGAAGCTGAATGCACTGGAGGAAAATATCACATATGCGTCATTCTCTCCATGAGCTCCGTCATTAGTGCCAGCAGATACACTTTATAGCATTCTGGCTTTGGTTTCAGCATCATAACCAGATGACAGTGAATCATACTTTGTAATTTAGCTAAAATGTTTGAATAATAACCCTTTTGTCTGGCTCATTCCCTCTAGCTTAATTTTTTTCTTTGAAAACATAGCTATTCCATAACTTGTAGCATGCAGTGAAGGCAACACGAAAAGTGTGAAATTAGGAACTCTTCTCACACAGGTTCTTTTGGGAAATGACAGTCACAGACTTGGACTTCTGAATGTGCTTCATGGGTGGCCAAGAGGAGTTCTCCCAGCTGCAGGTTCTTCTGTGCCTTCCAACAAGACTGAAATAAACTGGTACTTTGCAGTAAACTGGGGGAAAATAAATTGATTAGAGATACTGGGAGGCAGCAGAGACAAAGAGCTTAGACTAGACACCTAATTTGTAAGGGAATTTAAGTACGGTGGTTTTTATATGGTGACTGTGGATAAGGACATTTTCAATAAAATCCTGTAACTAAAAATATGTTATAGGCATTGGTGTATTTTAAAAGATATTTCACATAAATAAGTACTATCAGAAACACTATTTTAGAGTCAGAGAAGTTTGTCAGCCAAAAGGTACTTCAAACAAAATATTTTATTCTCAACAAAAATACATTCTTCACAATTTTGCTTTCTAGTGAGGTTGAATGGGCTATTTAATTTATTAACATCAACAAAATTATTCATATTCTCATTTGAAAACTATGGTGTTCAAAATGAACATAGGTCTGCAGATTTCTAGAAATATCAGATGTCTAGTATAAGTAGAAGATATTGGAGCTCTCCTGAAATGTAGCTGATCCAGGGCTGAATTCTGCTTTAAAATGCAGACGGGAGATTCTTGACTCTCAGTGTAAAAATAGCAAGTGCTGAAAGAGGAATGGTCTTCTTGAGGGAAAAAAATTATCAAGCAATCAAACACTTAAAGAGAATGCCATCAGTCATGGTTACTGATTTTTTGTAGGAGTTATTTCTGATTTTTCTGGAAGTGGCAGAAATATTTTAAGTCTCAATATGGCATCACACTTTGGCCTTAAGGGATCCTAATCCAGCGTTTCTGTTCTGGGGTTTCTCTTTAGAGGTGCAGCTTCTAGTAATGGCTTAATGTTACCAAAACAAGATTTGCTTTAACCTTTGTTGTTTGAAATAAAATATTGGCTTCCAGGCAGAATGAAGAAATCTTTAATATCTGCTGGTTTACGAGACCTTTATTAAAATGTCACAAGAGGATTTTATTTTGTGTCATTAACTAAAGAGTTCAAAACCAGCACCTGTATATTATTGATCTTAAGGGAAAATGTAATTGAATTCAGGCAAGAGAAGTCTGCTTTGGAGCAAAGTAATCTCCTGTTATGTGTCAGAGTGAGCAGGAAGGAAAACAAAAGTACAAACTTTCCTGCCTATCACTGGTCAGTCATTAAGGAGACACAGGGTTAAACAAAAAGGCTCAGTGGGAAGGACAGCTGATATTGAAGTTGTAGCATAAAGGACAGCATGTTTTCATGGTAGGGGAATGTAGTTGTTAAAGAGAGGGAGAGAAAAATTATCAGAAAACAAAAAGAAGAAAGTCATAAATAGTTTAGTTAGAAAATTGAAAGTTATAAATAATTTTGAAATTAATAAAGTATGGCTATTATGAAGAGGCTACACTATTGCAAGATAATAGAAATCTAATTAGGTTGACATGCAGTTTAAAAAGAGTCAAGAAATTATTAGTTCCTTCAAAATTCAGTTTTGAAAGCTCATTCTTATATTTGAGTAATGTGATGAATTACAGTCTTTTTCCCATATTCCTAAAGAATTTACGTATAACAGTATCTTTATTCTTATTCTTTAGAGAAAAAACATATTCAAAAGGGTTAAGGCAGGAATAAGACATGACATCCTAAATGAGGAAAGACAGAATATCATAAATACTATATGAGATACAATTTATATCCCAAGTAACGCCATGTCTTAAAATAGAACATGTTTTTTTTCAAAAAGCAAGCTTGTGCTTTTTTTCTAGTTTTGAGGCAGGTTTTTCCATCTCAAGTATACTTGCCTAGGGAAAGCTGTACAAACTACTTCTCTCCCAGTTTTATCACTGCTAACACCAATTATGACACTATAGCCAAGAAACAAAGGTTTTCCTGATAACAATCTTCCAAACTTCAGTGATTGATAGCTTGAGTGAAGCACCTCTGAATCCACTTAGGAGAATCCACTTTTATTAAGTGGAAATACTAAACCAGCAGTTTTGAAAAAAAAACACTATTTTATCATACTGAATTTAAAACCACCCCACATTCGCAATAAAAGTAAGAAACATAATTGACCTCATTTATCTTAGTAAATTATATGACTGGTGGAGCATTCCACATCTTCACATTCTCTTTCACATTTCTCTAAAATAAAAGGCCTTAGAATAGAAGACAGGAGCAGTCAGATCTGAGAAGGCACTTCCAGAAGAAGCCTGAGCTGAATAAAATGAGCACCACATGCAAATTAATATCTGTCATATAGCTGGATAATGCTTTTATTCCCATAAATCCTCTGCTTCATAATAGGAGTGAACTATGTCACGCAATTGTCCAACAAACATTTTAGTATTTCAGCTTTTTTTTTGCAAATAAAATGTCTTTATAAGGTCCTAAGAAGTGGTAAAACCAGCTGTTCTTGTATGGAGCTTTAGGGATCAATTTATGAGGGGTACAATGTAAAAAAATTTGGTTTTCATGACTCACTTTAATATGAAATAAAAAGCGTAAAGAAAAGCTGTAAAACTATGCAAGCCGAGTACGCATGTTCAAATTTATGAGAAAATTTTCTAAATTGACATCAGACACAATTTTTTAATACAGATTTATATTTATGCCACAGGCAGACATAACATAAATTAGACCTGGATGTAATTTTGGTAGCCCAACTTCTGCCTTCGGGTTAAAAGAAAATTTTGTAAGAAGCAACTCACAGCATCTGTTCTTTGGACAAGGATGAGCATAGTTACACATAAGACAACAATCCTAAGTTTACCCATGTACATGAAGAGTAAATCTGACTGTCTAACAAAAATATCACTATGCAAATCTTGCCTAAGTGAAATCAGAACTGTGTGTGCTGCAGACAGCATCTCCTTGAGCTCATATATTGACGTACTTTTATGTTTTTGTCTCTGCTGAAACAAGAGCAATGCTGAAATGAGTGAAAAGGGGATCCATTATGGTGTCCTACTCATCACTTGGAGCATCCCAGTTTGCCTCTTGAATGTAACTGAAGATGAACATTGCTAATTGCAATGTTAGTGACTAAAATGGCAAAGGAATGATTTGGCCAATGAGATTTTTTAAAAAGAGCCAAGACTTACACATTCAAAGTGGTTATTGCTCATTCTTTCATGGCACAGAAGATGTAGCAGGTAAAGCCTATGCCAGACTTTCTGTAACAGGAGGCTGTGAGCCACATCTCATTCCTTGTAGCATAAATCCACTGGAGCATGTCAAGGAGATTCCACAATTTGGGTCCCTTCTTACAGAGTTCACCTGCTTCCAACTGATTTTTTAATGAACTTTGAATACAAGAAAAGGTGTAATTTATCTGATAGGTGTTCAATTGCCCAGGATTTAAGGTGTACTTTTGGTGTGGCACAGCTATATAATCTCATCTCAGAATCCTGAGAACGTTGCTAAACTCTAAGCTGTGTGGAAGTACCTAGAGCAGTGTCACCGACATGTTTTGTGAAAAATCCTTTCCTTAGGATTTTTCCTCCTGAGAAACTGAGAGGTCTCAGGAACAAACTGTAAACAATTCTTACCTGCTGCTGTGGAATGCAACAGGGGAGGTCTGTGATTGGCCCCGTCAAGCTGTTTCCAATTAAGAGCCAATCACAGTTCACCTGTCCAGCCGGTCTCGGTCTGGGAGAAGACCTTTGTTGATACATTTCCTTTTCTATTCTTAGCTTAGCATGGTAGTGAAATCCTTCTCTCTATTCTTTTAGTATAGTTTTTATATATTATATATCATATAATAATAAATCAAGCCTTCTGATACATGGAGTCAACTTTCTCGTCTCTTCCCTCATCCTGGGACCCCTGTGAGCGAGGTAACAGAGCAGAACCATGTGTGCTAGGAAAAGTTAGATGAATTGAAACCCAAGACAAGATTGTTGAGGTAGAGACAGGCCCTCCAGGATCCAAGAAGAGAAACACTGGCCTGAAGAAATTTAAAATGTTAACGAAAATCAGGGCGTCTGAAGGTGCCTCTTCATTCCCATTGAAATCGGTACATCAAAGACCCAGTGGTGTCATACAGGGGTGGTAAGAGTACTAACACTACCTAGGAACCTGCTAGTCCTAGCTGTCTGTTGCCTACTGTACTAGACAATAAATAATTGCTTTTTATTAATATCCTGTTTGCAAAACATCTCAGTGCAGTGGAAAAGTTTCTTGAGCAAGTTCTTGAAGTCTAAAAGTTGTGAGTGTACCAGTCAATTTTGAGAGCTACATAAACATCTATTTAGCCTATCCCCTTGGAGCTGCAAGCACATAAAGAGAGAAGTAAGGTTGAGAAGATAAATCTGGATTAAGTAGTTCTGTGACAGCTGAGAAGAAACAGACAGGTGTTCCAAGCATTTGGAGCAGCCGAGACTGACAAGCATGAGAAATGTGTTCCTGGTTTGCCCATTCTTGTAATGTTGCCCTAAGAAATGTTTACCAAGGCAGTATCACTGGTAGGATGGAGCCACAACTCTAAAAGAGTCATGGGCTTTTAGTCATTTAGAACCAGAACTACTTGATTTGGCATGGACTAATCCGTTTACTCATTCCTCACACTCCTTTTTCAGCTGCTCCTTGCTTCACTTCACATGCAGTTACAAATCCCCCTGCCAGAAGAAAAGGTAAAAGCCTTTTAAAAGTTCAATTCCTCAGGCACCCCATTTGCCTTTGAATGTAATACACCCTGCTGCCTCTTGGGCAAGCCTAGCAGCAGTACATTTTAAACCAATTAAGATAATATATTAATAATTATAATTCCTAAGAATATTTATAGCAATTGTGATGATGGCAACAGCAATAATAGTGTCAGTATACTACATTGTGGCAGTACAGAATACATAGGATAGGATTGACCATAGGACAGGTTAAGATACGTCCAGCAGCAGGAAGAAAAATGTGAGAGAAAACAAGCTCTAAAACACACTTGCCTTCACCTTTTCCTATATTCATAACAGAAACACAATCACATGTTTATGCTTTCACTAGAAATGAGACAAGATGATTTCTAGTTAGCTACATTAACTAGGAGCATGGGTTCTCATTAAATATTTGCCCTATTTAAGCATCACCTTGGCTTTCACCATCACATCCTGTACTTTGGTGGTGTCTGGTCTCAGATGTTCCTCCAGGTAGCACTGGAACTGCAGGTTTGGCAAAAAGGCCAGAAGGAATGAACCAATAGGCATGGCTAACAAGCACCTCATACCTTGTGCCTTGTATTTTTTGAGAGCTCAGCACGTTCCATCACTGCCTCTTTCTCCCATCTTCTGTGTCAGAGACCTATCTCAGATGCTCCCCTTATTGTTTGTCCCAGGTAAGTATTATTCAGACTTTTCCCAGCAAAAAACTTTTATTACTGATAATTACTTTGTTAGATGAGGACACGTCTACCTAAAGTTCCACTCTGTTTGAAGAGGAAATCAGCCCTTACTTGCAAAACAGCACATTTTTCCAAATGCACCACTCTTGCTACATTTCACAAATTTATCATCAGACAACAGACAAGATGGAAAATTACATCCAAACTGAAGGAACCAACAGAAATCCCTCTACTACAAAAAAATGGAGACAAAAGCTTCTTGATAAGTGTTTAGGGTAAGATTAATTTCCTATTGTCTTGAGAAAGCTAAACTGGAAACACAAGCTGGAATAAGTTGAGTTCTATCAAGAAAAATAATCATTTACTTTCTCATTGAATTGAATTTGTGATGGTGTTTTCATTCCACCCTGCCAAATTATTTCCTTTTCTTCTTTCATTAAATTACTTTTTTTCCCCCTTTGGTTAAATGAATATTAAAAGTGAGAATTAAAACCCAGATAAATTATCCTTTATAGACACATGAACATTTCCTGCAAAATAATTGGTCATGGAGGTGTGAAAAGTCATCTTACAATACCTAGGGAAATACATGTATATGAAGGTGACCCACCCTTCACTTTTGTAGGAACCCTTTGAAAACTCAGCTGTATATCCAAGAAAATAGTGTCCACAAAGGAAAAGCCAGGATTACCCTGCAGATAGGTAGTGATGGGCATTTCTGGAGGTGGAAGATGTGGATTCAGTAGCATCCCAGGCTAGAGGGCTCCTATGCACGTGCCATGTCTTCCCTTTATGATGTCCAGTGCCCATTTACACACTTAATTTCATTACAAACTGCATCATTCTGAGAACCTCTGCAGCTGCTACTGAAATGAGTTACACTTGCTGTCGGTGGGTTTTGAGCTGTGCTGGTCTCTGGTCCTGGGAGCAAAGGCAACACCATCCACTAAGCCACACGTCACACGGTGCCTTAAGAGCCTCAGCCTTCTGCACTGCTAACAGCCCTCTCTCTGAAGCTGCATAGCTGGTTTCAGCTCTGTGCCTGGTCACCCAAGCTGTGGCAGCCTTTCCCAGAGCCTCTGGGGCAGCACTTTCTCCTCGTTCCCACGCTGCAGACCTTGCACTGTTCTCCTCCCTGCCCTGCACCTGCAAACCCTACCACACTGATACAGGGTGTTCTCATGGGAAGGGACTGCCACCAGCGTGAGAATCACCCTGCTTCCCCTCCCTCTTCCTACCCTCTGGTCAAAGCTTCTGGTCAACATTAGTCGACCCAAAAACACTCATGTCCCAGATTTAATAGTCAGTCAGCGTGCAGCCTCAGCAAAACTTGCTTTCAGCAACACCAACAGCCTCATGGGCAGGAGCAACTGGTAAGAAGAGAGTCCTGATGAAAACTCTGTTGATACTGTAGAAAAACCATTACAGGCAGAACCGTGAACCACTGCGCAGAGTCACAGAGAATGATGCTTACCTGGAACACCCTTCATTGCTCCTCTTCCATCTTACACACTTCCTTTAATTCACAGTTTATTTATGGGTTTGCTGGTTTTGGTTTTTGTAACCTCTATTGTAACTTTTTTCAGCATTCATTCTTTAGAAGCAGTTCTGTTGACAATTTTAAAAATAGTTGCAGTATTGTCCCCTTTCTTTGCAGAGAGATGTTTTTGCTTGCATCACTTAAAAAAAAATGAAAGCTTGCTTGCACTGTGCTTACATGGAGACTAAGAGGTCAGATTTTGTGTAAAGGAGGAACAATCACAATCTAAGAACCTGAGAAGCTTGTAAATTACTCTCAATTACACAGATCCTGTAAGCAGTATCAGTGTCAGAAGCTATTTCCATGAGGCAGCCAGTGAAACAAGAGATCTTGCTGTACCAAGAATGGTACAAAGTAGTTCTACCATGACAAATGTAGAGGATTTCTATTCTTTCTATCACCACCATGAGGACTGAGAATAACTGCATGAAATCAGACATAGCTTTTTAAGATATCATATGCCCAAGGAGCCTTCTGCTGATTCTAGAATTGATGGCTATTACTTTGACCTCATTTAGTGAAAGAACTTGATTGTTGCAAAGTTTGAATAGTGAAAAAAAAACCCTGTTTCATACTCATATTCAGGCAAGACTGAAAATAATTTATTATCACATGAAATACCAATCTTTCTTCATCTTAGGCAATGACTCCTGATTGTCACTGGTCCACGGACAATGATAGTAAGCAACTGAGATTTTGCAGTTCTGACAGGCTGCTGAACCTGATCTGTGAAAAGCAAGGACAGGACATTGAGCAACATCCTAATGTCTTGCAGGCAACATTTTGCTTGCATCTATAGACAAGGATCATCTGATTTGTATCAGATATTACCAGTGTATAAAATGGGCAAGTATGGTTATGTGCTTTTACAGATACAGAAACAGGAAAGGAATGACAGATTTTGAAAGTTCTGTGATAATTTCACCAGTATTTAAATATTTTTTAGTTTCACCCTTTCAACTTTGGCAGATCTTAAGTACACTTAATACTTACGTACAATGAAGTCTACAGAATAGAATTTGGTAGAGAAGTTGTTAATGGTCAATCATCAAGAATATTATTTCTAAATATTGTTTAAATTACTAGTAATTTGTATTTCTCATAGCAGATAGTAAATCACTCGCTTTCAGATAATTTCAGAAAGTTACAGTTTCAAAATACTTCTGTGACTAAGACTCAATGTTTTCAGTCCTTTGAAAGGAACTGCGTCAATCTAACTCCCACAAGAGAGCTGCATTTCACAGCTACTGCCTAAACATCTTCCAGAATTTTTCATTAAAAAGGACCTGTTTAATATAATTGAAGAGAGCAGAATAAAATTTTTAATATATTTTTTAGAAATAGCCTTAGAATAGACTTTTCCTAAAATGCCCAAAAAATGCCCCAGATCTCCCTCCCTTCTTTTTCTGCGTGAAGTGTTCACATTCAAAACTGAGTTTTTTTCCTTGAGTTACATCTGCCCCATTTCTCTTCAGTCTTTCCATTCCTCAAACACCTACCAGCTCCTGCTGCCAGAGGCTTCACTCTTCCACTTGTCCCTTTCATGGGGAGTAATTTGGTGGGAGGGGGGGTCAAGGCACAGCCATAAGCTTGGTGGCAATTGGCACAGATGCCACTAGCAGGGCTGGGACTTCATCAGTAGACACATCAATCACGTCATCTATTGGGAGGGAACCTGTAAATGGTCACATCCATAAGCTGGCAGCAGAGTGATGAGAATTGCCCTTCTGCCAGGGTTTCCTGCTGACAAGAGCTGTATCTGCAGCAGCCACCTCTGCAGCACCAATGGTGATGGTTTCTGTTTGCCTCATGTGGCTATACCACCTCAACAACATCACTGGGCAGTGCTGCCGCTCCTTTCAACCACTCCACAGATCTCAGTGACTGTGACAGCTACAAAGCAGTAACAAGACCCAGAACAATAGACATTTTTAGCTTCTGTCACAGCCAGTACCACGGCTGTTCCCAGCATGCCAGATCCTACGTGTGCAAAGGATAGTCAGGAAGAGGAATTAACTAGTTTTTGGCTTTCTTTAATTTATTCTAATATGTTTCAACACTGTTCTTTCCAAAGCATGTTTTTAAACTGTGGATTAGTGATCATGTTAATGGGTAGTCTGATCTCAACTAGAAATTAAGGGTTTTTGATCTGAAAGACTAATGTTCACTCTAATATTTTATAAAATGTAAAGGTCACAAAACAGAAGTTTGTCACCGACATGTTCTATGAAAAATCCTTTCCTTAGGATTTTTCCCTCCTGAGAAGCTGAGAGGCCTCAAGAACAAATTGTAAACAATTCTTATCTGGTGCTGTGGATAAGGGGGGGGGGATCTGTGATTGGTCTCATCTGGTTGTTCCTAATTAATGGTCAATCACAGTTCACCTGTCCAGACTGTCTCAGTCAGAGACAAGTCTTTGTTATTCATTCTTTTTCTATTTTTAGCTTAGCCTTCTGATGAAATCCTTTTCTCTGTTCTTTTAGTGTAGTTTTAATATATTATATATCATAAAATAATAAACCAAGCATTCTGAAACCTGGAGTCAACTTTCTCATCTCTTCCCTCATCCTGGGACCCTGGCGAACAATGCCACAGAAGTTGAATAAGTTTTGTATCATAAGTCACTACTAACTTCTAAGGTAGTAAAGTCTGTTTTTTTCATCACTTATGTGGATTAATTTAATTTAATTTTTAAATTAATTACAACTACAAACAATTGGAACACTCCTAAAGCTCAAATATATCACAATGTTCCAATTTTTTTTTAATTAGCAGTCTCGATTGTATTAAAATATCTCCAGTCGTTTTCCAAAACTAACTTCATCTCAGTTTATATCTCTGCTTGCTTCTTGTATGTCTGAGTTTCTAAACTCTATCTCCTACATGCTAATCTACCAAAATTTATTAAAAACTCTTGTCAGATTAGTCAAATAATGTTGTGACCCAAACTATAATTAGTTATAACAACACTTACTGAATGTTAAAAGAATTCCTGGCATAAAAGTCATTCTGACTTTTGTGTACTAGACTACTTTTTAAAAAATGCAGTTGATTTGCTTTGCAATGGCTTTTCTTAGAATTTTGAATTTAAACAATTTTTAACTTATTAACCTAAGTGTTTTGTTGGTTTTCATTGCTGTTGCCTACTTTTACAGACACCATTCCCTTGTCCAGTCATTTCAAGTAACCTACCTGAGAACACAATCCAAGACAATTTAAGTCAATTTATGTTTAAGGGTGGCATCACTTATTCTGATGTTCCCTGTGTGGGTATACTCAAAAAGCAGTAAAGTTCAAAGGTGGTTTGGAAAGCTGTGCTTTTGATCTAATCTTACCTGGTGATGTTGTCTGGTAAGTTTTCAAAGTTCAGGGAACGTGTCCTTGCTGCTGTTGAGGATAACATCTCTCTTGTCTTTGACTTGTGTCCTTACAGGCAGACAAAGGGATGGACGGCTGAGGGAATGAAACAGAATTAAAGCTTGAAGCTGAGCTGTGTGTGTATCATTCAGATCATTGCATCTCAAATTGTATTGCCATTACAGAAACAGCCACAAAACAATCAAGTTCAGCAAGACAGCCCCACATAGCAATTGTTACAATGACAGACTGCTATTTCTCCTTATCTGCTCTTGCTGCATCTAGGTATCTGTTGTTCACAACTGGCACCTCATTGATCTTTCTGACATGGCAGACTCTCATAGCATTATAGAATGGTTTGGATTGGAAGGGACCTTAAAGATTATCTACCTCCAAATCCCTGGAAATGGGCAGGGATGCCATTCACTAGATCAGGTTGTTCAGGGCCCCCAACCAACCTGGCCTTAAACATCTCCAGGAATGGAGCAAACACAGCTTCTCTGGGCAAGTTGCCCCAGTGTCTCACTACCTTCTGAACAAAAAATTCTTCCTTGCATCAAGTATAAACCCTCTCTTTCAATTTGAAACCATTGCCTCTTGACCTGGCAGTATTTGCCCATATTAAAAAATCCCACTCCCTTCTTTTTTTAAGCCCCTGGAAGGTACTGCAAGGTGATCCCTTGTCAACTGTTGTCATTACTCAATCATAGAAGACTGCCAGACTGGTCAGGCACAATAAAGAAAGCATTTTTGGGGTGAGTCCCTCAGTTGTGTCTAGTAACACACTAGAGTCTGCATTATTTACTAGTCTCAGAGTATTCTTTTTTGGGTGAAAAAAGACTAGAAAAAGTGCTCTAAGGGTTCAATGAATGGACTCCAATCTCTTTTGTTGGAGGATACTCCTCTGTTGTTGGATACTCAACAATCAATCCGCAGCCTCCAACTAGAGAAAATTTAAATTCTTGTAGATGAGTATAAGGGGTCACATCCTAAACACCAAGTAGTCTACTTCACAGATTTTCATTATTCATTGGTAGTACTCATTTGATACTGTAGACAAAATCTAAAGGGGTTTATTTTAACCTTTTTTTTTATTCCAGCCTCTCTTCTTCCTCCTGCATTCAACTGAATTGCATCAAGATTTTTGATAGAATTAATTCTAATTCCAGAGAACAAGAAAATGAGAGAAAATGTGTAACAGTATAGAAGTTAAATATTTTAATGTCAGAAAAGCTTGATGGTGTTCCTTGCTGAGGACTTAAGATATTAAAACCAGTCCCTGAAGTACGATTTCTTATTTTTAGGAACTTGTGAAGCACATAAGACTCCCAAAAACTTGAAAGAAATCAGAGGAGTTTGGAGAAAATGAGGATGTAAAGGATTTGGGGAATTCAGTCTAGACCATACTTTCTCAGATGGTCTGACTGGTCATCAGAGGATTGTTTCATTCCACATCAGAGGCTTTAACACAGAAAAGTTTGAAGACAAGTAAAAAGAGACTTTGGTAGATGGAATAAAAAACAACACACACCAGTAGCCAGAAAGTTTAGCAAATTGCCAGGCTTTGAGGGTAGTAAGAGAAGCTCCGCATGTTTTTTTCAGGAACAAATTATAACAAATCAATCTAATTTCCTTCTTTGATGGAAGTCACTTGATAAAGAATAAATAGAAAAAAATAACTTGAATTATACAAAATGCCAGCAAACCAACCAGGAAAGACATTGTCAATTAGACTACACTCACAATGAAAGAATGGTTGAAAAAACTGTGCTGAGAAGGTGATTATCACTGATCTGCTGTCAGACTAGAAAAATACCAGGTGACTAAGTAGACTGTCCTGCATAAATGCTTGCAAGAATCCTCACTAATTGTACAAGTGCTGGAAAACACTGCAGGATTCATGACAAAAGAAAGAGGAAACTGTCTTTCACTGGAAGAGCTTTGTGCCACACATTCCCAAATTGAGAACTGAGGTGCTGCTCTGCCTTATCCTGCCATCACATGAAATCTGCAAGACGTAAAGAGTCTGACACAGAAAAAGGAGATCAGGGAGTTTGCTATTCATAGTTCAAAGCCAAAGTTTTGCACAGAAAATAAATCACAGAACAATTTTAATGGTGTTATTGTAACCATAGCAGCCATGGGGAATACTCAAGATAAACTTTATGAGTGAAAGAAATATCTTAATTAAGCTCTGGATGACAGCTGCAAAATGGTAATATTTCAATCTGTGAGCATTTGTTCAGATCTGAAAAGCTTTTCTACTTTTCCCAGCTGTATAAATTGTCTATTAGAAGTATGATCTCTACCTACAAGTCTTGTCATTCAAAATAAATATTTTTAATTAACAGTTTACACACAAGGTGGCTTATCAAGTATTACCAAAATATGGCTTTGCTAAGTCCATGTTTGTCAGCTCACTGTTCCTGCCTGGAATGTGTCACATTTGTTTCTGAATTACAACCGTGGCTTTACAGATTTCTCTTTTCTTTTTTTCCCTTGCCTGAGAATCCCTTTTGAGTCAGAGCAGATCACAAATGATATGATATTTAGCACTTATAACAATGATAAAATAGTAATTTATAATAGTTGTTTTTCTCTTTTGCCTGTCATACCACCATTCTAAAGTCTCTCTGTTGCTGAGATCATAGTAGCGAAATGGAACCACAGAAGCACAACTTCATTAAATTATCCTAACAGCAAGGCTGACAGGACATTGAATTTCCTCTTGTGTGGGACACCAATAAAATAGTTTATGCTTCAGCATCTTTCTCACCTTCTCCACATTGTTTTAATTCTCCTTATCAGAAAATAAAATTTAGGTAAATATTAAAACTTCTTATTTACCAGTTACTAAATTTTCTTTGTCAATGAAAGCCCATAAAGGAAGACGACATGTTAATGTTTTGGAGCATCTTATCTGGATTTTTTAGTTTCACAGGAAACTAGAAAAAGCAATACATTGGAAAATAAAACTGGTGCAGGGGGAGGAAGGAAGATATTGCAATTCAATTGGATTTTAAATAGCTCTAAGAGCTGAAAAGTGGGTCAAATAGTATGTCTCTCAGTTGAAGTAGTATTGATGGAGAAAATCTTTATTTGAAGGGAGAATGCCATAGTGGGTTGAGAGGAAAACTAGAAGGCTATGAAGAGGCAAAACAGTGTTGAAATCAAATTGGAACAGTGAGTCCATTCTCTGATGATAACATGTATTTCTTGCGCTCTTTTCCACTATTTCATCATGTATAAGCTGCCCAAAAACCATAATTTCAAGAAGTTTCTTTCAAGATGCCAACTTGCACTCTGGTGCAAGTTCAGGGGTTTTATTTTATTATTGATTTGGCACAAAACTCTTGTTTAAAATGCAGCATTTCTGAACAGGATTGTTAACATTGCACTGCAACTACCATCCAGTTCATCAAACCAGCAGGAAGCCAGCCCTGACTGTACTCCAGGGCACTGCGAGCCAGAAATTTCTTCCAGAAAATTTAATGTCAAAACTTTGGCATTTAATATTTTATCACCTGCTACATACATTGTGATGGCAATTTAATCCCATCATCCAGTCTAAAACACTGCATGCATGAGCAAACTGGATGCCTGAGTGAAACTGGATAGCTTATGAGTTGGTAATGGTATGATCTATGCACCATTCCCTATCCAGAAAAAGCACTTAACAGACTTCTTGCATTTTAAGCATGTAGATACTTTGACAGAAATCAGTGTAGGTATGCAACTATGTGACTTGCCATACCAGGGCCCAAACCTTCTGTCCAAATGCCAGCACCATCTGGAGGTGAATTCACAGTACAGTCAACTTAAAGATACCTACAAAGGTAGAAAAGAGAGGAGAGACATCTATGCACAGTTTGTAGCTGGTAAGTGTTTGAAAATAGTTGCAGGCATAATTAGCACTCCAGAGGTGATTTTGCTGAAAAATACAATAGGAAGGCTAATTTGGCATTCAGAAATATTTCCTGGGGCTGGATTTCAAAGGGTTGAGTTTGTACCCATATTTGTATTGGGCCAGGATCCTCTATCACAGCCTTGATGCTCTAGAGCAGTGGTACCTCCTGTTCCTTGTGCTCTCTGTCAGCTTCCTCTTGCACTGAAAGAAATTCACTCACCTGAGTGGCTCTTTAAAGGAGAATAGCACCACACAAATCAACATGAATCTCAGTAATGGGGCAATTTCCTCTATGCTTGCATATAGATATCTGTGGGAGAGCTTTCCACACAGCTAAGTGCATTAAATAAACCTAGAAGTGTGTTTACTGCCCAGTTATTCAGCTAAAAATGTGCAATGTAGAGTTGTTCCAATACCAATGACAAATCATTTAACCATTAAGTTATTGGAATTAATCACCAAGACCTGTAGGCAGATCCCTGATACTGAAAAGAGCTCCAGTTTTGTCCTTATGCAGGATGACTTCTTACTGCTAAACCTTTACCATGTTGCTAACAATGACCCAGGCCTGCTCCTGGTGCTAAATAAAAAAATAACAGCTTTTTTCTGACTGGTTTGATGTGAGATAATAAAATGTATTCCTTAATTAAGTGTCTTATCATAAAAATTGAAAAGAAGTTCCTCTGAAAGTAGGAAGAGAACCATGTGAACTATTAGGGTTAATAGGTTCAGTCTCAGCTTAAACTTCAAACTTATCAATATGTCCCTTTTGTACAGAGTTCTATCTAACAGGAGAATATAAAGGCTGATAAGTAAAATTTAGTAAAAGCCTTAGTAAAAGAATTTCTAATATGCTCTTCAAGAAAAAAGTTTAAATTTCTTCCTTTTTATCTATTCTAAATATACTGTACTTGCAGCTCTGATTCTATGAGATACTTACTCACTTGCTTCCTCCTATTCAACTTCTGCCCGTTGGTCTGGATTTAGGAATATGTTTGAATATTTTGGCAGGACTATCTTCTGGTCTCTTGCAGTGAAAAAGAGAATACCATAGCTATTTCTCTCCCTAATTTGCAAATTGCTCCTTGAAGACAATGAAACTTTATTTGTGATACGATGCACCTCTTTGTCTCTTGCATGGTTAGAGATGTGGAGGGGCTTTGGCCAGCCTCAGCACAGAAAGAGCAACCAGGACACTTAAACTTGCACCCATCAGTTAAGAAATCAGTTGGATAAAGACGAAATTCGAGCAAAGATGCACCTCACAAGATTTTAAGCCATTTGTGTGACTTAAGATGTAGGATCAATATAGAAGCAATGCCTGTGAGCCTGGATTTCCCAGTTCCTTCATGTACAAGTGCCTCAGAAAAAGTTAAATTTGAAATGAAGCCCACTGGTTAGAAATAAAAAGCAATGCACTTGTGGTATAGAGAAAGGAGCACAAGACCAGCAATATTAGATGTTCCAGGCGGAAAATCCCTCCCAGCACTTTCTCCAGACACAGGGGGTGGTGAAGTGGTTTTGGGCTGGGAATATGGCAATGGGCCACAATGCTAGCCCTTGGCTGGGAAGGACCTGGATTCTGGCATGTTTCTCTGGGCTCTGGGAAGAGAGAAACAAGAAATGCCTTCCCATTTTGTTTATCCATCTCCTTTTTAGCTTTAGCTAGTAGAATTTTTCTTCCTCTCCATTTCTGCGGTCTAGAAATCATAGCAAAGGAATATTTATGCAATATAGCATGAATTGACTTATGGCCACGTATATCAGCTAACTCACAAAATATTGTGGGTAATAGGAAAGAGCACATAAGATAAAGTATAAGATGTATTTCTTCAGTATTAGAAGAATCAGAGCATGATGATCTTGAAAGCATTTTCACTAAGGACGAGGGAAAATACAGAGAGAAAATAATTAATAACAAATGCTCATTTAAAATTGATGACGGGGTTTTTTCCATTTTTTATTAGTGGTATTTTTGACTGCTGCCATCCATTAAGCCAGAAGCAAAAGAGAACAAAAGTAGCTTGAATAGTCACATAATCTGCTCTATTTAAATTAATTGGGATAAAATAATCAAAAAAAAAAAAATCCCATTAAATCCCTGCTTTTTTCTAGAGAAAGAGAATTAACAATCCCTTCCTTGGGACGTAAGCCATTTTCTAAGGTTTATATACATATATATATATATATATATATATATATATATATATATATATAGTCTAAAAATTCAGTAAGTATTAGTGACAAAGAAAATTGAGAGGAGAGCAAGGTCTGGCTTTTGTGAAAACTGTTATCTCTATCTTCTAATTTGTGTGGAGTTAAGATAGCAACTTAACCACATAAATAGAGATATAGTAGAGCTGTGCAAGAAGAAAGGGAAATTAATTAACTTTTTTTCAGTGATATCTTATACCAGAAATCTGCAAGGTTTTCAACTTCAAGATCTAACACTAATAAATTGTCAGCAATATCAGTAAAACATTTAGTCTTGCAGTTTTCCCATTCATTTTTAGGGAGAGAAAGAAATTAATTGCTGAGTTGTAATCAGATATTTTTTAATGTACACACTGCTTGGCATTTCCTTGCATTTCCTTGAGACCACCATGTTCACCAGAGCTTGCTTTCACCTTGGCAAGTACCACCAGCAGAGACAACTGGACTTAGGTGGGTGCCAAGCTGTAGCAGCACTGACTCTTCAGACATATTTACTATGCCTTTTGGCCCTCTGGATCACTTTGACAAGGTCTTTGATTGAACATATTGGGGAAAATTCATATGATTTTTCTATTCTAGCAGGGGCTCCTCCTTTTCACTGTATTTTTATATCATAGAATAGCTTTGTGTAGTTGCCCAACTGCCTTCACCACAAAGCATAAAAATAAATGTCCTAGCAGTCCTTTTTCTAAATTCTAGTGTTTCATTCGTGAATTTTGAAACACTAGTTTTTTTAAATAAATGTCTCTGGAAGCACATTTAATTCACCTTTAGTAAGACAACTAGCCATTTTCAGAGCCTCATATACATAAAGAGAAAAGCAGCACAATATACTTTTAGAAATCCTTTACAGATTCAGATGTCATGAGTTTAGCCCCCAGATAATGCATCATAAAGGAAATTGCTAATACAAGTTTCTGAGCATTCATCTTTTGCAGTGGAGGATCCTTCATGTGGGCAAAACTTGCAGTACACACAGACAGACTCTCCCTCCGAGTCATCACCCTTTTTCTCCCAAAAAATTAACACAAATGAAAACATTTCAAAATATTGAGCATTTTCAATGAGTCAGCTCAAAACTACTATAAAGTGAAAATCTTCTGCAGCTTGGGGAACTGCTCTGTTTTACCAGAACAGGTTCCAAAATTTCAGTGATTATTTTGTGTTGAAAAATACCATCTGTTTCTTGGAAAAGGAAAAATTGCAATGAAATTCACTGTGAATGCAAGATGAAACCAACAATAATGAGCAGTCTGGTGATAAGAACCCAGTAAGTCAGTGAAAAACCCCTGTTTTCAGACAATTCTTCAAGATCTGTTGGAATGGGCTCAAGTGATTGAGAATGAGAAACTGCCTTTTCTAATTCATATGTGAATACTATTTAAACACTTGATTTCCTCCAAGGAGACCTGAATTTTTGTTGCAATACCTGAGATTCCCCTGGGTGTATGGGAAAGCCATCCTTGGCTTATGACCACCATTACACAGAAGACTTAAACCAGGGTGCCATCCTCAATAAAAAGGTTGAGTAAACCAACAGTAATGAGTTCAATTATGTAGCTTATTCCCAACTGCAGCTGAACAATATTTTGTGAGTAAGCTGATATGCCTGGCCATAAGTCAATTCATGCTATATTGCATGAATGATCCTATTTACACTATTCAAACTACTACTCAAAGTCAGTAACACTGGGAAATAATTGCTTGCTCCTAGGAAAGCTGCACTGTATTTTGAATCAAACTACCATTTGTTATTTCACACCTCACCAACATGTAATTTAACATCCTGTATTAGGTTTGTGGGGAAATGGGCAAGAAGGTTTTGCCATCCCTCTGCTAACCTGTGAAAGCTAAGGAAGGGATGTCTGGCAGAATTCATGTGAGTTACTGTAGACATCTGTATAAAATGAGATTATTGTACCCATTTACTGTGTTTCCATTAAGTATTGTCTAAGGGGTCCATTCAGGTTAGACACATCCATCACAAATGCAGCATTTCATTAGAAGAATCACACCTAATAAGTCAGTTTATAAGTAGAACAAATACAGACTACCCATATGTACTAAATATTATGTAAGTTACTGCATTATTGGCATTTAGGTGCTCCCTTGATGACATTAAAATCAAAACAGAATAGAATACAGTTGGTGATTTATACCAATTTAGCAGTTGTGATCACAATGGTTAAGGTGATCCAGCTGAAGCAAATTGTGAGTCCTGAAAAAATATAGTTAACAAAAAAAAAAATTATTTCTTATCTATTTTAATTAGTTGATCCTTGAAGGCTGGGGTTGGAATATAGCCTAAGAAAGCAGATCTCATAGGATCTCATAGAGTCTCAGGTCACTTTGTGAAATGTATTTCTCCATGCACGTAAAAAAGACCAAAAAGTTTTGAAGAATTTTCACAATACAAAACCTCTGTCCTGAATAGCATAAAATAATTATTTTTAATGTAATTTTAATGCAAATTAAGGAAGAACATTTAAAATATTTTGTATGTCACTACAAGTTGGGCTGAAATTAAGTGCATGTAAGGGTGACAGAAGAAGGCATATATCAGTCTTTTTCACCTGGACACCCAGAAATACACAGATATATTTTAACTGGTTATCTAATTTTAATAAAACTCAATTTTTAGGAGCTTATATTTTACACTAGTATGTATTGCTATTTATTATGATCTCTAAGACACTCTGCTGTGGTTCACAATGAAAATAAGAGTTAGTTGTGCATAGACCAAGGACACAGGCTTGATGAGAAAACACTAAATCACAGGCTAAGCAGAAGTTTCAACACCGCAGCTCACCTGAGAATCAGTCCACATTTTCTGGAGGTCTGATGTTGGGCACACTGAGCCTGTAAAAAACACCTCTTGTTTTTGCCTCCTCCCCATTCCGACATCACAGCAGTGCTTATGCTCATTGCTACACCTGTGGGTTCAACCTGCTTCAGAGCCCACAGGTGCTGCAGGGTTCTCTCCTTCAGCAGCTGGTGATGATCAGGCACCACACTCAGACTTCTGTGAAGGGAGCTGAGCTGTTTGTACCATGGGCCAAATGAGGCACAGCATTACAGACTTGTGAGATAAGGCAGGTTACCCAAAGAAAGACACTTCAAAAACATAATTTGTGCTAATATATGCAACCAGTTGAAAAGTGTAAGATGGTGAGGTGAAAAGAAATCCTTCTGCTAATTCAGGCCTTATGAAAAGCAAACTGTGTTCAGTGACAGATGGAACAAATGTCAGAATAAGAGCTGATATGCACTGTGGATGATCATAAGACTTAGTGATCCAAAAATAGCATGGGAAAATAAATATTGGAAAAATCTAGTAAAATTATTTCCATGATTGTTTGAAATGAGCATTAAGATTTGAGCTGATTCTTGGGACAAACCTGTGAGATTTTTAAAAGTAAAAAAGTATTTATTGACAGTGGGATATGCAGTTTATACAATAATCTCATTTATACTGCCCTGTGCATCTTAATATTCAAGAGACACCTGTCTTGCAGCCACACTTGGATTGTACATCACTACATTTCATCCCACTTAATGACCAGTCACTGAACACCTGGTCAGGTGTGGGACTTCCTTTTGCTGTCAACATGCCCTGGGAAAGGCCACCAGCTGGAAAAGTATGTCATTAAGCACTTGTTCTTTTTAATTTGTTCTTTTTTGTCCAGTTCTGCCATGTTCCTTTTCTGCCATATCCATTTTTTTGTTGTCATGTTTTGTGAGTCCCCTGAAATTTATAGCCAAATACAGGATTGTCCTAACTCAGCTAGATGTGAGTATTTCATCTTGACATTTGATGATAAATGGCCAGAGCATCCTCTCTGTACAACTGCAAATCTGGAACAAAGATAATTTTTCAAATTTGAACCCAGGAAAATTGGTCTTGTGTCCTGACTATTTAGCCTGGAAAAATGTTTTATTTCAGAAAAATTCCATGAGAGGCTATAAAAAAAGGCAGTAAAAACATTAGTAATGTGCCCTGGTTCACAAGGGCAGATTAACTCCATCTTTTTAAGAGTAGAGAATTACGACACCCTCAACCAGGGATTGTACGTGACTGCCCAGGACAGCACTACACAGATTGACTAGCTGGCCTACTGATACCCCTAAGCTGACAAAACCCCAAATGGACATGATTTGCAGCAGGAAAAAAGTCTTTCTTCCTTCCTGAATTTTGCTGTTTAGAGTGACTTTTAGCTGTGCTGGAAAACGGGTCAATCTTTCTGTATAAGCCACAAGCCTATTAAGGAGCTTTGCTATCAAGACCACACTTGCAATGGACACATTGGTGGTGTGCAGACTGACCCCACAGCTCATGTAGGAAAGACAGATCTTCATTTGTTCAAGCATTTCACCTCTAGTCCAGAACAACCAAAAATATCAAGATCATTAAGGTGAGAAAGAGTGTGGATTTATAAAAAGGAGTTTGCAAGATAACTGACTTTATGGAAGGCTTGGGTTGACTGAGAAAAATGTGTTTATTTTCCCAGAGTTCTGAGCCATGTCAAAGGTAAATCTAAATTCCCAGTCCCTGGAGTCACACTCAACGAGACATCAGTGCTACACCAGGGACAGCATACTACTTGACAAGATATTATGTTCTCAGAGTGAAAAGAGATTTGCTTCAGAACAATCATAGGGGCCTACAAAGCTACTATATAGGACTTTTGCAATTAGTTTATACTATTGTTAATAATCTGTATTGAGTGGGTTTAGTATTTTTCCAGTACAGAAGCTGTACTCCTGTAGGGAGAACACAGGGAAGATGCTGGATTCCTAAAATTTAAAACAAGAATGGACTGCTAGACTGGGTTTGTTTTTTTAATTACTTCCAGTTCCAACTGTAGCTGCTGTTTGACAAAATTTTAGCTTTACTCAGCTAAAGTATTTTTTGAAAAGGTGAAAAGCATTCATACACAGCTATCAAGAGACAAAAAATATATTGCCTCCCTAGACTATCCAATCAATAGTCATCTTCAGCATAAAAATATGTGTACCAAGTCAATCATTTGGATGTATCTGATTCTAGATTTTGGCAATTGGTCTTTATCCTTAGATCCTAGCATCTGTTTCTGGGACTGTTGGCATATTTTGTATTAAATAGATTCAGAAATACATCAGCCTTAAGCTGTTCTAAAGCCACCAGATTTGATGTTTGTGCTCCTTTTCTCTTTGCCTTTGACTTTACACATCTTTGAAGCTTCATTTTTAGCTCCTCACCCCAATCCCACCAATGTCTGTAAGCTGATGATAGGACAATCCCTTTGAGGAAATTTTGACTAATCTCCAGTAAATAAACTTCAATTCCTGTCAGTGTGAGTAGGGAGGCACAGGAGTAGATATCTTTGGCAAAGAAACAGCTTCTCTAAGAAAATCTTCTAGTGTAGAAATGGCTTTAGTTGGCACTTTCCCTTTTTTAAGAATGCTCATAATGAAATTTCACCTTGCCTGGTTATTGCTGTATGACGGGGAGTTTCCATGGTGATCAAATAAAGTTTAATTAAGATGCAGAAATCTTGACACTGCATTGCCTGGCTCAGTTTTATGACATTCATAATGCCCCTTAGCTTCAATGAAATAACGCTGCAAGTAATTAGCGACAAGTGGTAGATCTCAACACTACTCCAACATTATCGGTTCTCCTGGAACAACTCATTTTTTGAAAAATTTTTCTGCAGAACACACTGGCATTTCTAAAGGAAAAATGAAGGAAAAAAAGTTTGAAGCATTTTAGATATAATAAAAGGAAGTGGTTTGATGTCAAGGTCTCAACTAGTGTGAGTTTTGCACTAAAGAGCTTAACGAAGAGCATTTGCCATTTTTCAAACCCTTGTAATTGCTACTTTAACAAAAAACAAACAAACAAACAAACAAAACAAAACAAAAAACAAGGCAAATCTTTACTTATTAAGTGGCATATACTTAACTTGTTTGCTTCCATCTTACATTGGCAAAGTTACAGAGGAGTATTTTCAGAGCCTGAGTCCTGCCCCTGAGGCCAAGAGAGTTAACTCCTGACCCGGCACTGAACCACCCCCAAGAATCACACCATGTGCCTGAGAGCATTTCCAAATTCTTCTTGAGCTCTGTCAGGCTTGGTGCTGGGAACACTGTCCTGGGGAGCCTTTCCAGTGACCAACAACCCTCTGGTGGAGAACGTTTTCCTAAAGTGCAACCTAAACGGCCCCTGGCCCAGCCTCAGGCCATTCCCACAAGTTTTGTCACTGGCATCTGAGAAGAAGTGAGAGCCTGCCCCTCTACTTCCCCTCCTGAGGAAGCTGAGGCTGCTGTGATGTCCCCACTCAGCCACTTCTTTAGGCTGAATGAGCCAAGTGCCCTCAGCTGCTTCTTGTCACTGACAGTCTATTGACTGTGATTTTTAGAGATTTTCTTTTGCAGCTAAAGCTGTCCAAACATTTCACCTACCATTCAATGACATGGAATAATACCACACAGAATAAGATACTCCAGGGCTGTATCTACTACTCCTCTGCCAGAGGTTGTTTCTTCCTTCAGCCCCCTCAGAACCAGCAAAAAACAGACCAGTATTCACTTGTCTATTGCCACCCAGAGTCCATTAATTAACCTCACCTTGTCGGGCTGAGACCCCTGGAGTATTAGATACGTGCACATCCCTGCTTCTACTCATCAGAGCAAAGGGAAGTAAATCAAGGTTCATAATTCCTTAAATTTTCCTGCCACAAATTGTCATGGTTTTTCTGAATGTTTTCTTATTCATCCAGTTAAAGCAGTGCACCATACAGAGATACAGCAGCATCCTTTTAATATTTAAACTCATTTAAACTATGGTCTAGATTAAATCAATGCCAAACTGAAGTCAGTGTTGAGGGTAAAAAGTTTCCTTGAAGTAATTTCAGGATCTGTAGAATTTCCCCTCCATTGTGCTCAAAAATTGGTGACATACCTTTGGATAGATCTGTGTTGCAATAAAGCATAAATCTAGTAACAGTGGATCCTGCCTTCTCTAAAACAGACATCTCTCTATGAACAATTCTTTTGAACACTTGCATTGAAGACAACCTCAGCTTCAAAGAGCAAACCACTGACCTGGGTCGGTGCAGAAATTTTGAAGGATTTACTATACCAGCCTGCATAGCAGCCTTGACTAAGTACATTTGAAAACTCTTTTTTCCTGGAAGACAAAACAATTAAACATCATAAGAGTAAAATCTCTATGACTGAAAATTACAGGTGTGGAACATCCTTTGTATTCTTTGTTATACAGCCGAGAAAAAGCTTGCCAATTTTATGGTAGTGATTCCTTCCTACATTTCTGCTGCTGGCTAAAATCAAAGACAAAAGGAATTTCTCTTGCAGCAGGAAACAACTATAAGATTTTACAGCCATCTGTGTCCCCCACACACCTATGCTTTTAGGTCTTGCCTTGGTTTAGCCTTATACCTGAAAATTATTTCTATTTATATTCTTATCATGCAGAAGTGGTTAAAACATTTCTTTTCTGGCAGCTTTCATTGTAAAATTATTTTATTTCAAGTCTGTGGGAAATCTTTGTAACTTCTTAGGTAAATCAAACCAAACCTCTGTTACTATCACTTTCTGCAGGATGAAGAGAGGACAATTTTTCAACAAAATCATCTGAATTTTCAGTTTTCAAAAGAATAGACAGAATATCTAGCTGATTTAATATACAGGGGAAAAAAGACCAGAGGAAAAATGGAAAAGGTTGACTGAAAAGGCAGCAGTGTTTCACTTAAAACTAAAAAAGGCTCGGACCACCTATTTTCATATCATCCCCAGTGGTAGCCAAAATGCAAACATCTGTTGCAAACATCCTTCTTTAATTATGCCTTTGGTTATTTTTAACTAGACAAACTTATCTCAGACATTCAGATCCATGCTACAGACTTTTCATGTTAGATCTTTTCTCATATCCATACTTCAAGCACACTGCAATGTCTTCCCCACTTTTAATGCACCTACAGTTATAAGGATGCCTTGGGGTAGAGAAGTCTTCCCATGTCATTCAGCAAATGGTTTCTAGTCAAGATTTTAAAAGAGAAGGCAGATGTTAAGACAAATAAGGTAAAGGAATGTGGCATAAGGAAAAGGATACAAAAATGAACATGCTCTTGTCTTACAATACTCCAAAATTACTTAAAAGGTAATCCCACTGTTTTTTATACTATTGCTGTTAGTAGCTGAGATGCAGTTTATATACCCATAATTGCTTGGTTCCAGAAAAACATTGGAGGCCAATAAATGCAGTTCCTTACCTATTGTCTTTACAAAAATATCTGAAGAGGAGTAAATTCAATGTAATTTGTGTCATCCCCTTAAAATTATGTCTCTTTTAGAATACTTGCCATTTTTATTAGATGATGATGCTTGTGATCCACCTATCATTGTCCCTGTAAATTCATGGAAGGCATAAAATTAAAATTCCCAAAATTAATAGTTTAAGCTCTTAACATGAGATGTTTTCTTCATGTAGCATTTTCTCAACTGTTTTCAATTTCCCCTGGGAACTTCTTTCATACTCCTGTATGAAACTTTTGTATTGTATCTGCATATCTGAGTTGTGTCAGAATCCTGTGACTCCCTTCTGGAGCAGTGGACACCGGGCTAGATCAAATTAAAGACTCTTAAGCTTAAAACTGATATAAAATATGAGAAACTGCATTGCAATGGCAATGGAAACCTAGAGAGACTTCTGTTTTCTACAAATTGAAGATGCATCGGCAGTGAGTGAAATCTCGGCTCTTAAGCACTCTCTGCAGCAGGGAGTTTTTACTTCCTATAATCAGTGTCTCTGCTCTGATAAACTGCTTCACTTTGTTCCAACTTTTATGACCCTTTCCACTCTCATCCCCACCCTTTCACTATTGGACACCCTGCCAGCCTGAGCTCTATGGCTTCTCTTATCAGTTTTCCAAATTTCCTAACTTAAAGCTTTTGATCATTTCCACATTTCCTTTCTTCTTATTATCTGGGAGAGGTATAAATGTATATATATACATATACATACATACATACATACATACACACACATGATAGATAGATAGATACATACATACATATATATATACACATGCATACATACATACATACATATACATATCCACACACACATACATAATATATATATATATATATATGTGGCTATAAATCACTTTACAGTGACTCGGAGCAAATGTGCTCTTAAAAGTCTGGAAGTTCATGTTATCTGGGAAGAGATTATCTCATGACTCAAAAGCTGCAAAGAGCTACCCTAACGTGAATGGCTGAAAAATTTTTGTCCAACTCATTTAAGATTACCTTGTAATCTAGTAAGGTTTACAGGAATTGTATGTCTTTAACATTGAATGCTCACTGATATTCATAAATGAAGCAAGCTAGTTGCTTCATTTCACAGGCAATCTGCATAGCTTTAAATACATATGTAAAAATAAGAATGTTATATTAGAAGTTTTCTGTTGAAAATCAGAGAATGTTCCCTACTGTGTTCTGTAACTTGAGGATATGAAAAGTTTAAACAAATTTGTATGTCACAAGTATGTATCCAGACCAGTAGTTTTTGATCAGAAAATTCAAATAAATTAAATCCACTTCAAAAAGGCCATTTGATTTTCATCATATTCACAGAATCCAATGACTTGCAAAAGTTTTAAAGACTTGGAAAAATAGATGTGTTCGGTAAAAAAACCCACCAGGTACAAAAATCCAAAGTCCAGCTTCAATGATGATGAATAGTAGCCTGTACGAATTTCAGAAGACACAGCTGGTAATTATTTCAGACTTTATGGAAGCAATTTTTCATGTACAGACAAGCTTTTGGCAAGGCTTGCTTCTCAATAAAGTGTGTTGAACTGCAGATGCAACAGAAAAACCCAAAGTTGGAGGAACATTTTGCATAGCATGAACAAGATGCAGCAAAAATTGCCTGTGGAATGTCAATAATGCTGGCCCAATGAGTTATCAATGATGGAGCTTTATAAAAGATAACAACTTAATAACAGCAAGTATTCCTGAGTTGTGGACCAAGTGTAAGGAAAGGAGTCCTGCTTTTAAGCAAAGCATTAAAAGACTTATTCAAAAACAAATTAAATGCTTACCTTGAATTTTAACAAGCTCTCTGTCAGACTCCTCACCAGTTCTTCCCTTAAAAACGCAATTAATTCCACTAATCTCAGCTAAACAACTCTCACCGTGCCCTTAACACTATTGTTTAAGTAGATTCTCAGACTCATCACGTGTCTATTGATTGCTGAAACCTTATAAAATGTCTTACTCCATTTACTATGTTTCAACATAAATCTGTCATTTCAACTAAATTATCACTGTTTATAGCCTAATCCCATAAAGGAAGTATCTAAAACTTCTGTAAAATTCAGATGCTGAAGAAAAGTTATTTTTGTCTTCCATGCAACTCCAAGTGAAGGATAACTGAAAAGATTTTTTTTCTTTTTGTTGTGCATCTCCCTCCAACTGCCTAAAATACGGATCCTCTTTTGAAGCAAGTCCTGAACTTGTGGAGCTTGCTGCCTGACATGATAAACCGAATAGACTGGAGACAGTTTTACTAGCAGATGTCCTTGGAGTTCAGCTGAAGGTGATAATTTTACCCAGCAGCTCCATGTGAATCATCTTGACCACAGCTTCATACAATAACTTTTTTATCATGATGTGAGCAATAGTGAAGATATCTATTTTCTTCTGAAGGCAGCTACATGGGGAATCAAAACAATCATAGTGAAGATATCTATTTTCTTCTGAAGGCAGCTACATGGGGAATCAAAACAATCATAACTACCATTTGACTGGTAGTAATTTTGTAAGCATGCATATATGTTCTGCCATTACAAAGGACAATTACTTCTTATTTTGTCAGAAAAAGATACTGTGTTGAATCTGTATCCAGTAGATTTTTCTACAAATGGAGAAAAGATTGCACAGCACATGAGACCAAAATGTTGTAGTTTTTAGACAAAACTGAATCCAGGAGTCAAGTTAATCTCTACGTCGCTGAGAACTTAAGGGTTTTTAAAAGGTTTGTCATAGAAGAAACAAAAGTGTGTGGTTTTGCTGTGAAAGAAGAGATTGGATGAAAACAGAGAAAAGCTAAATTGAAGTCTGCTGAAAAATTTAAAATATTCAGCAATTTATGTCTTACTTCTCTTATTGCCAAGGTGCTCAAAGTAATTTTGTCATTTATCCCAGAACAATTCCTTAGCTGATCCTACCAGCATTGAAGCTGATGCTCAACGAGAGGAAAAGTCCAAATATATAGCCACCAGAGAAATCCCTCAGGAATGTGGTTTATGACCTCAACTACAGAATGACAGAATATGCTGAGTTGGAAGCAGCCCACAAGGATCACTGAGTCCAGTTCCTGGCCCTGCACAGAACCATCCCTAAGATTCACACCATGCCTGAGAGCATTGTCCAAATGCTTCTTGAAATCTGTCAGGTTTGGTGCTGTGACCACTTCCCTGGGGATCCTGTTCCAGTGCCCAACTACCCTCTGGGTGAAGAACCCTTTTTTATTAGCCAATCTAAACCTCACCCTGACACCACTTCAGGCCATTCCTACATACAGCTAGATTCAAGTCCAGAACTAGCTATTGGGTGCTTTAGTCTAAATTCTTACATATCACAGATTATAAAAATTTCCCCAGATGCCCTTGACTAGAGACCCACAGCTTGGTTGGACTGGTTCTGTCCACATGAGCTATTCAAACACTCAGACATGTAATTCACCAAGTAAACCTGCCTCTACTGTCAGTGCTAGTTTGCCAAAATATGTCAGACACTGGTTTTTATGGAATTTCTACAGGATGAAAATATTTGTGGTGAACTGCTCAAACTTTCTGACCTATGCAGAGAATATCTTGTAGGACTTCTGCTGCAATATGCTACATGGGAATTCACCCTATTTTAATGTTCTGTATTGCACTTTCTCACCTTTCCTTTTCTTTTCCTCTTATGCAAGTCAGACACATGCAGTGGCTTCCTCAGAAGGAGATCTAAATGTTTTACTGGTATTACTGAGAACATTCAACAGGGACAAGGACAAATTATTAGACAAATGTGGCAGATATCAAATGCTTCCCTACCCTTGTAGGTACACAACCCTTTTTGGAGCCTTCTGAAAGCCTACTGCAGAATGATGTGACCATAACATCTTGAAGAAGGAATGGCTTCGAGTGATGTCAGAACTATCATAGAAGGACTGGAGATTTACAGAGCTGTATAAAGCTCTGAATTCCATGGTCCCACAGTACAGAACTAAGATCCCAAAACCAAAAATAAATATTTTTTTTCTCTTGTTCTCTGACAAGACCTGCCTGGTGAACTGTTTCTGTCCCTAACAACTGCATCAGGTTGAGCTGCAGGCTTTAGGTGCCATTCTCACAGTCGTGTTCTTACAGGTTTTGAGCACAAAAAATATACCTCAAACAGTAACTGTCTTTTAGAATATGAGACTGTTAGTGGTAGTCCTGTGTTTTCTTGAGGCCACCATATTTATTGTGCAATCTGAGGAAAAAATGCATTGTGACTGCTCTGTGGACACAGTGGTTTCCAAAAACAATAGATCAATGCAGAAGAATGACACAAAAATTCTGTACATATACAGCATATGTTGCATTTCCCACTCATAATGGATTAATTATACTCACACTGAAAAGCAGTATTAATACTTGTGCATCACAGGCAGTCTGTGTGCAGATGGTCAATCTGGTGCTTGAAATTGTACTCTGCCTTTGTAAAATGTCTTCTACATGAGTACATAAGTAGTATGGAGAAGTAGTATAGATGGGAGAGACATAATGGGCAGCAAGGAAGCTAAATAATATAACTGAGTAAATGACACTACAGGAACAAATAACCTAACTTGTCACCAAGTCCCAAATATTATATCCAAGAAGGGATTTTTTCTGGCTGGATAAAGTGCGCTTATAGTCTTCATGCGGTCTGCTTTTTGTAGGCTGCCTTTAGTTATCACTTCAAGTGGCCAAGAACAAGCAACTTAGTACAGTGAGTAAAGTGCAGGGCAGATATATGACATTATAATTTCCACTCTTAAACAAACCAAAATCCTCTTTCCCTAGAGTTGTATGTAGAATGGGAAGATGTGATCATCTTTATTTTGGACAATTCCCCTTTTTTGCCATGGTTTCTGAAGCCAAACATAAATCACATGGGACAGTCCAGAAAATTCCCAGTCTTGAGTGACAATAGAAAGCCAGCCTGGAAAAGCTGAGGGCAAGAGAGACCTCTCTCGGCATCACTATAGTCAAACAAAAACCACTGTCCTCTTCCTCCTAACATGTCTCTAAACCAAGAAACTTCATACATCTCTGAGGCATTGTCATCTGAAATGAACTCGGATAACTGGGTTTCTTTAGCTGACATGCTCAACTAGAGACTACTTCCCTCTTCACTACTCTTCTCAGGGTCAAAAGGAAAAGGAATGGCATACGAGTTTACATTCACAGAGGCTCAAATATCTTACTGATTTGACATGCATATGGATTGCACATTACCCCAGATATATTTTTCTTTTACAGATATGAATTTTTCAAACTCCTATATTATATGGATGCTGATTTTTTTAATAGGTTTTGGATGCATGATATCAGCTGACTACAAGAGTATGATCTATTTTTAACTTATATGTCATTTAATAGATCAATGTGTCAAGTGAGTTCAGGAGGAAATGTCCCTTGAAGTATTACAAATATCTGTTGGAATTTTACTATGAGTTCACCGTGGCTGGAAGCACAGTTGTTGCAGTTATATTTTGACACACAATACTTGCTGCAACTCTCTGTAAGAAGTTCCCATTAGAAAACCAAATGTTTTTCTTTATGGAATCTCAGTGCTCAATACCTTGCTGGTTACCATCTTACTGACCTCTGTCTAGCAGGGCACGCTCATCACCAGCATCCTGTGTTACAGCCAGGCTATGAGAACTCTGTAACTCCCAGAACTATCTGCCAGGAAAGCTGCCTATGGAGGGCTTATCATGGCAGGCTCTATTTCTCCTGGAATTGACAGCCTAGTGACTGGATCATCAAAAGCCTTTACATGCTTCCTGTCCCCCACTTCCACACAGTAGAAACATCTGCAGGCAGAGAGATAAGGATTTAAATATTGTGTGATAAAGGGTAATATCTACTTCCAAGAAGTAATGGCTTTGAGACAGAAGCTGGAAGTGACAAATATTATACCCAAGCATAAGATATCAGATAGTCCTTAATTAATAAATACCGGAAGGAATAGATATAACAGAGTGCTCTGCTCAAAGGCATGAGCCCAAAAATTGCATGTACACAGAAAAAAATTATTCAAAAATGATTATTTCAAAATGGACAGTTTTAGTGCTGGACTTGGCAGTGCAAGGTAACATTGAACTTGATGACCTTAGATGTCTTTTCTAAGCTGGTTTGGACACACACACAAGTTTGTTGGCCGATTGCTTTTATTTCACCTCTTTCCCCTTTAATTTCTGGGTGAACCAACATTTATGCTCTAAGTATGTCATCATTGCTAGAGATGCCTTTTACAGCCATAACAGGTATGAAAGGTAAAGAAGGAGCAGTGGTACTTCTCCAGTCCAAAAGGTTTTCCACAATTGTTTCAATTCCCCAGTCTGGAACTCAAACACTTGTCAAGGAACCTAGACCTGAAATCAATTCTTCCTGCAACCTGTGAAGGCAGAAGATATCTCCTAAGTTGGGGCCCTAATAGCCAGGCTGTGCTCTTTGCATTAAAGATTCTCCATCCTTCTTATTGAAGATGTGTCGCTTCACAGAAAAAAAACATGATTCATTGGGCCAGAGTGGTCTGGCCCCTGTATGAATCTAAGGCACTATTTCTTTTTTCAGGTGCCCTTATGAAGAAATGCCCTTACATTCACATTGTGCAGGAGTATCTTGTCCTAGTGGCTGGCAAGTGTGCAGTTTGTTCTGCCAACAAGACCAACAAAGGAGCAAAGTAAAGGGGAGTCTGGATTTAATTCATAACTTGATTAATAATTTCTGAATTATGATTAGCTGTGGATTTGAACAAGACATTTGGATATTTGAACTGGGGCAGTCAGAGGTCTAAGGATAATCAGCAGCTGAAAAGGAAATGTGGATTTTTTTTTCATTTCCCCAGTTTTGGATTCTGGTTCACCAAATTCTCACTTCAAGAACTAGGGGACAGGGTTTAAACTGCTTTGTTTATCCCAAAAATTAGTTGAATATAGATGCTTAAATCCAGGAGAATATCTCAGCAAGTTTCATGTCTCATATACCATTGAGAGTTCATAGGACAAGGCTCAAGATAAGAGAATACTTGAATGCATGTAGTAATCATAGCTGATAGCACTTCAGGGGATTGCAAGAAGGCAGCAAGTGTGACTCACAGCAGTGGGCCACTAGGCAGGTTGAAGGATGTGAGAGGAAAGGCATTTTGGAATCTTGACAGCAACAGTCTTGTCACTTCGAATTTTGTTCTTTCCCTTCACTAAATTCGTATGAATGTTTCTTTCATGATTTTTCTGACTCATTTTTTCTTGTATGTTTTTATTTCAGATTTTATCTGTGTCATATTCCATCTTCCATGCTCCTTTTCTCTCCTTTCTACTTTGCATTAGTCTAGCAGTATAACAACTGCCTTTTACAGTGCTGGCATATGTTTGAGGTTTTTTTCTTTCTTAGAAAGCTGTATAATGAGCTTCTAAATTTCCATTTTTAAAGCCTGTAATATTTCTAACTACAACTCACCAGCAAAATGTTTTAGCAGCTCTGGAACACTGACAAGAGATCCACTTCCAAAGACTGGGTTGTGATTTAGTTCCGTAAAATTTGTAAACTTTTAAAGCTCTGAATGTGTTCAACATTTCATTCTATTAGGAGAAAAATGGTAAGGTTTAGACCATTCCCTGGACAAATAACAGTAATATATTGCTGTAAAGTGCAAAAGCATCACAAGCTTTTACGAGCTCATTTGGTCTTGCCAACATCATTAAAATAGTATCATCCAATTAGACTGTGAGCATACAGGGTCCTGTGACAAAAAGGAAAACAAAGCCCCTTAGGAGCCTTACAGCACCAAAAGTCTAACACTGAGTATAATTTACATGGTCAGAGTTTGCCTGTGACCCAGCGTTGGTGCTGGCCCACTGGAGTGCATTATGTGAGTGAAGTGCTCCATCTGCTGCTGCCCAGGCAGGCAAGCCAGGCACTCGGGCACTTGGTGATAAGTGCTCATACAGCCCTCGGGGCTCCAGCACTCTTTATCAGCCACATTTGCAAGCACGAAACCAGTGAGTGCTCAGAGTCACCTGGTGACTCTGAGCATTCACTGGTTTCGTGCTTGCAAAAAACAAACAACAAACAACAACCAAAAAAAAACCCCAACAAAAAAAAGAGAGGCACAGGTGATAGGGTTGCTTGTCTTGTGCAAGCAGTACCTAAAATGCTTTGATGCTTTGCAGTTAGCAAAGGGTTTCAATTAGCACTAGATCTCCACAGAAGTTCAGGAGGCTGCATCATTAAAATGTTTTTCTTTCTTTTTTTCATAGTTTTTTGCATTTAGATCTGACATATATTTCAAGGTAGGTCACTTGTCTTGGTTTATTCTGAGATTCTTACTTCTACATTAACAATTTCTGAACTAGCAACTTCTTTTGTCACAGCAGGTTCTGCTACATTTTCCCCTCTGGACTAGCTTTGGTGAACATACAAACACACTCATTCAGTCCAGATAGAAGAGGAAGATTCTTTTATCTTTGCAGTATGAACTGGTTTTCCCATTTGAAAAAAACCTCAAACTACTATCCCTCAAAATAAATATATAACTGCACTACCAAACACTTAAGCAAATTGTGGTTTCCATTGAAGTTAAAACTGTGTTAAAATAACAGTATTTCATACTGGAAATAAAAGATATTGTGTTTTGTGGTCATATTGAGGCTTGGAAAATATGACCTATTTAACAAGGCTAGAACAGGCAAATACCAACTGGTTATTCCAGATTTTTAAGGTTTTTTGCTTGTTAAATATGAGGTGGTGCCTAAAACGTGCTGAGCAAGTAGTTGACACTGCTGAAAGCTCACTTTTTTAGCTTATGAGAAAGAATTGTGACTTTGAAAATAATTGTATTTTTTTAATGCGTCTAGGTAAAATGGAGTTTATGTTTGGAAAGTCCTTGCTGTGGTTATGCCTATGTTTGTTGCCTAGTTTTAAACTAAAAGGAGAGAGCCTTGGACTGGATGTTAGGAAGAAATTAACTCAGAGGGTAATGAAGCTGGAACTGAAATAGGTTGCCCAAAGAGGCTGTGGATGCCCCATCCTCGGAAATGTTCAAGGCCAGGTTGGTTGGAACTGTGAGTAACTTGCTCTAGTGGGGGTGGCATCCCTGTCCATTATGAGTGGGGGAAAAGGGCAGAGGGGTGGAAGGAGGTTGAAGGGCAAGGGGAGGTAGCAGGGAGGAGTGGCTGGAATAAATGATCTCTGAGGTCTCTTCCAACCCAAGCTTCTCTATGTTTCCATGATTCTGTGATTTTCCTTTGGGTTTTTTATTTTCCCTTTGATTTTCCTTTCCACACAAAACAAATCTCTAATAAAGTTTTCTGTCTTTTGAAAACTTAGAGGGGTCAGAAATGCACAGGATGTCAGATAATATCCAAGGCAGAAGTTGCTTACAAGTTACAAGTTGCTTACAGGTCAGAGTTTGGTACGGCTCTCCAGTCACTTGAAAGAATGGACCGAGTAGAACTGACCTAGTGCCCAAAGGGTTCTTGCTGGGCCTGTCACAGGATTGACATGAGAGGTTCAAAGCTACCTGTGTAGCATAAACACCTCAGTCTGAATGCTGAGGACAGAGGAGCTAGCCAAGGTTTGGCTGTGTCTTTGACAAGGAACATGGTTGCAGAGATCAGTACTCCCCTTAAGTGTCTGTGGTTCCAAGTGTTCTACTCATGTTTGATGCACAACAAATCAGATCTGGAAAGAGGGAAATACAGAACAGCCTGGCTGGAAATCTAGGACTCTCACTTTTCTGCCACACCACAGATTGCACTCCATCCCCTCTGCCCCTCATCCAGACGTTACCAGCTTCCAGCAGGCTTGAGCTCCTCTCTTGTGTGTCTGTACATCCCAAGAGTCTGCAAGCTGTCACTTCCAAACGGTTTAGCAGGATAACCAGCAGGCTTCTTCATCACCACCAGAGAGCTTGTGAGGGTAGCCAGCTGGTCTGTTTTCCTAGTTTGCTCTAGCCTTCCTAGGTTTCAGAAAAGGATGGGTATTTCAGAAATGTTGGTTTACAACACAGAAAATATTTGGACATTATTTGTCCATCCTAAAAGGGATTTTACCTCTACATACTATGCTTTTAGATTCAACAGCAAGATCAAAAGAACTGTATTGATTCTTGATACTGGCAAATAAATTGTTCTGGAGCTACATAAGACCCAGAAGATACCAAAATATAGTGAATTCATCACAGTGAAACAACTTGTCTGAAATTACCCAAAGCTTTTCTTGGAGACCAGTAGTTCAAACCTGAAGGAAACATGGGCTACATCTTAGCAGAAACACAGGTTTTAATAATTTGACTAAAGGATTCCTGGATCACTGTGATCTACTCAGTAAATCTGTAACAGCTCAGGACTACCAGATATGATGAGTTTGCTGTTTCTTGAATTCCTAAATTATTTAGAGAACAAGAGCTGAAGTGTAGCTCTCAGACCGCAGGTGTTCTCATATTTGTGTAAACTACATGGTTTTCTTGAGGTTCTGATCCTAAGTTAGTGTGACCCAGCAGGCATTCTTCTTGTCTCCCCATAAAATTTTGGCTTGAATCAGATTCCTATTTGGAGGAAAATATTTTCTAAAAAACAAACACTACAAATAAAATAGTGGTAATTAATAGAAACTAGATAAATAACATGCAAGCTATCAGGCACCAAAGTGTCTGTACACTCTATACTGTTGTGCCTGTCCTGCAGAGAACACAGTTGTGAGCTGATTGTTGTGAAGACATAAATTTTTAACGAAACAAAGATTTGTAGGAAAACTAATGGTCCACTAATTCAGCTGGGGGGCGTGTGGAACAAAATAAGGCAAGAAGTATTTGGATGTGCAAGCTTTCCTTCAGATTTGGACATCTTTTCTCTGTTTCAGTAGAATTTTGTCATATCCAGTAAGCATCCCCAGGGAGAGCCTGGGGTAAAAATCTGAGAACCACAATCCCAACACTGAACATTCCCTGAAATTAACTGGGTTCGATCACAACACTGTTAAAGCAAAATAGCTTCACAACACATGAATGGAACATTCTCACCTTGTGATACAGTGGTACAGCCATATCCTTCACTTCACCATAGAGATTTCTGCCCTTTCTGGATCTTTAAGCTTCAGGTAAAATTTTCAGGTGCCCAAGACTCACCCAACACCACATGCTTCAGAGAGAGGGAAATCTGGACACACTGCACTGAAAATCATGGATCCACACTGGAGGGAAGATGTCCCACCACACCTTTGACAAGTTGTATTTCTAAAATAGGTTCACTTTGTGATGAAGGAATTCAGAAGTCTGCTATAATCAGAGGGACTGGGAATGTGTATGCTGTAACTGAGACAGCACACCACTGGATGGGAGTCAGCCTTATTGGTGCTATTTGTCTACTTTGGTTGTTTGGAAGGGGTGAAATGGAGAGAGTACAAGTGTGATATGAAAAAACTGCTTAACAGTCACAAGAAAGCTTCTGAAGAGCAGTGAGTGTGATTCAATCTAACACCTAAGGTTATGTTCCACATTTAGATATCCATGTGTGATTCAAGTGCCTAAACTCACGTCACAATCTGCAGATAAATGATCAACAGCATTTAACAGTTAGCAGGGAGAAGTTCAGTTGACCATCTGCTAGGAATCCTATGCTGAGACAAGATCCTACACAATGAGTTTAGGGAAACATGAGGTTTGCTGATAGTGATAAAAAGCTGCTCCCTGCTCACATAAAACCTTCAGGAACCAGGACCTCACAGCAGTACAAATGCAATAATAATCACCATTCCTGAGAAAATACAAAGTGTGCTCTTTCTGTCTCCCTTACTGACAAAAGTGCCCTGACAGGAGTAGAAAAAGAGACACAAACTTTGCTACAGGCATCTGAAAAGTTGGCAATATGCCCAGAAAACAGGGATACTCTGGGCAGAGACAGCATTGCATGGCCACATGTGCCGTGGAGCAGAGGGTCCCAAGGGATGCTCTTGAGGCAAGAGGCTCTATACAGCCTGGAAGGCCAGCCCTATCCAGAGTCACATAAGGTGTTGAACCTGCTGCACATCCTGTAGAAATCAGTGACAATCCTTTTACTTTCAGGGGTTTGATATTCCATTGCTGTCATTGCCCTGTTCCTACACACTTCATCCTGCCTTCTCCCTGCCTCAGCTGCATCCACCCACTGATGCCTCCCAGGACAAACAAGGTTGCATGGATCTGCAGGCTCAAGCTTTGTGTGAGGAACTTAGATATTTAACATGCAGCTTGCAGTCATTGCTCCCAGCTTCAGTAGCCATCTGGAGAAAAGTTTTGACATATTGGAGAAGTGGACCTGATTGAGAAATGATGCTCAACAGCTGCCAAAGGGGAGGGGGATTGGAGCTGAAAGTTTTCACCGTTGGCTCCGGCATTGCCCCACAGTGCTACTAGCAAGTAAATATATGTCAGAACCTACTGATCGTGCCCAGTTTGCATTTCATAAATTAAAATGTATCAGCTGTTTCTTAACATTTTATTTTCAGTGTTCTTTTGGTCATAACTTGGCCTAAGGACTACATCTGTGATGAATTCCTTGTAACAGGACCTTGCCATTTGGAGTACAGTTGTCATCAAAATTTTCTAGTGTGCTCACAGAGGCTGAGAGAAATATGTTTTTAAAAATATTCTATCACTCAAAAATTAGTTTAAAAAATCACTACTGCTTATTGAGTTGGAAAATTGTCTGTATTGAAATTCAGTTTCTCCCTTGCTCCCACTGGAAATGTTTACGTGTCTGTGTGTATATATATATATATATATATATATGCTTATATATATATGCTTTATATATATATATTATATATATATATATCTATATATATATATATTATATATATATATATATATATATAAAGCATAAGCACAGCCACACAATAGCAGGGATCTGTATAGACAGTAAATAAACCAATATAATGTAGTTTTCCAAAATGTAATTTCTCCTCAATTTCAATATTACACAGCAGCTTAAAGACAACTCCAAGAGTTTATTTTGAAGCATTATTTTCTCAAATCTGATTCTTATTTACATTTAGAGGTCAAGGCTTTTATCAAGCTGTATGCTCGGTGCCACAAAAGGAGGCAATTCAGGTGCAAATTTCTGGAGAGAGATTTTCATTTCACATTGGAAGGTCCCACCTGCCCTCTGAACACCTTGTGCCTTTCACAGCCCTGCACCAGGCCATGTGCACATCAGTCTGCCCAGCCCCTGAGAATGGTAGCCACGGCCAGCCCCTTGGGAAGAGCTCCACTTCCAGGAGCTGCAGCTGAGGTCAGCTTCAGATGAGCTGCAGGAGGAACAGGGAAGCTGTATGAATGGAGGTGGCTCATCACTACTGCACTTATAATGGATTTCAGGAGAGTTGTCCCTATGGAAAAGGGATAACCAAGGTTGACAGGAGGTCAAAGGAGAGCGTTAAAGTCAAACAAGAATGGTTGTGACATTGTCTAACAGACCACAGGCCAAAGCCACCCACTGTGCTGTCCCTGTTGGCTGTGATCACACTGACACAAGCTTGGGGGCTGTGCTCAGTGTGGAATGCAGGAGTGAGGCCATTGCTTTGCCTCTGTATAGCTGGCCAAGTACGCTGCTGTCCAGCTTTCTTATGACTCCCTCCCACCTCCACACTTGTTTTTCCTGAGTCTTTGAGCCACAAGAGATCTAAAAAGCCCATCAGCTTTCTCAGTCTCCTTCTTCCCATTCCCTGTGCCTGTCCCTGATGGAGAAAGGCAGGGTGTGAGAGGTTGTGTGTGTCAGAGTTTGCCTGCCAAACAGGGCTTATTCACCACACACCAGAGTGGAGGTTCCACAAGTTTGATTGACTGCTCCCTAGACAACAATAGGATTTCAGGTGTCACCACTCCTGCTCCAAACATAAACAAGCAAGGCAGCAAGCAAATATTAGCTTTTGCTTTTCTAAATGCTTCTTTAGTGCAGTGTCACTTCTGTTCATCTGTGGAGACCTGTAATGAAGTGTCAAGGCAAACACAGCATGGTCTGGAAGATGCTTTCCAGAATACCTATGCAGAATAAAGACTATCAGTTCAGACTGGCAGTAAATGAATAGGAGGTGGGAATTATGCCTTTTTTTTTTTCTTATGTTTTTCTTCTTTTCCTAGATGTCCCTGTACCAGTGACAGCATCATTCCATTGCTCCAGGGGTAGGTTTACACTGCCAGGTAGCTCTGTGATATCTGTGCTAACTCTTCTCAAACTAGCTCAGGTGTGACTACGAGGCTAGCAGGACAGATTATCCCCATGGAGCTCTTTGGTGTGCCTACACTTACTTGCAAACTACAACATCTTTTCCCCTGTCTTTAGCACATAATTTGTTTTAAGGCTTAGGCCCCAGGGCGCTTTATAGTAAGTAACACCAGAACTACTTTTCTGAGGAAGAATATTCCTGTTTCAAAAATCCATAGCAGAAGAAGGGACCTGTTTGTCCCTTCCAGTTTCCATTCTACAAACCATACCACAGCACATTTCACTCTTTGGCAGCTTTGCCATCTTTGCTGCTCTCATATGCTGGTATGTGCAGTAGTCCATAGGTAATAACCTCCCAATATCCAAGGAATCATGTCATTGGCAGGCATGGAGGGCAGGGAGCCCTTTCCAATGACAAGGGGCTCCTTCTAGTCAGGGTAACACAGCCCCAGTTTTGCTCCAGAGGGGCGTGGTGGATGTACCATGGCAGAGGGAGGTGAAGGGTATTGCCAGTTGTCAGGGGTTTCCAGCCTGAGCAATAATGTTCCCTTCCTTGTGCACTCTGTTTTTGGTATTGCTGCTGTTACTATTCCTTTTCTTATCTCATTGCTCTTTCCAGTAAATTGTTCTTACCTTAACCCATGATCTTCACCTTTTGTGTCTCCAATTCTGCTCTCCAGTCACCCTCATGGAAGGAGGAAGGGAAAGGAGGTGGAGCAAGACAGCAGTTTGTGGCTTGAAGGGTCTTCTCAAATATTCTCAATATTCTCAAACCACAATAACTTTCTAAATGTGAAAGAAATAGACATAGAAAGAAATGACAGCCACCTCAGGAATACTCCTCTGAGACAGGGAAAGCCCAGAGTTTTCCTCTTTTGCCATCTTCAGCTCCTCAGCTGAGTTCTGTCAGCCCTTTCCCTTGGTTTACACTAAAGTTCAAACATGCTCAGTCCTTTCCTGTCTTCACTGATACCTTTTACTGCCTGCAAGCAGCCACTGCTCACAATATTCAAACAACAGATTTTTCCTGGTTTCTCACTGGCCCAGTGAATATTTAACATTTTGATACAAGCTATTTTTGTTACAGCTCCTGGAGGAGGAATTAGATAGGTAGCTACACCTTCATAGGTGTATCAGGCTCAAGTCTGAGTGATGTGGGAGTCCCAGACCAGGTGTCCTGGTGCTGTTCTATTGGAGACCTATCCTAGCAGTGATAGTGCATATCACCACAACTTCAGGATTCCTGTACAAATTTGACTTTTTAAAAGAATAAAATCCTGACCAAGTGCCTCTCCTGTGCACTTCCACCTTTCTGGCTTTTAATAACTCTTGGCAGCTGGGAATTGATTTGGAAAACCCGACAGCAGATAAAATTGCTTAGTTGGAGGAATGCTCAGCTTCGGCTTCAATTTTTTGATCAAGCTCTCATTTATCCTCATAGTCTCTGAAGTTACTGATTCTTTGAACCTGGCTGCTATTCCACATAAGCAATGTTTTATGTATAATCAACTTCTTTATTACATAACAATCAGTAACATCTGAAAGCTTTAAACATATTCTAACATTTTAATGATAGCAAGGAAAGATTTATGGGCAGAGTGAATATCTTTTATTGGCCCGATGATGTAGCTGGAAAAATGCAGACTTGCTTTTGGGCACCCAAACCTTTTTCCGAATATGAAACAGAAGCTGAAAAACTGGGGCTTGATGTTTGCCATTTCTTTTGGTTCTGAAGCAGATCATGGATGTCTGAAGTCTTGCCTGGTTTCCCAGCAGTGCAAGTAGACAAAGTATTAAGTCTCTGCAAATCTTAATTTGGTTATACCCTTAGATCATCATGGTTACATTACATAACTATTTTAGAATATTATCAAGTTCATTATAAACTGAAATAGCCATATGCTTGGTGACCTTACCTTTGAATTGTCGTATTACATGGCCTTGTTTTCAAGTAATACCTTACTTCAAAAGTCTTTCTAACCAGCCTCTGTAGACACATATTTGATGCTATTGTCTAAGTTGTATTTCTTTTTTTAAACCCATAAAAAATGTTTACTTGCTTTTAGGTTTCCTCCGTGAAATTTTCTCCTTAAAGAGAAGGAAAAAAGCACCATCTGTGGCATAATTTGTAGCTGCTTATTTGAGGCAGACTGTTCAGAAGGAAGTAAATCTTTCCACATTTTAGAAAGCTTGTGAGGGAAGAAATTTATCCACATTTAGCAGACACTGGGGTAAGTACATTCTTCTGGAAGCCGCAGGTTTGGGGGGCAATAAATCCTTCCATTTCTATTAGACAGGAGGCAATAAATCCTTTGATCTCTATCACACTCAATGATTTTATTCCACTCAGAAAGTACATTTCATTGAGGTACTGTCTTCATTTTCCCATTTTTCTGGGATTAATTTATCCTCCTTTTCTAGGTTACTACCCCTTTTTTTAATTAATTGGTTGTACTTCTCAACTGTTCACTATAAGGGCATGGCATTCAGTTACTTTATCCGAGAAGAGAGAAAATATTTTTTTTTCTGCTTTCATCATGTGGGTAAAAGACTCTGAAGTTGTACCAGTAAATTCCCTTTCTTGAGCACCAAAGTTGGTTTGGGATTTTTTAAATAGACAGGCATCCTTAAGCTTTTTGAAAGAAGGTTTTCCTTGAAGAGCTTTTTTATACTTTTGGCCAGTTTCTGACATTTTGTCTTATATCTAACTAAAAGTGTCAGTAGGCTTAGTGTTGGCCTGAGAAACACTAGAAATCTAATACTTTAGGTTGAAAAGCTGGAGGATCAGGTTTTCCATATTAATTCAACACTATTTTTATCTGCAACTTTGATTATTATGCCAGTAAATAAATGTAATTGACAAATTTTAGCAGCACAGCATATCTCAAGATAATAATCTATCAGAAATTACCTTATTTTTCTCATTTTTCCCCCTGCCTTTGGTATTTTTATTAAAAATGAAGGCATTTTCCAAAATCCGTTTAAAACAGAATCATCCCACTTTGAAATATCCTTTAGAATTCCATCCGATGAGAGGCCAGATGGGGAAGAGGATTTTGGAATGTAATCTGCGTCTCGCAGCATCCGCGGGGAGAAGGCGCCGGGAGGTTTTCAGCATTCCCAAGTTTCCTTCTGTCAAACAGTGACACCCGGTGGTCAGTCAGGCCGAGGCATCAAACTTCCCATCCCAGCCCCAGTGCCTGCCTCTCCCCTGGGATGGGGCAGAAAGGAGGAGGGCTGCTGGCAGCCGGGTGCCTAATTAGCGATGGCGGGGACTGAGTGGCAAACGAAACAAGTACACGGTCGGATATTTAGAGCATAAATACACTGAGAGATCCATCGTACATCTTTTTGCTTCTGGCGTTTAATAGCATCATATTAGACTGGAGATGCTTCTCTGCTCCCCTAAGGATAGGAAATAATTTAAATTGTGCTGATAAATATGTCAAGTATTCCCTTCTGTCACTGCATTCTTGTACAGCTGGTAAGCTGGGGACAGTTTCCAAAAACTGCTCTACAGGGTGGAACAGTGTTGTCGGACTTTATAAACCATCTGGAACAGCAAGCTGCTTTTCATGCCCTGAAATTCCCAAGCCCTGCTTCTTTATGCCATATGTAAAATTGATGTCTTCCTATAAAAGTATAAGACTTAACCTATGAAATTATAAGAAGATGTTCCAGACTTTTAATTAAGTTTCTGATCTTGTTACAGAGGTGGAAGGCATGTTTCACACATGACTTACAGCAGCAAAAATCTTGCAGCAGCCACAGCAATTCCTCAGCAGCGCCAGTCTCCAGCCCCTCAGGGCTCTTCTCTGCCCATCAGTGCCCTGGCACATGGCACTAGCAAACCACAGATCTGCAAATTAAACTTAGGGTCCAGTTTACAATCTTGTCTAGAAAAAAATTTGAGAGTGAGACAGGGACATTTCATGACCTTTGCCAGAAAATTTTCAATAAACAGCTTGGAGAGGGCAAGACTCATCCAATACATCCATGAGTATGATGGATGGTTTATGAATGGTGCTCCAGGTTGTTGATGACAAAAGTGCCTTTCAAGTACAGCCAGAAAGGGGACTAGTGAGAGGTGGGAGCAGGACTGGTGGGGTTTTGCATGAACTCTGCTCACACAGTCAATGGATTGTTCACTGAAAAATAGAGCCTGTCCCTGGTTCGTTCATTCTTCTCCCAAGGTCTGTTTTTATTCCATGTGTTAAAAAAAAAAAAAGTTGGGAAGGTCCTATTTTCTGTTTTTATCAATAAGGGGAGCTAGCATCATTCTGTTAAGTTGGCTTTATCCTATTAACTCTGCCCTTTTCTTCTTTTATGTGCTTAAATGAATGGCAAGACCAAGTGTGGTTACAAAACTTCTTTGCCATCATGAAAGATCTACTATTTTATGATTGATTCTTTTCTGATTATCTAAAAGAAAGTTGTGAAATGGAATTAAAGATGAGAGGCTAGCTGAAATATAAATAAATAAATAAATAAACAAACAAATATATGTATGTGTGTATCTAACAGGATATTTCTGATTTTCCTCCTAGTCAAGATTTTGAAACATACTGTTATATTCAAAAGAAACTCAAATATGCAAAGATGATAGATGCCTAGTAAGACATTCAGATAGTCATAAATACTCCAAAATTATGCCAGGCAATGCCATGTTACTGTAACAAATATATGCTTAGAGTGTCTGAATGGATTTTAATGATCTGGAGAACATTCATACAAGATAAAATCAATATTAAGAGTGTTTTCATTTAAATTTAGGTAAGGAGGAGAGCCATTTGACATTAGTACTGTTTGTAAATATTTTCTTTTAGTCATTTCTGACCTTGTCATAAATCTTGTTATGGCAATAACAAAACCCAGATACTCAAAACTGACTGTCAGTCCTGAACTGACTTAGTTCCTGTAGAAATAATTTGCTGCATGACATCACCATGGATGAGGTACTCATTTGAGTACCTCAAATGAGGTACTTCCAAAATGACTTGCAAATAAAATGCAGGAGCTGGTTGGACCAGTGCTCTGAGGTCCAAATTTCCATCCAAAGTGAAATATCAAGTCAATAAGAGGCTGGTTATATCTGCAACCAGAAGAAAAGGAATGCTGATGTATAGTAGTTTGACTATGCTACATCACTGTAGTATTGATTTTATGATTGTAACACTTCTGCATGGAAATGCATTGCTTTCAGGATAAACTAGAATATATATCTGTTGTATTCATTCTTGGTTCACTCTTTTTTCTGCTCTTTGCTACTTTTCAGGATCCTTTTCTTCCGTGTTTCTTCCCCTTTTTTCTGCTGCCAGATCTATTTGTCCTGTTAGTGTCTATACTCTAAATCCATCTTCTCTCAGTGTCTGTCCATCCTCCTTCTATCCTCCCTTCAGTCCTTTCTCCTTGTATAACTTGTTATACCTCTCTTCCCTCTTCCCTCCTCTCTTATCTCAAGTATTACTTAAACCTTATTGCTTCTTTTTTTTTATTAATACTATCAGACTACTAGCTGTTCAGTTATTTGGAATGTCCCATTATAACCTCAGAGTTTCTAAACTTTAATAGCTTTTTAAATGCCCACAGTATAACTCTTTGTCTTTACTTCTTTCCCAACAGCTGAAGAAGGAAAGGTTCTTGCATGTAGACTGACCATCTATTCAGTCATGTCTGAAAAAAGAGCATAAAAAAGAAGGAAACCTCTACAGTTACTAGAATTTTTTTTGAATCCTTGTATATGATTGTACTTGCAAGTATGGCTGATCCAACTAGGTTTATTTTTATTTTTCTTTGTTAATCTTCTGATCTTTGTCTCATATTTATTGTCATTCAGTGTTATTTAGTTGTCTGAAATGTTTCGTGCAATTGGACTAAGCAACCATGTTGCTAATAAGACAGAGCCCTAAAGGTCCCAAATTCTGTAGCCTCAAAATACTTGCAAATTTTTCTTGTCACCAAATGCTGCCCCTGGCAGACAAAATTCATTTTGTGCTCCATTAGGTTCTGCTGTCTTCAGTTTTCTCTATCACGCCTGCCCCTATGTTTCCTTAGCTGCCTTCTACAGGAGCTTCTGTAGCATTTAGCATCAAAAATGCAGTTCTTCAGAAAAACCTGTCAATGCAAGAATTCAAATCTGAAAAGATTACACAGTAGTACCAGCTTGGGGCAATGTACCCTGTACATAAAGAGACCTTTTTATCTTTGGATGTTGGTTCTTGTGACCAATTACCAAACCTATCTTTCCAACTTATTTTTATCATGACATGATAACATAGTGGTTGTCATAAAGACCTGTAACATTTCCAGCATCAATTCTGCCGATGCACAATTTTGCTTTAACATGCAACTCAAAAATTCCTAAAAGATGCCAACAAAATAACACATCTTTTGCTGTAATTCCAAGGCAGCATGCCTCTCTTGGATCTTTTTTTTAATCCAAAAAAAAAAAAGACATTAAATACAATGAAACATTTGTAAAGAGTGGCTAGGAATTTCATGTGCATGTTTCACTGTCTTAAAATATCAAGGAATTTAAATTGCATCATTGTGCAAACCAAGCATTCTTCTGAGATGACTGTGTTTCTTTCTGTTCATGATGGTGCAGCCATCTTACTTCTGTGATGATTTTAAGCAAGAGATTAGAGCAAGAATGGCTCTAGGGGTAATATGAGAATGCCAGTGTTTAAGAACCCTGTCCCAGTTCCAGGACAGAAGGGAAGGTCAGATAAACCTTTTGGATTCAACAAATGGATATAAATACAGATATAGATATAGATGATATAGATATAGATATAAAAGACACTATATGGTGTAGAAAGGTAGAAAGGCAGCAAAGAAAATAGCTAGTGAATGTTTATTCACTGTTTATAATACTGAAAATTTGCTGAATACTTATTCATTGATTCTTTTGGGAATTAGGAACTACTAAATTGAATTAGCAAGTAACATATTTTTTTTTTTAAATAATAACTTTTAATCTGCAGTTTGGCCATAGAATTCATTACCATACAAAGACTGCTTTTATGCTAAAAGTTTAAATGGATGTTAAGAGCAAAGAGGCAAAGGCATGGAAGTAGAGCCTATCAGGTGCAGCATCTCATTCAAAAAGCTGGCATCTTGGAGGGAGCATAAAGGGAAGTTTCTCTTTCTGTTTACCCTGTTCTTGCAGATTCTTTCCTAGGGTTCTGCTCTTGGCTAGACACAGGATACTAGATCTCAGTACTTGCTAGATGCAATGTGTCCTTCCCACTTCCAGCCACCATTCTGACTTCAGTACAGCTGTTCTTGCATCAGTATTTTATCTTGGTTTTGTCATTGAGCATTGGAAATGTGGTGCTTTTTTAAAAAACACAGTATTTTAAACACATTTCAAAAATATAGGAGAGAACACTATGCATGACTGTTGAACAAGATCAATTTCAAATCAGCAAAGAGTTTCCCAAATCCAGACAAGTAGTGCCTGAGCAGGATATCTTTCTTACACTTTACAGAACCTAAAAAGGGATGTTATACCAGCAGATTGAGACTTAGAACCATGATGTCCCTAGGCCAGCCACAACTGCAGACCTGCCCTGTCAGTTGGCCAGTGAATGCAGATCCATGGTATAAGTGAAATATTCAGTTTCTTCCCCACAGGTCAACGTCTCTGTCTCCAAATGAATTCCATGGATGTGCTGATGGACACAGCGAAATTGGCAGGTGGGTTGAATTCCTGGATCATGTGAAAGACTCAGTTCAGTCCGAGAAGGCATCTGGTCCTGCTTAAGAACTGGAGAGGGTCTTCAGACTTTATAGTGGGAGGTACAGGATTTCCAGAAATTCTGCTCTTCAGAGCAGCAGTTTAAGAGGAGTTTCCTCACCGTGGCAGAAATGACCCAGGATGCTACAGGGCCCATTGCTCCCTAAATAGAGTGCAGAGTTCTCTCACAGCTGAGAAAGCTGTACCTGTTTTCACAGCCACAGGGCATTAAAATCAGAAAACACATCGTACACCAAAGAGCAAATATTTCAGTGAATAGGTATAATGGCTCCATTTGTTCCTGCTTTGCTGTGCTGCACACCCTGCAGGAGAAATATCTGCAGAAGAGAATGAAAAATACAAATGCTGTAGCTTGTTGCCACGTGGGGAATTACCTCCATCCCCTTAAATTGAACACTTGCACTTCGTGTGAAAGCAGTATCTTGGACTAGCACAGCTCTTGATGAGCACACACTGATCCACTCTGAGGAGGTAGAGATGGCTTGGTGAATATCTGTGAGTGTCTCTGAGGTCAGCTAACAACATCTCATGTTTCCCATTTGAAGGCACTGCTGAGAACAGCTAGGGATGGTCTATGATCTTCTGGCACAGACTTGTTGCTGTGATAAAAACTGAAAATATCATAAAATATCAGGTATCATAATACATCCATATAATGTGTCCTTCAAAAAGAGAGAAACATGGGTATAAAAAAGTTGATCAACTCACTGGTCTTGTGCTGCTGCTACTTGATGATGATCTTTAAAAAGATCATCAAAAATTCTTTTAAAAAATACTTTCAAAATCTAGCAAGGTTTTTTATCATAGGCCAAGCCCACTGTGACTTTGTTACATCAACTCCTGCATGTGAAGAATCATCTTGAATAAATTTCAAGAAGATTTTTCTCTATTCCATTCACTCTGGTTTCTCAATTTAGGTGACTGCAATAATAGCTCTCTCATAGAGGTAAAAGGAAATTGTTAGCAGGGAGAAAAATTGCGATGAGATTTCATTTCAACACGGACTCAAAGAGGGTTTCAACAGCTGGTGGTTCCAATTTAACTTCCAGCCATCCCATCCCTCAGAGGAAAGCTTTGAGATATACATAACTCCTTTTATACAGCATGTCTTATAAATTTTATTCCTACCATAACCAAAACAACTACTTTAGTCCAATGTTCTCATTTTCTGTCTTTATAAAGCATCATTCTTGTCAACTTTCATTCTAAATGAGAAACAAAAAAAAAAAAAAAAAAAAAAAAGGAAATAAATAGTAGAGACTATGTCTCAGAGGAAAAATAAATCAAAGCATTCAATCAGAGGCAAAGTTAATATACATAAAAACAATTATATTTCTGAAGAACAATGCATAAGGCATTACTTCATAAAAATTAAAATTATGGAAAATCCACCCCTTTCTTAGTAGCTTGTTTCGGTGATATTCACTCTCAGTGCTTGCATTCTGCTATGATCCCAAATTAAATTTTCCAATTTTCAGCTTCCAGTCCTTAATTTATATGACCCTTTTTCTCTTCTGGATTGAAAAGGTCTTTACTAAAATCTTCGTTAGTCCTTCTCTCTGAGGAAAAACTTGATTTTCTTATTGATGAAGCAAATAGGTTGACCTCTTTGGCTGTAAGAAATAATCTTCAAGTCTTGAATTATTTTTTTCTCCTCTTTTTATGTTCTACATAATTTTTCTTTCTTGTGTAACGTCCAATAGTGAGGCAAACTGAACCCCTAATTCTTATTGCCACCACCTTGCTTGTACAGCTGCAGATGATTTTTCTCTGCTGTTGCACAGAGAAACTTCTGTTTAGCTGATTCCCAAGAACTCCTAAATAATTTTTGTTATCAGAAGGGACATTAAGGATTGCTTCTGTGCAGACATCTGTTTGAAGATCGCAAAAAAACATAAAAAATTTCTTATTTATTGGCCCTTCTCCTTCAACCTTATTCCACATTCGGCAACTCCAGAACTATTAAAGTTATAAGAAATTGAAAAGTTTATGTTCTTTTTCCTAAAGCTGTCACCAATCTTAATGAAAACTATAGGATAAAATCACAGCTTGGTTTCTGAGTTTATAAGTGTATCTGACACTGGAAAGCTTTTTGTTTGCATTTTAGTAGATGGTATATCATTAAGCTTGTGCTATTGGCATAAAATGTAGGTTGACAAGAACTATAGAGGAGGAGAAAATGAAAAAAAAAGTCTAGATTTATATGTAATATTCTAATATTTATTCTGTAATTAAAGTAATGGATGGGAAAGCAATTAATAATAGTACCAAGACACTTTCAATTCTTATAATAATAAAAATAATTATAAAGGATATGTATTCATAAGAATTCCATCCATTTTGTTGAAAATCATTCCTATTCTTTTATGTTTTATTGTCTCCAGGATCTGCCACAATTTGGGGTATACAGTTATACAGAGCTATCACAAGCCCTTGTTTACTTTAAGATGTAAGAAAGAGAGAAGAGTCTCTCTTAAAATGCTTGCACTCTGCTCTAAGGAAGGTTGAGCTCAAAGAGACAAAATCTTGTTCTCAGGGATAGGTGATCCAACTATTCTGAATATTATAGCTCCACCTTTCTTCTCAAGCTAAGTATTGCTTAAATTTAATGCAAAAATTCTCCAGGGATTATTATTTGTTTTCTGTTATAACATGGAAAGAGCATGTAAAATGCAGAGTGAGAGAGAAAATCCATGTTTGCCCTTAGAAACACAAACAGAATTAAAATACTCTTTAACATGCACTCTACAATGCATTATGCCTAGCAAAGTTTTAAAAATACGATATCTGGAATGAAATGCTGACTTTTTCCAGTAGAAGGTTTATTTGTGCATCAATTTAGTTCATGGATTAACATTTTAGTTCCCAACAGAAATGTGGTTTTAGGTGACTGTCACAGGTATCCCCACTTACCAGCCTGTGGTGGACATGCCAAAGCTGTCTCAGAGCACTTCTAGAATCAAAGAATGGCTTGATTTGGAAGGGAGCTTTGAAAAACAGCTAGTCCAACCCAGCAGGACTAGGAAAACATCCTACTTGAGTGGGTTTAGTTTGGAATGAAAACAGATAAGAGAATTTCCTCCCAGCAGTGATTTAGTGTGACTCAGCTGCTAACAGGCAGCAAGTCCATGGGAGCAGACTAGAGCCAATCTGTGGCCAACACCCTGAAAATATCTGTAGTATGAATCTAGAAACCTCAATTCTGACTGAGGCACCATAAAAATCTATTGGGCCACGCTGAGACACAATGCAGACCTAGGTGTGTAAGATGCACTGCAGCAAGAATAACAACAAAATCATGGTTTGTAAATCAATCTGTACCTATCCACAAGGTCCACCTCAAGTGAGCACTTACAAGTCCTGCTGTGATAGCAAACGCTTCATGAAAATATTCCACTTATCCTTTCTGGTTTTTTGGACAAGATCAGCACTTTCTGATTTTTCTGATTCATGCATATTTCTAAAATTCAGATTATACTCCTCTGTGTACTCAGTTGGGGTTATAGTTGAGCATGAACTACAATTTATTTTGCTACAAATTGTATGCATTTCTAAGATGACTGTCAGAGTATATCAGCCTTCTGTTCACTTTGCAGAATGCAAGGAGGTTGTCTCTCCAATCCTGGAGAGGATTCTCTGGATTCTGTCACAGGGAGAGAGGATTCTCAGCTTTGTACAGGACCTGGCAGACAGCAATACTGCATTGTCATCAATATGTCCTTTTCAAGCAAGGCACTAGGAAGCCAAAAGACAGAGGAGAGAGATGCTGGTGAATACAGAGCATGAGGATAGTAGACAGGATATCTGTCTACTGCAGCTTTTACAAAAGAGCCTTCACCCCTGAAAATGAAGAAATAAACTGAAGAGAGGGTGAAGTCCAAGAGAGGTTTAGGGTTATGTCACAGGACTATGCAGGAAATTTTTCCTTATACATTTCAAGATAGAATAATAACATGTAGGGGCTAGTAGTGATCTCAAGGTGCCCGGTCAAACACACACACACACAAAAAAAAAAAAAAAAAAAAAAAAAAAAAAAAAGAAGAGGAACAATAAAATAAGTGGACTGGAAGATGGGAAAGGCTTTATTTTATTTATAGGTATTGCTTAAAAGTATTTCAATTCCCAATTAACAAGGACGTGTTTACAATCCCAGCCCGTTGTGGCTCCGCAGAGTCTCTGCCGTGCCTCAGCCCAGCAGCAGATGGAGCTCTCGGCTTGTGTTTGAAATGCATTTCCAGGCTTAGATTCATCTTTTTGTGCTTTTTTGGTACCTCTCCGTTTGCCAATTAAATGCATATATTGATGTATTAGTCGGTTGAAATTTAGAAACTGGTTGATTTAGGAAAAAGAAATTTGAATGTTGTTTTTCACACTAAAAATCTGTATTTCCTTTTGAGCTTTCGTGCCATATATATCTTTTACAAAGCCACTGCTGCTCTTGTTTAACAAGCATAAAAATATTTTCTTCTGTAGCTGAATCAGGCTCTAAATGAGATCACACCTGTAAAAAAATTTATTAGATGCCCTTCTAATAAAATTCACTTTTTTTATAGAATTAATTAGTCCTTAATTAGGTAAAAAGTAACTATATTATTATATTATATTATATTATATTATATTATATTATATTATATTATATTATATTATTATATTATATTATATTATATTATATTATATTATATTATATTATATTATATTATATTATATTATATTATATTATATATCTTATATTATATTATATTATATTATATTATATTATATTATATATCTTATATTATATTATATTATATATATTATATTATATTATATTATCTTTATATATTATCAGCTGTATTATGTAATTGGTTTCATGGAAGATTTCATCCAAGGTTTTTCCTGGGTTGATTTGCATTTAAAAATACTGATTTAGACAATTTTTTAGTGCAGAGGATTTGAAATTCCATTCTTATTTGGACAAAATATTTTCCATGTTGCTTTAAAGAAATCAGACACATGTTCAGTTCAAGACGGCTGACAGAATGGGTGGCAGCATCCTTTTATTGCCATCTTAGCCAGCAGGAATCCTGAATTTCAGGTGCTCCAAAGTCTTATCACTTAATTGTTTGCATCAAGTTATTTAATTCCTAGTAAAATGCCACATTCCCCAGCTCCAGGGTTATAGTCTGGCACAGGGGGCTTGGAATGAGGAAGGTGGGACATGGTGTTTGCAGGCAGGAGGGGTGCAGAAAAGAAACCTAAGAGTTATGGGATAAGGAATAAGTGCAAAGTAGCCTGACAGTGATGCCCTTACTAAGGGTGCTTTCCAGAAATGACAGAGAGGAATGGCACCAGGACTCTACTTACAACAGTACTTAGTTTTCCTCTTTAATTTTATTCCGAGATACATAAACCATATTTGGGACATGGATTAGAACCCAAAATTTCCATATTTACAAGGGGAAGTAAGTGGTTTGTTCCAAATGTGCAGAGAGTTTTTGCTCCAAATGTGCAGGGAGTTTTTGCAAGCTACTATTTCATATCAGTGTACTGGTTTCTGAAATAAAAATAATGCATTAATTCCTCTTTCTCTGAGAGTCATGTGTCTTTACCAAATTTTTAGAAGGGCTTTAGCAGACCTTATGTTAAAGCACCCTTGCAAAGCACATTTGTTCTATAATCTAAATATGTCCTATTATGTAAAGATGGATTGTGATCTATGAGGAAAACAAAACTGCTTCCTTTTCATTTAATTAATAATTCCAAAGGCACAATGGTGAAAGTCATAGACTTACTATGTAGCATTCCTGGGACACTGTGCTGGGAGAGCAAGCTTAGTGCTTCTGGAAGAGCCTTTTTCCTTCAGCAGCAAATAGACTGTGGTCAATCTGTCTTAATCTCCCAGGAGCAGAACTGCTGGAAGAAGTATCAACTGCATCTGGGGTCAGGTAGCAGACAGAAGTCATATAGCCAGCTTGGTCATATACACTTCACAGAATATACTGGAGTGGTCCCTTAGCTTAACCATTTTCATTTAAATTTGTAAAGAAACTTCAGGCTCCCTCTTTTGACCTCCCAGGCAATTATCTGGTTTAAAGAATTTCCAAAGACTAGAACCTGGCAGAGAAGGAAAATCCAGCTGCCAGGAGCAGGCTGCCAAAGGTTGCCAAGCTCTGTAGTGGGTAAAGGGTACAAAGAGAGCATGACTGGTAGGGAAATTGAGCTTTTCAGCCTAGAGAGACAGTTATATGAATGCTGGAGCCAAACATAAAATCAAAACAGATAATTCAGCTGAGAAAAGCCTACTTAAGTACTATTACACTAGACTCCCTGAAAGGAGAGTCAATTTTGAAAGTGCCTGCTGTGTGGGATTTTGAGCCAGCACAGGGAAATCCAAGCGGCAAATGGGCATGTAACAGGATTATGCATTTTCTCTTCACCACCACCATGCTTGTGCTCTTCAGCTCAGTGTGTTTCTCTCTGTAGAGTATTTGTTTCTGCACAACAGTTTGCTCTCATGAAAAGAAGCATACACAGCAACCAATAGCTGAGTATCACATTAAAATAACTCAGCAAAATTTTTCCATTTTCTCTGGTTTCAGAAGCATTGAGAAGCTTTGAGTTATGGCTGTATTTGTGATTCAAGATTCACATCTGACACCTTTGAGCAGAAACATACAATAGCAAATCCTACAATCCTAAATTATTCTGGATATGTGAAATATATTAAAACAGTGGACAGGTATAACAACAGTAGAACTGTTTTCAGAGGAAAAGACAGGGATGACTCAATGTAAGAATCACTGAAAATTATTTGAGTGCACTTAATCTGCAGGGTTTTTTTCCTAGTCCAAGAGTCTGTGGTTATAAACTACCAGCAGTTTTCACACAGTATTCTGTACAGTATCATGAACACTCCTCCATTTACACATAACATATTTCAAAAGTAAGCCTAAAACATATCTGTAAATATTTAGATTATGTGTCACCAAGACTGACTTTTACACCTGTTACCTGGTGATCCAACCAATCTGCTTCTGTACCTGCAGCAGGATGATGCATATATTTCCAAAACCTCTGTATAGGTATAGACACAGATTAGACATGTCAAGAAAGAACTTGGGTCCTTCAGTAAGGGTAGCAAAAGGATTCTGTTCAAGAAAGACAGAGCAGCAGCATGTCGAGCTCCAGGAGCCTTGTTCCTATGCATTGCCCCCTTATGAGTATCTGGGTTGATTTATCTTATGCCAGGGGCCAAGCAGGTTCTTGGCTAATCCTAGGACAGACAGCAGTTTGTACAGTTGCCTCTGACCTCCCACAACCATAGCTGAAGTCTTTTGACATCATCAAAATCCTTACATGAGGGTGAATAATAGAGTGAAACAGTATAATTGCTTTTGAGACAGACTTCTCAATCAATTCTGTGCAGTCCTGAGTTTGTGACTTTAATGTGCAGCACATCTGCAGATCTTCAGAAACATCAAAGCATCACTAAAAACAAAACAAAAAAACCTTTAAATTAACATTCATAAAATTCACAAATAATGCCATATCTCTTGAGTAGAGCGTTTGAAAACTGAGAGTGGCATCCACAGGGAAGTATAATTTTTTTAGAAATATTTCCACGCTTCTTCACACAGGGAGTTTTTAGCTTGCCATGGAAATGCATGCTGTAGTCCCCACTCATAGCTGGCATGGCTTTCATCTTCCTGCTTGATGCACAGTTGCTTTTTTCTCTGCCTTGCCTGTGGCAGAAAAATGCTGCCTGAACTTTTATTGCCTTACCTGCTCAAGGGTGGTTCCTGCTCCCATTTGGAACAAGATTCATCAGCACTTTGGGAAATTGTCAAATAAGATTGTAGGTAACATTTCTTGTAAAAAGAAATAGGAACTCAATTGCATAATCAGTCAGCATCATTGTTCTTTTTGACAAGATGGAAAAGAGGAAAAGAACAAACCTATGAGGGGAAAGTACAAACACACTGCCAACATTTAGGTCTGTGTTCATTCAACTTGTCTCAATTCTAGGAAAAGCTCTGCTGAGTCTGCCTATACTAAGGGCTCACCCAAGCAGTGAAACAAGGAGAAACTGATCTCTGTGCTTGGAAGGATGATTTCTGAATACAACCCCAAGGTTTCCCCACATTCTGCCATCACCAGGGACTGTTTCCCCAGCACTCAACCACAGAGGTTCTGTCACCCTACACCTCCATTCCCTCCATACATCTCATGGATAGTGGCTGTTATGAGCAGGTCTAGAGCTAAAATTTTTTACTCCAAGAGGTGTCGTTCACCTTTAAGCCATTTAATACACTCCATCTATAATTATGAGAAGAACTTGGCCTGGCCTAGAAAACACTCACGAAGGGAGGAAGAATATCACCTTTTTCAGAGTGAGAAGACACAGCCCTAGAAAGTGATTAACTAGAGCCACAAAACCATAGATCATGGAGAAACCTCATGAAACATTTTAATGTATGGCCTCTTTCAAGTCCTGGGGATTCCTGCAAGCTGTGAATATACCTGAAATATTAAGTGTGATTTTTACCTCAGCACAAATGCCTCCTCCAAGTGACTAATTGCCTTTCCTGAAATAGTGCAAGTAGAGGAATTACTTGGACAGGACTGTAACTTTTTTCTCCTCTCTTAAGGAGAGAAGTTGACATTATACAGACCAGATTCTCAGTTTACCTTCGTCTTATATTTGTCTTTTTTTAACTCCTTGGCCCTGAGGAATACCACTCCTTTCACACTCTGCTATTTAATTGGGTTTGGTTTTTTTTTTTCTGTTTTTGCCAAAGGAAATTAGCTTGCATGGAATCCTTGTCAGTAAAAAACAGTGCACAATGAGAATCTTACTCCTGCTCTTGGAAGTGATCTCTACTTGATGTCAATGGCATTTGTCTGTGAGATGAAGATCCCTGTTCAAAGCCCCACCCATTATCTTGTGGCTTAGTGGGGAGAAGTTATATCCCTCCACAGCTTCCTATCATCACTGCAGTTTAAGAGCTTCTGCAGCCTGTTGGTGCCCACTCATCATTTTTGTGAATGACATCTGGATATGAAAACAATATTATGTTCATCAACATTTTTACATATATGGATCACATTAATCCTACACAGGTTGCTGGAAACCACCTAAAATTATCAGTGAGTATTTCTAATCAAAACCAGCAATAAAAAGTTCACTATCAGAAATTATTTACAGGCTACTATGACAAAACTTTTGTCCCCCACCTTCTATTCTTCATTAAAATCACTGCTTCTGTCAGACCTTGAAATTCCATAGGTCTGAAACAGCCTAACAAGGTAGTAATTATCTCCTACCAATTTTCTGCTTGTCCTTTATCACTGCAAATGTCACATTTGTGTGGAAGGACAGCAGAACACAATGCATCTAGGGAATGCTGCAACAAGGGTCTGCAGCAGCTCATTTCCCAAGGCTGAAAGTGAGCACCTTGAAACAAGGCTCCAAAGGCATCTGAACAATGAAAAATGTTCAGGCACTATTCCAGCATAAGAATGGCCTCACATTTTGGAATCCTGAATGAAAAAACATGAAGCCACGTTTGTCAGTGTTTCACAGCTTGATGCTCATAGTTTTTAGTCTTTTTAGGGGCTATGACAAGCTTAAATCAGGAAATAAATATACAGCCTTCACAGAATGGGAGTTTTAGCCTGCCCTCAACCTCTCTTATATCCACATATCCATAAATTTTCAGGCACTTGCCCCTGTCTGGAGGCTGGAGAAAGGTAGAGAGAGGGTGAATAGGGACAATCCACTGCAAGAGCAAACTCACAGCATGGCAGCCCTGTATCAGCTGGACAGGGTAGATGGTAAATTGGAGTGGGTGTCACCTCCCACCCCCTCGATTTCTCCACTCTTTATAAAGCCTTATGCTACAGGAGACATCAGACACAAATGTGGCAAGCAGCAGAAAAAGTCTTCTGCTGTCAGAAAGCTTGGGGAGAGTTCTCTTCCCAGTGCTTTAAGTAGCATGAGCTGTCAAGAAGCCTAGACTGAAACATCAACAAAAGATGAGGCATTAAAGTTATCCACATCATAGCCAGCTCCTGGTTCTTGGCCGGATGATCAAGTGCTCTGGCAAACCCCATCACTGCGCCCACTCTGTTGTGCAGAGAGCTGTGCTGTACTGAACCACACACACCCAGCCACTTCCCTCTTAATGTCTGGGCTTACAATCCTGCTCAAAAGGAACTCAAAGCCTGTGGAAAAAAAATGCCTGAGAAATTTTCCTCAGCATAGAAGTCTCATTTTTCCACAGAAGATGTAGAAGTAATGCAGTGAAGCTTTCATCTCTTGAAGGGATGAAAGAGGAGCAGCTCAGCCCCCAGCAGCATCTTCCACTGCAGTTGTCTCTGAATGCCAACAAGCAGGTGTGCATTTCTGCTCATGGCCAGCGTCTTAGACATGCCCTTATGTGGAACAGAATGCAGAGACAGCCATCTCTTGATTCAGGTTAAATCTGAGCATTTTCTAAGGTGCCTTGCCCCTACTTTCTGGTTGTCTCCCAATAATGCCTCTGTTTTCTAATTGCAAAGAAGCCAAGCTTTTGCCTGCTTTCACTGTCCAATAAGTAATGCACTAGAAATGTGGAAACTTCAGGGTCACAAGCTGTGCTGGATCTGTGAAGAGCTGACATCACTGAGAGCTGTGTGTATGGAACAAGGACAGTGCACAATGGGTCTCTCAATGATGACTTAATAATGTTTCTATTGGCTCTTCATGGATAGGCTTAATGGTATTATCTGTGTCCCTAACAGAATATTCAACAAATGAAAAATTTGTCTGAACAGCACATCCTGACAGCTAGGGACTCCCACTACACCCCCTCAACTGAAACAAACCAATTTTGCCAATGTCATTTTTCACCAACTGAAGCCTTTTCACCTCATTTTTATCTCAGTGACAGCCCATCTCCAGTAACCACCATTTACACTGACAACAATCTCCTTCCACCACATGCTCCACTTGTCAACAATGGCCACTTTTTTAATATAAAAGTAGTTTCTTGGAATTTTGCTCAGAGTCTCATTCAAGTGTAACCATGTAAAGATGTATCTTCCTTCAAAATCCTCATCATCTTCTTTTGCACTGCTTTACTTAGCCAGTTAAGGCCCTAGAAATTAGAGCCACATTTCCTCTTCCAAATGTATTTATTTGTTATGATAGAATTTATTTGTTATGATAGAATCATAGAATGATTTGGACTGGAAAGAACCTTTAAGATCATGTAGTTCCAAGCTCCCTGCCATGGGCAGGAACAAATTTCACTAGACCAGGTTGCTCAGAGCCCCTTCCAGCCCAGCCTTGCTCATCTCCATCCACAACTTCTCTGGACAACTTGCTCCCGTGCATCACCATCCTCACAGTAAAAATTGTCTTCTCAGGCATTAGATAGATTCAAAACAAACAGAGGTCTAGAAGGTAAAGATATCACTACCAGACCTACTACCGTAACTTTTCCCAGCTTGGATCATTTCCCCACTTTTGTGTATTGATTCATTATTGCAGATTTGTAACTCTTTTTTTTTCTCACAGTCTCTCTTTTATATTCCCAGCTTTCTTTCCTCTCCTTTTTTCTCCATCTGCCATTTTTTACACTGTACTGTTCCTCCCAACTCTTTCTTGTCCTCTTCCTCAGGCCAGACGTATGTGCAGTGCAGCAGTTGTTTTCCCTGGTTTTTCAATCATACAGGTATACACAGACAGACAAATTCACGTATTTGAGAAGACAAATACAAAGCACTTTGTTCCTTCTTCATTAGGAGCAGATGATGGTGAAATTTGTGGTGAATGTCATGACTCACTTAAATCTGGGCCCTGAGAACTCTGTCCTCTGTGCAGATTGGTTTTGTCCCAGTGTAAATGATCCACTAAGAGAGCACTGCAGTTCTTCCCCTTGATCCTCATCCCAAACCTCTCTGTATTTCAGGCCATTGAAAGCCGGGTAGAATGTGAGGCCAGCCCTGGAAGTAGGTTTCATATTCTACAAAGACATGGTGTAACCTCATAGAGGTGTGATATCCCTGTAAGAGCCATCCAAAAAGTTGCTTCAGGGCTCTGTTCCAACCAGAGCATCAGGCCTAGGAAAGCAGACTTGTACTGCACTGTTATTTTTTAAATGTCCCTTTTGTTGCCTAACCAGAGAGATGGACTCTGGCAGCTAATTTGACAGAATGTGAAGCTTTGCTGAGGCTGCTAGAGTACTTGGCATCAGCAAGGAAGTCTGTTGGAAACAAAGGAGTAAGTTTCAGGTCAGTGGCAACTCAGTGCCTCCCTTGGTCGGAGGAATCCCATTGCTACCCATCAGACAAGTTCCTGGAAGGACCCACATGTCCATTACTCCTCTTGGCCCTGTGACCTTTCAGACAGTGAATTAAGATTTAAATGAACACACGGATGTGGTATGAGGAAGGAACTTCACTTATCCCAGACACCATGTAACTAAATATGTCTTGCAACTTTTCTGGTCAGAGCTTGTTCCCTCTGGTACATAATGCTGCTTAACTCATAAGAAGGGGTACTAGCAGATGAAATAAGAACAATTTGTCTTAGGTCATGACACAGTTGACAATGTCACTGGACATAACACTGAAGCTTAAAAAAGGCCTAACAACATGCCAGAGCAATGGAATAAATAAATCAGAGATGACTTTTAAATCATGCAAAATGAATAACAATTTTTTTTCTGCTGTAATACTAAAGCCCCTGTTCTGAAACAAATTTACATGACAGGCCAAAAAGGACTGTTGATATTGTATATATGCTAGTACACACATAGAAGACTACCTTGAAAAGGCTTGAAAAGCTCACAAAACCAGTACTCCCAAAATTATGCAAACCAGAATTAAAGTTTTCCATATACCCTTAATTTTATCTGTTGATGAAGGATACAGTCATTAGTTAAATTTTTTAAGTTATTTTTTCCACACAACCCAGTCTTGGTTGGTGACTGAAAGAAAAGCATTTTATTGGACTCTTTAGCCTGATTCTTCAGGTAGAGGTCCCAGACACAGTTTAAATGTGGTGTTTACAGCCTGTTCACAGCATTGTTAGTCTCCAACTGAGAATTTCTCTAGTGCTAGCTCTTTTCTATATGAGGGCTCAATTTCCACAAGAATTTAGCACTGTATGATCTCTTCTTGTTATGTAATCAGCAGGACTCAAAATTTCTAGTTTGGATTCAAGTACTCTTCAAATTACTTTTTGTTAGCGCTGGGCATCAACAAATGGGAGCCACAAAATCAGCATAAGGGTTTCCAGTGAAAAATGTCAAGAGCTTGTATCAGGTCCTAAAGGAACCTTAAGAAAGGAAGAGAGCTCTTAGAAGTTAGAAGATCCTCAAACTTAGAGGAGCCTGTCTGCACCCAGTTTGGTAAGGTGGAAAGATGGGTGGGATTTCCATTTGGAGTCTTTCAAAGGCATGTTCCACACTCCAGTGTCTGAGCAGGGAACCATGCTGTTTATTGTTGAAGAGCATTTTGGTAAAGTGCCTGAAAGGTGAGCAGGCTCTTCACCACTAGGATCATTCCTGAGGATTTACTGGGGAAAGAGGCAAAGTGGAGCAATTCAAAGCTGGGAGAGCACTTTTTCCACATTTGATGCATCTTTGTGAGACATTAGTTTGTGTCACTTTACAGAAGGATCTTCAACCCAGCCTCTACAGATTCTGTCTGAGTGGTTTTTAACTGCTGCTTACTTTAAAAACCCCTTCTCTGAGAAGTTTCTTGGATTGAGCCTCCAAAATGAAACCAGCATCATACATGCATATTTTATGACTCTCTGCAGTCCTTGAAGACAAAGAGAACAGAAAATAGTCTTGGAATAAGGGCATGGTTATATGACTGTATAGGTCTAGTGACAAAATTTAGATTCATAAGTGACAAAATGATGGAAAGAACTGTGTGTGCATTTAGGCATTTCCAGGACAATGTATCAACTTGGCTGGGAGCATGGGGATATGAGCACTGAATCTGGGCACCTGAAATGGCAGGTGACCATTATGTCTTACCTACACCTCTTCTTAAGTCCTTCTTAAGTGCCACACGTGATTTCCAAAAGGATGGATCCTCAGGTGAACAGAGGCCATGGTGACACACAGACCACGTGAAAATGCTTGCATGTGTGCATGGTATTACTTACATTTCTAACTTTGTGTTTATGAAAGGCTGCCTTTTTATTAGTAAAATTAATGTCATGAAGTGGACTCAGAAGATATTGACATCATCTTTACATTGTTTAGTTTACGTGGTCTAACTGAGGCAGCAGGAAATTCAGAAATGCTAGAGGGGAAACTTCAGGCTGATAGTACTAATGCTTTGGGGTATTCTGAAGGGAAAAAATGTGGGAATATTTTTAATAAGAACTTATGGTCTTTCTTTTCATAAAAAAGTGCATAGAATAAGGCATAGTGAAGAAGTTGAAATTTTGTTTCTAATACAAGCCACACAAAGCCATTACTCTTTATATAAAAAATATTCTTTATAATGCTCCATATAGTTTCTTTTGTACTAGCTTTTTGCTACTACCTCTACAGAACTTCCATAAATCTGCCATTTTCTGCTCAATGCCTTGACATAACTGAGTTTTACCTTTTTGGATGTGACATAAAGCTCATGTGATTCTACAAACAACTTGTTGGTCAGAATATTATCCACCCATCCAGTGTTACACTTTCAATATTGTATTTCTGGAACAAACTTACATAAAATCGTGAGACAGAGTTAGCTGTTGAAAGAAGTTATATATATCTAATGAGATCTAAGGAATTGATAACAAATAAAAAATACATATTTCCATATGCATTTTGTTTTTTGTTATATTTGCAAAACTGATGTCTTTTTGCAGTTACGCTGTTCCATGGTATTTTAAGGTATTCTTGCTTAGGACTAATTAGTGTAACAATTAACTATTATATTAATATAATCAAAATATATTTTTGGCAGAAGAAAATCTGCAGAAAGTATCAGCAAAAATTTTACATAACTTTTAAAATACTTACTTCAGCTGGACATAGGAAGCTAACTAGATATCAGAGCTGCAGCAACCAGCATTTTGACAGTCCTGTGTCATTCTGGCTAACTATATAATACACTATATATACTAACAATATAAGCATCCCTTAGTGATGCTCTTTCAGAAATGGATTAAATAGTCAATCAAGTTCAATGGTTTTCCATGGCATGGAATTGTATACGGCATATCTGCCAAAAGTCATTGCTCCATATTCAAAAGCACGTTATTACTTCCCTGTTAGGTCTTGAGGACAGACTAGTGTTCAGCTGGTTTTATCTAGTCCATCTTTCCATTTATATTATATTACAATCTAGAATTCCTATCGCAGTTTGTTTTTATCATCTTGCATTGTGGAATGTAAGTAATCAGAATCCTTTTGAGTCTCATTATTTTTAAAGTTTTCATGTTGATTTTTGTTAGGCAAGAATGGTTTGAGTAAATTCAGGACTACATCTTTGCCTGGTTGAAGCTAGTCTTGAATTGCTTAAAACTGCCTTGATCTCACAACACTGCAGCTTAATCATAAATTCAAGGAGGCACAAGTCCTTCGTTTGCTTTACCACTAGTAGAGATATCATTTCTTGAAAATACAGTTCTATCTAAAAGTCAAGCTTTGTGGAATTTTAGTCATCACTTTAGTAGGTGACCCTTTCAGCGTGATCATTCTGTATCTTGCCATTCAGGATGTATAAAACCACAACAGGAAAAAAAATCTGTGAACCTGTGTCTGCTTGTAATTAGTTCACAATGGTTTTTGTTTGCTAAGAACTTAGAGGCATTTCCAGGTCCAAACAGTCCAGGATACATAATACAACAGCAACCAGGTTACTGAGGAAGGCACCAGCAAGAAAGTCTTATGTGTCTTACACCAGGTTATGCTGATTTTTCTTTAGCAGTGTCAAGTAGGAAATTATCCTCTGATTCTGATGGGATTTTATTATACCAAAGAGAACATTCTTTGACATTCTCTCTCAATCTCTCTTTGAATGTTCAACATTGAAAAACTCCTCTTTTTTTTTTTTTTTTCCACTGAGAGATAATCAGTGAAATATTGGCTAAGGTCAATTAAAGCAGATTTATTTCCATATTTATTATCAACCATTTTGTGGTTTAACATTTTTAATACATTTTTCTTCTTAAAAGGAGAAATTATTACAGTAAAACATACTTTGAAATGCTGATCACAAACATATATAATTTCAGAAAAACTACATAAATTGTCCCAACAGAACTTTTCAATGTTGATTTCAAATTACTAAGTTTCTAAGGAAAACTTCCAAATATTCTCCTTCTGCCTTGTGTCCCTTTTTTCCCATGCCAAAGCTACTAACACCTCTGTAATTAAGGTGTCTGTTAGCAGAGGTGATGACTCAATTTCTTACCCTTGTTTCATCCATCCTGCTGGCTTTCCACCGGATAGTTTGGTCCAGCCCCTCCAAGTCTACGCTAGGAAACTGAACAGGGCAGGATCTTGAGCACTGCCCAGCAGTCGTGCATGTTGCTGCAGTCATCAGCATCCTCCCCAGCCTGGTTTTGGTCCATGCCAGCCAGCACTCTCCCTGCTGGTGCTTTAGCATGGACAGACAGATAGCTTAAACACACAGTTAGGTAGCTAATGATCAAGTGCAGGCTTGGGAACAATTCTGATAGCAATGCTGAGTGGGGATGCCCCATTTTGCTTGGAAAAAAAAGTCTTATCCTTGTGGATTAAAAACCTGTTCTGCTCAGATAAGTCTCACTCAAAGCAGTCAAAGAAACTTCTCAGTCAATGCTCTTTCCTAAAAGGGTTCAACTACGGAAAGAGATAACCTGGGTATGTAGAGACATCTCATTCATAAATAGGATTTTGTGTAGGCACTTTGTCAGAGGTTGCTTTCAAAGTGTTAAAAAAGTCTGCTCTGTTATTATCATGTATGTTTTTCTATGAGAGTTGAAAGGCCTTCATAGGACCCTCTTAAATTTTAAAAAATAAATTAAATTCATATTTTCCTTGCCCATAGATTTGATAGCTTCCTTCCCTCCCACCCAGCCCCATTTTCCACTCATGAGGTGTACAACTCATCTGCCTTTATGCCATATTTGTAGCTGAGAAATGCTTTTGTGTACTGCAGAAGCCGAGCAACCTGAATGCAGCTGTGCAGGAAATGCCACTGGAAATGCCCTCTTTCCAGTGAAGGCTGGCAGCCAAGAGAGCTGTAGGGGTGCTTGGTGCAGTGGTTTGCAGGCTGTTTGGACCTGGACTTATGAAATGCATGCTCACAATTATACACTTGATCTTCAGGTCAAGGATTTCCATCATAAGTCCTTTCAATCAAATGTGTGCTGCTGCAGCACTGAGCTGCTCGGGCACTGGAAACCCTGAAACCACCAGCTCAGTGTTCCAGGAACATGCCATCCCATAAAACACCTGTAAAGCAATCACCTTGGTGTCTTTTTCTCACATCAAATGTGCTTGTCCCCAAAATTGCAGAGATATAGTTTTGTCACTTTTTCTGGACAATGCTTGTTCCACAGAGGTAATAATTCCTTGTCTCTGAATTGGTTTACATTTACACTTCAAAACTGAGGAATAAATATGACAGCTATTTGATCTTTGCATGAAAATGGACTTCAAAGCTGAATGTGTATTTCTGTTCATTCTACAGCTACAGATTTCCAGCAGAACGTGATTATGCCTCTGATTACTGATGCCTATTGTAGTAGCAGTTTCATCTGGTGCTTTTTCAGAATTTAATCATTGTCCTTTTGTTGACCAGTACAACAGTACAGAGAGCTTTGCACTGCATGTGTAAGTGGCTAGTCTAATTGAAAAACAGACTAAATCTACCAGAGTTTTGTAATGCAGTAAATTGTGAACAGCAGAATACAAATGTCCTCAATGTCTGCATGTGTATTGTTACTTTGAAGCTACTCCCAGCTACCACCACCACAGGATCAGAGGAGAAGCTAACACCCACTACTTTAAATAATTATTGGATTCGTTTTTCTCATTATTTCTCATTCATTCTATTTTGAGCACCACCCCACTTGATGTTATAATTAGTTCTCTGAAAAATCTTTTGCAGAATAAATGGTTCTGGCTTTGGTGTATCAGAGATATGACAGCTATGTGTGCTAGGCAGAATAAACAATTTAGTCGTCAAAACTTGGAGTTAAACTCAAGTTTAATTTCAATATTCATACAAAAGCTATGCATATAAAGAATGTATTCTATATTTTCCTTCTTGTAAGCAGAGGCCTTAAGTGGATGCATAGGATTTCTCGTTCTGTTAGTGTGTGGCTCATAACACTGAATTTTTCAAAGCCACATGTAAATGCAACTTAGATTTTTTTTTAATGACAAATGTGTGTAACCTGCATTAAACCTATAGGGGCAAGTCGTGAAGTAGAAGGAAAACAGTGATGTTTGCTCTAAATATGCCTATTCAAAAGCAGTTTGAGGAATTTCCCTCTGTTCCTCTATAAGCATTTCTAACACATTTTTTTTAGCTGAAGGGCTTTAAGTTCAATACAGTAAAGACCTTTCTGTTTATGTCTTGTCTTATCTTTTCTGGCTTCTCCTCTGAGTCTTCTTCACTCTTTTAACTTCTGCACTCCCTGTGCTCCTGACTTTGCACGCTGCTCATCCCAGAGGGTACTTCTCCTTCCTGCAGCACAGAGTGAAAATGCAGTTCCAAGTCAGAGTCTGAAAGGTTCCTTAAAGGCTCTGCACACCCAGAACAGCACCCAGCCAGTGTTCTCAATGTAGGAGACATTGCCTTTGCAGCAATCATTACATTTATTGGAGCTGCAAGACTCCAACGAGAGATAAAAGCCTCCAAAAATGTGTGTCCCTTTTCCCTTTACAAATTCAGCACTAGGGAGGATTACATGCATCAGGCAGAAAGAAGGCTGAGAGTATTGGCTCTTAAACACTGACCCCAGACAGACCCAGCCTTGAACACAGCTCACACAAAGAGACAAAACCAAACAGTGCCCAGCGAATTCTGTGGGTTCAGTGGCAGTGACCTGCTATTTAATAAGGCTTAAAGAAATGCTGAGCTCTTGCAGTTGTCTGTTGGTGTAATAATTTAAGGTTCATGGCATTAGTGATAAGAGGACATGGCAGCACGGCATGACTTCCAGATTTCCTCCTTGATGCCCACTCACCTGTGCAAAATGAGTCTGTAACCAGCTATTTCCTCTCCAGGAATGGCTTATGTCTGGAAAATGTTGCAAAATAAGGCAATAAGTCAGAATTATAAAGAATATTGGCCAGTTTTCTCATTGCTAAAAAAAAAAAAAATTGGGGTAACACTTTTGTTTCATTTATTCCATTTGTCCTGCCAAATGTTTGTTCCAGTGGAAAGAATTCAGGTGTTCCTCATTATCCTTCTGTGCTGTTCTAGCAAATAAAAACATGAAATTAAATTAAGTACTTTTCATTGGACAGTGTTTTAATGATTCAAATAGTATAAAGTCAGTATTAGTATTCATGTCACATTCAATTATCTCCCTACCATGTCCTCCCATTTGCTTTTCCATGTGTTGGTTCATCACACAATGCTAATTAGGTCACTTCAAATGGACCATAATTGACAATGACACTTTTGCAGGTTTATATTTTCACACAGAAAATCTGACAATAAATTAATGACCAGCAATTTTGACAATTACGGTCAATTAAATTTGTCAACATCACAATTGACAAAATTAATCTATATTTAATATTGAAACCTTGACATTAAGAATGCAGTCTTGGCAAGTAACAAGATTTAGATGACAAATGTACTGTATCAAAATATTTAATTCTCAAAAGATATGGACTAAAATATTGATATCTTTTGGATCTAAGTCCTACCAATAGAAAACTAACTAAAAAAAAAGATCCTGAAGCTCACTTTCACCAGTGGGAAAAAAAAAATTCTTCTAATTAAAGCCCACACCATTTTCTAGGTTTTAACAAAGGTATAAAAAAAATTCCAGTATTGAGGATTCAGTTTTTAAACTGCATGCCTACTTCATCTAAAACTTTATCTAAAAAAAGAACAAAAAAAACCCACCTCAATGACATGTCTTTTCTCATTCCTAGACTGGCTAAAATTTTTATAGGCAAACTGCAGAATACCTTGGGAATTTACTGACAATGCTCAACATAAATCTAATACCACTGAGTCCATGCACCAGAACTATAGATTTTGTTGATTCTTCTGTGCAAACAAGGTCCACTGATAATAATCCTCTCCCCAGAATGCATATACCTCATAGTGATAGTAAAAAAAATCAAAATTAATGTAGAACACTACAAAATTAATTAAGTAATAATTAAAATATCAGAATAAATAGGATCATAAAAAATAAATTAAAACACAGAGCAGTCATTTGGGTTTGTGATATACGTATGAAAGAACTAAAAATATTACAAAGGATTTTTTCCCAAGAAACACTGGAAAGCAGCTTGTACCAAACCAAATCTGGATGACACTGCCAGCAGTTTTCCAATGTTGTACCTGGAAAAAAAATGAAAAGTCCTTTTAACTGAACTTGACTTCCAAAAAACAATAAAACTTCAATTTTAAATCCTGTTTATTGTTACTGCCTTTTGCTTGAACACATTTTGTCCCGAGGATACACACAGGTCAAACAGTTGCATTAATGCAATTCAGACAGGCTTTTTGAAATTAACCCCACGCACACTTTGTGACACCCAGGGAGATTTCTGTCTTCTGTGGTCATTTGGAAGTCATTAGTCAAGCTAAACAACCATGAAAAACATTGATGGGACAGGATAGTAAATCAGACACGAAAAAAATCCTTATTATCCAGGATACATTAGCTCTGTGCTTAGCACGGAGCTAGTGCTATATCAACTGTAAAGCAAGATGGCTTGACAGACATTGATACAGTTGGAACTGGATTGCTATAGCCAAATGCAAATTGAGGATAATAGCTGGCAAATCTGAGAATAGACCTCATCAGCTTTCCACGTGTGTGCTTGCAAGTGGACATCATATTGCCATATTCATTTTGACCTTAAGTGGTTAAATTCATTAAAAGAATTAACAATTCATTACAGGACTGTTTCCTGATTGAACTGTGGGGCCTAAGTCACTATTTTCACAACTGCCAGGGAGGTCAAATCAAATTTAATTGGAAATTAGAGTAAAAAGATGCATGTGGCCTGTATAACTCTCCTTGCATTTTTCAGAGTGTAAGACGGTGTGATATTGTGATGTCTGAGCAAAAGCTAACATTTCCAATGCTTTGTGGGAATTGCTTTCACCTTTCTTCATCTAAACCACTGGATTGGGTAGAGAATGCTGTCAGGCCTCAGGGACAAAATTAGGGTCTTCAAGTTTTTATTAGTAGTGTTTGGATTACTATAGTGCTTAAGAAGTTTGAAAAGAAACAGTGTTCTAGCTGATGTAGTCTTATACCAGAGTGGAAGCAAGATGGTTTAACAGCAAAGTCAAAGTCACTTTGAAAATAAACAGCTGGAAAGAAAGATGGAAGAAAAAGCAAAAGAAGACAGCTCAAATTCCATTGTAAGCAAGAGAAATATGCATGAAAATGCCAGATTTTCAGAAGAGTTCCACCTGCAGAATCCCATATTTGGTTTGCAACACAAAGCAAAGAATAATCCTGGCTCTGGAAGACTTCTGACAATCTGTTTCCTTCAGTCAGGTATTTCATCTTGTCCATTATGTCAGAGTAAGCGGACGAGGGAATCCTTCTGCCTGTGATCTGCATCACCATTTCTGACAAAGCAATGGTGATAACAGCATGATATCAATATATTCACTAAAGAAACTGCATGGTGAATCATTGTAAATCAAGAAACATGGTGAATTAATCAAGAAGATAAACTAAAACAAAGGGTTATTTGATCACTGACAATAAATGCATCCTCTTCAATGGACCACATGTCAAAAGTGAGACAAAAATTCTCATACCTACATGGAGTCTGAATCTCAAATTTTTTCAAAAAACCACTCATTTTTTAATTAAGCAAGGAACCCAGAAATGGACCATTGTAGTACAGACTCCCTCAGGATGAAGGAGGCTTGTCTGAGTTCCAAAAACACCTCACTGAATTATTCCCATACACAAGCCTCCTGGAAGCTTCTAAAGAAGCCACCTCTGTAGCACCCCCACTATGAACACCAGTCTATACAAAACCTTGCAAAATTTAATGACTCAAAACCTAGCTGCTAGTTTGCTGTTTGGAAAATAATTAAGAGAATGTGTCTGCTTTAAAATACCCAAACTTCACAGCTTGTCATCCCTTCAAATTTACTGTCAAAGGTCAGCAGATTATTTTTTCTTTTTGTATCAAATTTTTGTCACAGAAACAATTGACATATGTAATTTTTGAATATACACCTTTGAATCATACATATAATGCCATCTTTAATAAGATTGGCTTATTTAATGAAGATGAGAGGGTATCAGAGTGGCTTAAGGGAAGAAGAATGGGATTCCTTTGGAGCATATTAACTCCTAGATGATCACCTGGATACAGTAAAATGATGTAAACGTGACCAGATCTGTCTTTTTTGACAACTTAAGAGAATCTTCCGTGAGTTAAGATGGAAGCTCTGAAACAGAATTTTAGTAAAGCAAAATTGTTCTTTGTGCCACTGCCGCTGCATTTGGGGATGGAATGGGAGGAAGTCTCTTCTGTTCCAGGTATGTTCAGCTTCTAACACTGATGTGCATTTGCTGGTTTTGCAACCAATTTTGCAATCAATTTTAGAGGTAGAGGTCTCTTTAGATTTCCAGGAGAGCATTGCCACTCCTCCAACCAGGGGAAGTTAACACAACTAACACTTAACTGAAAAAAAATGTTGTGCAGTTTATTTTATTAAAGCTTTTAAGATTATTTAAAATCTTTAAATGGAAGCTGACACCAAAATTTAAAGATGCTACTATTCACATCTAAATTTGCAAGGAATCATTTGAATGCTATTTAAGAACATGTTGGAGTTTTTTAATCAGAGAATGCAAATGAAAAAACTCAGTGATCCTAGCTTTAAAAGCGCAATGCATCCCCTCAGGTATGAGAAGGAAGCTCTGAAGTTGTCACAATTACACAAAATACCCTTCAGTACCTCTGCAAAATTTCACAAAGGATGAGATTGAAGAGGCTTCCATATAGATAATATTACTTCTGATAGAAAGGAGCACCTTATAGATAGTGTCAATAAGATATAAATACAGCCTCTTGAGTCATACAGACAGAAGATTACAGATAAGTGAGACCTCCAGGGAAGGGTCTACATCCAATGTTTTTATGGCATGGCTGATGCACTGCAACCACCTTTTCTCAAAAGAGTAATTTTTTTTGCTATTAAGGGCCAGGGAGGGCATGAGGCAATTCGTTATCATTCCTGCTTTGTTGGGATGAACAGGAATTCCCATAGCAAACCCACAGACTTTGAACTGCCCCCACCAGCTGAACTTTTCTTTCTGTGGCTTTCTAATGCTCCTGACAGACTACAAGAAAGCAATGATAAGCAGATTCATAGGGCTCCATGAGAGGAGGACACACACACCAGCCCACACAGCCCAAGGGTGACTCCAGCTGCCTTCTTTGTATTTTCTACCCCAGGCACTTGTTCTGTATCAGCAGGAAAAAAAGCTTCCTCTGTGATAGCTAATGAGTCACTTGCATGGTTAAGTTATGTGTTTGGAAGAATGATATCAATCAGGCTTGCCTGCAAGAGCTGCTTTCCCCCAGCACCCCACTCATTCCTTTAGCTCAGCACATTTAAGAACACCATTTCCAGCCCAGTTTGGGAAGGAGGAAACTTGCACCTATTTTTGCTGGTTTCTTTGCCTGTTTTCCATTAGGTTTTTATGATGTGTTAAAGAGGTATTGTGGTCTAACCCCACCTCTGCCTCAGACAGCTGCTTGCTCACTCCCTGCAGTGGGATGAAGGAGAGCATCAAAAGGGTAAAAGTGAGAAAACTCATGGGTTGAGACAAAAATATTTTAACAGGTAAAGCAAAAGCCACACATGCAAGCAAAGAAAAACAGGGAATTCATCCAGACATCCCCAGGAAATCAGGGGCTCCATCACATATAATCACAGAAACATAAAATGGTTTGGTTTGGAAGGGATCTTCAAGATCACCTAGCTTCCTTCTAGACTTGGAGAGACAGATGCCACCACTTTGAAAGTCCCTCTCATTCTCCATCTTCTCCCAGCTGTTTATGCTGAGCATGACACCATGCTGGATGGAATGTCCCTTTGGTCAGCTGGAGCCAGCTGTCCCAACTGTGCTCCCTCCCCAGCCTACCCATTGTCAGGACAGCTGGAGAAACACAAAAGACCCCAGCTCTGTGCAAACACAGCTCTGTTGGAAGTGCTATAAGGAAAATTAACTTTATCTCAGCCAAAACCAGTACAAGCAGAAATCAGAAATAATTCACTACTTAGTTTTGGTGGCATAGAAATAGATTTGTCTGAACTGAAGCTGCAAGAAGGTAGAAGAAAAACCAGAAATTGGAATGGCAGGGCACAACATGGAAAGACTCCTTTTCCAGAGACGCCATTAACCCCAGTCAGTTCTTTATCTTTTAAAGGATTTAATTATTTAATCATTCAACCTAGGCTTTTCCAAGCTGTCGCCGCCATATATTACCAAAAAATCTCTGCAAGCAGATGTAAGTACTTTCAAAGACACAGTCATAAAGGATAAAAGGAAAAAGCTGTTTATGTTGACTAGAGAAATGTGAATTTTCATGACTGCTTTTAATTTTTCTCAAGTGTTTTTTTCCTTATTTGTTAAACCAAAAAAAAGTTGGGCTGAAAAAAGTTGGGCTGTTTTTGTTCCAGGTCAACACTAGTATCTGCTTCCAGCAGGTTGTACAACACGACAGTCTGGACTTTCAAGGTAGATGAGTGAAATGAGAAGCACAGATTATAATAACTTTTAATTCTATCTCTGTTTCTGATGCAATTAAACACTCCTGATGATCTCCAATGATTTTTTTTTCCTACCCTTCCTCTTCAAAGTATTAAATGAGATGAAGTCACATATATGGGAGTTGGAATTTGTCAATTTTTCTAATCAAGAGATGACATGGAGATTTAACCAGCTTTTTATCATTGCCTGGCACTGCAGCTGGGTCAATAGGAAAGTGGCTCATGGCAGCATTAGGAAACTCTCCCTGAGGTCAGCAGGCAGAGGCAGCATCCACATGAGAGTGTGTCATTCCCTCCTTTGTTCTTTTATAGTGGCAAGCAAAACATGTAAAAGAGAGAGAAGGAGAGACTGGTGTAAATGTGGAAATTTTGGATTTTGCTGGGAGCACAGTAGGTGCTGGGCTGGGGCTGCAAGCATAATGGGAAAGACAGGGCAGTGGGAGGAGGTGCAGTTCTTCTCTCTCCCTTGTGCTTTGATTCAATGTCAGTGACTTGTGGCTCCACTTCATTCAGAAACGTCCTTCAAAACACTGAGACAAGAACCAAGCAATCTGACATAACAAAGTCAGCTGAGAACTCTTTTAGGCAAATATTTCCTTCATTTAGGGTTTTGAATATTTTCTTTATAGTGTGTTGTATTCCCTTTAACTTGCATCTATCAATGTTACTGAAATAACAAAGGTTTGCTGAATAGCCCAAAGGAGGAAAAGCCCCTTCCTGCAGCTGGGGTTTTTAATCTAAATTTAGAAGGAGCAAGACATAGATTCCACTCAGACCCTGAATATTCTTTAATTATGGCTATGTGTTATGGCTGTTTGGATTTCAGAGTAGAAGAGAGGAAAGTCATAAACTAATGGGAAGATAGCTGTTCCTCCTTCCCCAGAAAATATAAATATGCAAGCAGTAAATTTTATTTTATTTTTAAATGGAGATGTCTTTCTCACTATATTAATAGCTCTAAGAGTTATCATTTGCATGATGACATTATGGGAACAACAAATGTGTGATTTAATGGTAGTTCACACTGTCTAAAGACCAACAATTGCAACTGATTGCTCTAAAATATAATGCATGGAGTTCATTTAAGAAAAAAAATGGAATCAGTAAAAATAAAAAGCATGGATAAAATAAAAGGCAACAGAAATTGAATATACATATAGCTATTTTTCCAAATTCCTTTCAAAACTATTCATATAATTTAAAAGCATTCAGAAATGAGGTCAGCTTCTGGCAGATCATGTGGTCCTGACTTTACTGAACCACTGTTCTGTGATCAGCTCCGTATGTGTCATCCTTCTGCTCTGTAATTTTGTTTCCAAAGTCTAAAGATACATTAAAGTGACATGTCTGCAGCCTGGTGTAATAGACTGACCACTTTGCACTTCCAAAAAAAGTCACAAATTTGTTAATCATTAAAGATATACTGAACAGGATTTCTCTGTAATTATTGTATAGTCATGAGAAACATCTTATTAATTCTTTGAGAGAATAAAGTTTCCAAGAAGACAAAAAAAATATTGCTGCAGACATAGAACTTCAGTTTTTCCTAAAGCTTACCAAGAGCCCTCAAGTTTTGTACACTTTTCTCTTTTCTTAATACCCTCCTCCTTCAAACACCTTGCTTCCCCATCTCTTAAGAGAAGGCAAGGTCTGGAACAGTGTCTTTCATATTTTTTGTTTTAAAGAAAAAGAAAGAAGCTAAATATTAAGGAAATAATACTCATCTATAACAGAAATCAATTAAATAGTTGATGCAAAGTCAGCATAACCTGGATGTTTAAGAAAGTTTCAGAGAAAAGGGAAGCATTGAAAATAACTTGGGTTTGTAGCCTGCATTTCTCTGAAATTAGTTTCCAGGTCCAGGAAGGCTTTTTATCTCTTTGGTATGTTATGTCTTTCTGAGCATGAGTAATCAGACAGTACTCAAGAATTTTAAAAATAATAAGAGAAGCAGGAAATATTTCTGAAAATAAATAGCTTCCAAAATATTTTTTGTTATCAAAACTAATAAAAAATTATTGTCCAGATAGGAACAAGAAAATAAACTGGTATTAGAAATTTAGAGCTCAGGTTATTCAAACAATACTACATTTTTATAAATACTGAATTCAGTTAAAGTACTCATGTTTGCAAATTACTGAAAAGTAAATTCTTATTCTTATAGGAGCAATGTAAAAAGTAAGAGATCATTGACACTTTTATACCATCTAAATAACCTTGTGGAATAAAAATATCAAGGGTTTCAATCAAAATATTGGCATGCAGACCTAACAAGCTGAGGAAACCTGATGAACAAAGATCTTCAAGAAATCAGGCAGAATTTCATCCTTGTTTATAGTTTGAAGAGGAAAAGCTCTCTTAGACTACCATGAAACACATTTTGAAAACCAGAGGTTTCCTGGCAAATGCAAACTGCAATTTAGAAATTATCTAAATTCCACATTAGCATTTTCTTTGTCTTCCTTCAATAGGGATGTACTACACAGGTCAAATCAACAACTTTTTATTCATCTACAGTATCTCCTTTTAATAGGAGTTTATACCACTTACACTGTAGATAAGTTCCAGAATATTTTTTAGACCATACACAACATATATCCCTTTGCTCTGTCATGCATACTTTAATAGACACTTAAAATATTCCTTTTGCTACTACATGTGACTCTTATATGTTTCCCATAGCCAAAGAAAATGCAAAAGGATTGAATTTAGTAAAATTCCAGAAATGCAAATCTTGAAGACTCAACACAGAACTTTTATCAGAGGTGCCAAATTTCATCCCTTCCAACTGTGTAGGCATACCTTTCCTTTCCACTTTTCTGTGGCAAAAAAGCAACTTTTAAAGTTTTAAAGAAACTGTCTTAATCTTCCAGCTTAGGGCCAGCTTCTGTAGGTCCATTAAGGGTTCTTAAACACTGTGAGAAACAGCTGCAAAAGTTATTACCAAATCTGCACATCATATTCTAGTGGCCTTGCCATGTGTGAATTGTTTCATCCTGTGAACAAGGATTCACAAGTATTTTATTTTAACCAGTGTTTATCATTACCAGCTCATCAAGTCATAACTCACCACAGTGGAATTCTTACCAAGGAATTATGTTTTCAACAATAATACAGTGAAAGGCCCTGTGTGCTCTGCTTCCATAAACTTGAACTTCCTAATTACATTAGGAAATGTTTTATGTTTCTTGCAAATTTGAGCTGGCTAGTAACTCTTAGAAAATTATTATAACAAATAGTTCTGTCAAAAAAAAAAAAAAACCAATGCTAAGTAGAAATTAAAAAAAAAATTCATTTGAAAAATTGAATTAACAAGAAAGGATTAAAAAACAGAGAGTTTATTCGACCAATTTATAAATTAATGAGGCCCATCATGAATGGATTCTGTGTTGTTGTGCCAGGTAGAAAAAGAGTGTAGAAGGACTGGTAAAGGTGCAGAGAAAATCAAACAAATAGATGGATCAAAAGAGGACAAGCAACCAAATATAGCAGCTTCTCTGTGAGGAGAAACCGAACTAAGGCTCCACAGATTCCAAAAGAGAAAATTAAAGGAGAAATGACTGAAGGGTAAGAAACTATGAGCAATCTAAGTGAATTTGGAGCAGTGGGGGGTTGCCTTTTTCAATTCAAAAACACCACATAAAATCACAGCTAGCAAATTCAAAACAAAAGGTCTTTGCAAAATGAACTCTAAAGCTATGGAAATCCCTGCTGCAAGATGGAATTTAGCAATTTAGAATAATAAATCCATCAATCAAATCCATTTAGAAACATTTATTTATTATTTATTCTTAAATGTTATTTCTGGGTTTCTGGCACTCTCTGAACTACAAACCACTAAAGAATGAAGAATTCCATGGGACAATAATACTGTACCCCATTTCCTCACCCTCTCAACCAGATATATTACAACTGAAAAGAACTATGGTAAATGGATCTTGCTCTGACCCAGTGGAGAATTTTTGTGCTCTGAGAGGCTGACAGGCTAAGATACACACTGAAGATTGGCAGCTCAAACAGTAAGTTGCTTTGGGGGCACAATCCTTTGCACAGGAGTTTTGAAGCTGCCAGGAGTTCAGAAATTTTCAAATCACCTTCTTGGCCATCCTGGATCCATCCAACACTTCAGAGCTCAATTCACTGGCCACATGCCCAAAGTATTTGCATCAGATATGGAAGGCAGTGGACACTCTCATGCAGAGGTTCCCCCCAGTCTCAGCCAGGGAGAAGGCAGGCAGACACTTCTGGCCTCTCTGAAATGTGTGGATTGTCTTCACAGACAACTGCTGATGCAGTCAACAAAAACAATCTGGCCTTGCAATCACAGATATTGCTACATGTAAATTGGAGAAGAAGACATAATGTTTCCTAGCCTGTGGATAGGATAAAAAAATTAAAAAAATTAAAAAAAAGACGGTTTTCAATTGCTTTTTGAGGGAAAATAAAATTTTGGGAGAAGCATTACCCTGTACTTACACTCTTTCCTCAGTACCCTCTGTTGTTACTCTCATAGCAGGACACTAACTAGAGAAACAAGAGAAACACCACTGCTCCCATGTTCTTTTACAGAGTTTGCCCATTTTTATCTGGCTATATTTAGTGAAATATCAAACAGTCTTCAAAAAAGCCTGATAAGCAGCATATTTTAAGAGGAAGGAAAAATAAATTTTAGAAAATGTGAGACTGTGGCACAGCTACATAGTTTATTCTTCAGAATGTCTTTATTAACCATAAAGAGGAGCATATCTTCCTTGCTCCTGAGCCCAGCTGACCCAGGTGTTTTCTGCTCAAGAATTGCTTTCTTACAGACACAATGTCCTCATGCCAGTGACAGCAGTTGCACAGGTGATGGAAGAATTGTGCAGGTTGCCTGCTACAGTTGGTAACCACATCATGGCTCCTGCTTTTTCCTGAGGTAGTGGAGGCAGGGCAATACAGATCCCTACAGAAATCTGTGGGTAGGGATGTTCAGAGAGAAGAGACAGGGACCTACAGCCGGTGGGTGACCACCTGCTCTCACCAAGTCATTACAGGGTAGGAATTGCCTGTCAGCCACAGCTACCAAGAGCTCTGGGAGCTGAGACATGGGCAGGGAGTTTTGCAGCTGACCTAGAACAGGAGGAACCAGGGACATTGTTCAGAGGACCAGAAATGACATGCCTATTTCTACCACACCAAATCCACCAAGTCAATTCAGTAGCCTGAGACATTTCCTCTGAAACTGAGATATTTCCTCTGGTTTATTTTATATATAACCAGCCATTTTATATAAATTTCTTTACTTTTAAATAACATTAATCAGAAACTATCACCAAACACGTCTTTGATTCTTCATTTCTGAAAGCTTCAGTTGCTTACAAAGGCCTTTACAATCCAAGCTGTTTAGAAAGTCTTATATGACATGAAAGTAGTTGATCTGCCAAGACAGCTTTCTTAAATATCTGTTGTCTTTCAGGTGCAAAAATATACGTTCTTAAAAAAAAAAAAATCAGACAATTCAATAGTTAACTAATTAAAGCAAGAGAATTTCATGTAATAGCTTTGTTTCTTTGAAGCAGAGATCTTTAGTCCCAATTATAGCCAAACACCTTAGGGTTCCTTAGACACTCATTTTCCTACTGAGCCTCACTTTCCCAAATTAAGATTTGTAAGACTGAAGTAGGTAATGTACAATACAGGCTTTACATTTTGCTGCTGCCCTTTTTTTTAATTAGGACATCAACAATTATGAGCCCCATGCTGTCTTGAGATAGGTTTCACAGTTGTTCTGGTTTGCCAGGGACTCCTTTAGTCACTTCACTCTTCTTTTGTCCATTCATCTAACAGCTCAAAGTTATTCATACTCAAGGTCTATTACTCAAAATCCTTATTTTGTTTTGAAGGTGATGTGAGGAAGATTTCCAAAGAATTACAGTGAAATAGAACCATGGCAGGGGTGGAGATTTTAGTATCCATAAATAGATCCTGACTTTATAAAGCCCCCTGTACTGAGAAAGTGTAAAAGAATACTATTTACACATGAAGTACTTCTGTGAATCCTGGCAAATGTGGAAACTGGAATATTTTTTGCTTTTGCACGAGTACAAAGTGTTTAGGTAAGCAGCTGAAGGATGGCAGATAAATTGAAATGTTTATGTGGCTGGCAGATTGACCCATGCAGAATTACAGGAACTGAAATGAAGAAATAAACTGATAAATGTTTTGAGGGTTGGTAATTAACCTACACATTAAGTATCATAATCCATCTTTTGCTCTCGCTAGCAGGTGTCCCAGGAAAACAGCAGGGCTCTGGGTTGAAGGTAAGTAACTACTTACATCTAAAAAGCCCAACAGTAACAACTGAGAGAAAATTTACCTATTTGATAGTTCACTAAGCATTTCTTAGCCCACTTCCACCCACCATTCAGTGTACAAAACACTCTAAATAACCTTTGCAAATGGCTGTGAACATGCTGCTTGTACAAGCTCTATTTCTGACTTTCATTGAAAACTATTAGAATTATTCAGTAATGTCAACAACAGACCTGCAAACATATGCTTACTTTTAACAACCTCAGGTGAGTTACCTGAATTTTATTTTAAAGACTCTCCCATTTTCACATCATATACTTGAATTTGATTTTACTATAATGGTGTCTGTTCAGCCAACAGCTGTCTTGGGGTTTTCTTCTGAGTGGATAAAAAAAATCAAGTACCATGGACAGTAAGACATTTTTGTTGTTTCTTAGTTATAAATCACATTTGCAATAATTATTTGAAAACACCTACATATTTCATGACTTATGCTAATTTTTGACCTTCTGAGTATCTAAGGTGTAATTTATACTTCTAGAGTGGGAAATGCATGTTTTAGGGACAATGAGACAATATACAAAAATTAGTATATGATATTATAGTTATGATGTGTCTGGATGTACTCTCTTTACACATCTAGTTAAAATTATTTATTACTGGAATCGGGATATACTGAAAAGATAATGTTTTATTTCATTTCCTATCTAGGTAACTGAACTAGGTAACTTAGCCATTTCACTCTGATGTAAGTTCATTGGGATAAAATGTAAGTTTATAATGAGTTGTTCTTTGAAAACACTGAAAGATTAAATAACTTTCTCTTCTATAAAAATCTGTAAAATATACCTCATTAATTTATATTTTTGAAAGAATACTATGAAATTAATGGAAAAATCACAGACCTCCTGTATTGATACATGCTAGAAAGTATTTTATAACTTACCCTCAGAAACTTTGTAATGACAGACTGGGCCAACCAAATAGATTAACCAAATAAAATACACACAAACCCTCCTATACTAAAGCTGTCCTATAGCTGAAAGTCATTGTCTTTATTTAAATTTTTGCAGTTCAAGAAAGCTTTGGAAATATTTATTACAAGGCCAGTGTAATAAGGCTTCTTCCGAAATGCATTGAAAGGAAAACAAAGCTTTTATGCCTCAGTTATACTTATTCAGTAGCAGCATTTCTCTGACTTTGGATAAATAAATATTAGTAGATAAAAAAGCATGATTATACATCAAACTAAACACTGAAGCAATGTATGCACACTTGTGCATATTAAATACATTTTCAGTTGCTGTTTTCAGTAACTGGAACAGTTTTAGCTATCTTCATCTTAGATTATTAAACATCTTAAAGATAAAATACCTATGGTTTTCTGTCAAATACTTTTTTTGAAATATTTCCACATAACACTAAAATATATGGTAACTAATTTTCCTCATTTATGCTAAATATCTGATTCAACTTTTCAACAAAATTTGACTTTTTAATATCATCAACTAATCAATATTTGTAATTAAAATACAACAACATACTCTCAGGTGTAACAAAATACTGCTGAAAAGAAACTTCAGAGAATATTTTTAAACACAAAAATATTCAAAATATCGACAATTTGTATAGTCACACCATGGAACTATAAACATTTTCACCACTTCTTAACCAGTTTTAGGAAATAAGTACTTTGACATTTTACTCAGATATGGAAAATAAGTAATGATCCAATATCACTACATTTCACTAGTTTTAAAAATGGGACAATTAAAATAGAAGAGTAACACAATGGTATACAGGAAAAATATATGCTCTCTTTCCAGTAGAAGGCAAGGTATAGGTAGTGTGAGAGAGAGGCATATTAAAAATATTTTAGAAACAAAAATATTGTATTTAAAATTAACTAGTTCTAGTTCCATAACTGAAAATTAATATTTGGAAATGTAAGCAACTTTAAATAGTTTAAATTTTAAAACATCGCTTCTTTTTAATCAGTGTATTATTTTCTATTCATTCATCACTGAAACATATTCCATAATAATGTCTATAAGCAAATACATCTTCTTAGTAAAGAACAAAACACAGTACCCAAGCAAGTATTTTGCACAGGAATGAACAGCAGTATTAATTTAGGTTTTAGTGGGTCCTTGTCTCTAGCTTACCTCAGAAATAAGTTCTCCAGCATACTTGAGTCTTGGAAGTCTTTGCAGCACGTTTCTGCTCTGCTGAGACCACACAAACATGCATATGCTTTATATTTATGTATATCATTCACACAGAAATATGCCATGTTAAAGAGCCTCAACAGCACAATGTAAGGAAATTGTGGATGGTTGTGAGAATATCATGCTCTTGAAGAGCTTCATAAAGCATAAGTTATGAAGTAAGCACTGTCTTGAGCCTGAATTCAGCTAAATAAAGATGAAAGCTTGTCAAAAAGTTGAAATGATACCCTAACAAATTGACAAAATTAATATATTATTATAAGTCATGAATAGTTTAACCACAAAATTAGATGGGCAGATATGCTGTTGTTCTCTCTTTAATCAAATTACAGAATCTCTCCATTGTAGGCACAGACATGCAATTATATTTCCATAAATAATTATTTAAATTATAATCGAAACATTCAACTCCTGTGAATATTTAAAATATATTCATTGATGTTGTGCTATAGTGTAAAAGAAAAAAAAATATAAATGCTGCCACAGGTAATTATTAGTGGCTTGGCTGTCAGTTAGTCAAATCATCTAAAAGACCAATTACTCTGACGATACACAGGTTGAAAGGCTGGTTAAAGTAGAGTCCATTGCTGACATTAGGCTGTGTTTGGCCACTTCTGATTCTGCAGCAGTGGGGGGGAATTTCCTGTGAATTATTATAATGAGGATATTTTGCATTTGAATTCAAATACAGTAACTTGTTCTCAACTTCAATCTCTTAATCTTGCTTAAACCTGTAAAACACACAGACCACACTACCCATGATGCAAGCACTGAGTTGCATTTCTTGCTAGAAAAACTAAGGTTTAAATAAAGACACAGATAACGACACAAAATGTTTCCTGCAAATCTCTTTTTCTTTCAAGCATGTCTGTAGAGACCTGAGTAGGTCATGTAGGAAATTCTGCTTCCAAAATAAGGCAAATTGCTCTTGAAAATTCTACATAAGAGTAGAACCATATCCTCCCTATGGAATATGTTTCCCTTCAAAAGCATCAAAGCCAAGGTGATTTTTCAGATGACTATAAGCAGTCTGGAAGGACTTATCAGTCAGATGAGCAGCCTGCATACCTGACATCTATGGTCTGCTGCTGTTGATTCAGAGAGCAGTGACTATAGCACTAATTACTTTCAAAGACCTGAACTACTTTAATTCTTTGCTTTCGTTACAAAAAAAAAAAAAAAAAAAAAAAAAAAAAAAAAAAATGACACAGAGATCATAAATTTAGGGAAGTAAATTAGAGAAGGATGGCAAAGTTCTTAAAAATATCTCCCCTATCACTCTGAAGAATATTTTTAATTTGTTCATGTATGCTAACAGCAAAACCAGAGCACCCTAAGAAATCTCAAGCTTTACATTCCACTGCTCAAAATTTTTCATAGTTTTATTCAAAAAACAAGTCTACTTGTCTTCTTCAGTCACTACAGTATTTTAATACCACACATTGCTGAAAAGATATATTAAACCAGCCACTAAAGCATTTGGAGAAAAGACATCTAGGTGTTTCAAACCAAATTCTAGTATTATGCACCATAATGCTGTGCTCATACTCAGGGTACTACATCAATAATTGTATCTCTCCTTACACAAAAACAGACTCATCAATTTATTGCTATTTATGAATTTTATTCCTGCTGCTGCTGCAAAAAAAATATAGGACATATGAATTTTATATTTTTATGACCTATTGCTAACTGGTAAAAAGAAAAATGAGCAGACTTCTTTTTAATAAAATGAGATTCTTCATCCACTAAACAAAAAATAATGACTGAGTGAATTCCATTTAAAACAATTTAAAGACTGAAAATATCACAGAAATTATATGGAAATGAATCAAAGTCACTCATGCATTTGTAAGTAAATAAGGCAGAGACACTTTTTCGCCTCTTTAGATGCCATGTATGTAAATAAAAAATGAAAACTTTTTAAATAGCCATCTTGTGCTACATAATAATTGGCAAAATTACCAATTCTTTTATTGTTGACTGCAAGCACTTGCAGTTTCCCTTGTCCATTACTGAGCTCCTGAATTGTAAATGAAGAGCATCATTATTTAGCTTCATTATTAGCTAATTTTAGTAAATCCAATTAGTTTTAAGTACCTGATACGTTAATGTATTTAGCTTACTGTGTGTCCTGCTATTGGATTTCTTGAGACTAAAAATTATTTTATCAAAATGTGAGCTGACTTACATAAAACTCTTTTTGTCTTCATTTATAATGAAATATTATTATTAATGATAGAGCACTGCATGATGTGATTTGACTTAGAATACAAGCTTAGATTAGCTAGTACTTGCAGCTAGGAATAGCAGAGATTTTATTTGGTTTTATTTGTTGCATTAGTATTCACTTGAATCAGATAGTAAAAATGGAAAATGCTGAGGTGTATTTCCATCTCGACAGAAGATGAATATTTGTTCAAACTTCATTGTACTAATAGATATAAGATCACTATTAAATGTTGTCTTTTATTAATCATTTCATCTTTGGGAACTGTCAGTGATGCAATTTAAAGGGGAAGAAACTTAAACCATGACAGCTTAATTAACACAAGATTTGTTTTGCTTCATATCACTCTTAAATGTAAAATGTTAACATTCTACAGCACTCTCCAAATACAATAAAAAAAACCCATAAGGTACATATCTTTATAGAAATCCTTACTAGAAGTATATATCTCTTTATAGCAATCACCTTATTAAAAGAGGTGAAAGTGTATGAAATATAATTGCAGAAGCATTATTTAAAAATAGGACCTTATATATTTATTTTAAAATAAATATATATGGTCTGTTAAGAAACATGAAAGGGAAAATATACATTTTTTAAATTCTACAGCCACTTGATCTGGGATTAGCAGATCTTAGGCAATACTGCATTTCCTTAGACTGCAAACCCTCAGGAGGCTTAAACAAATCTTTTTTTTTACCATTTCAGGATACAGTCTCTCCCGGGAAAAAATTACCGAGCCTTTTTCTCCTAACATTTTATACCAAAAAAATAATTGGCAAATAAGAAGAATTTAAATTCTAAGAAATGAACTGATAACGAAAATATTGCTTAAAGGTTCAAATACAGAGAGGCTGCAATAATAGTACTATTCTGTTAAGCTATGTATACTTCATCAAAGCCAGCGGAAAGGAAAACATACCATATCACCACCATACCGCAGGCATTTTCATACAGCCTAGTGCAAATTCAAAGCTTTCTCTGACTGTGCCCAATAAAACAGCCACAACTATTTTTAAATACATCAGGAGTCCATGACCCCATAAGTAGTAACTTCCCTTTCTTGATGGAGTGCGCATCTCACTTTTGTAAGTGTCAACGGTTTCTGGCTGGCTGGCCAGAGACCACGGCATACTCTGCTTTTCTCCCAAAAAGGCCATGTCATTCTTATACAACTTAATCAGTGGCTACATACAAGAAAGCAACACTGCAGCTTTTCTGATCATTTTAATGAGGACCCCTGGCTATTCAGTCATTGAAATATAATTGACTTGCTCTTCTCTTATTTTCATAATAGACACTCAAACCTAGACCACATTTATTTTGCTATAAGAAATGTCAAGAAAGATTGGAAGTTTTCTGAGTGTCCCCATTAAAACTGAAAACATGCCACCCTGTCTTTTGCATTAGCTGCAATCATTTTGTACAGAACTCATTATGCAGATAGAAGATGCAAATGTTTCATCTATCTCACATCTAACCAAGCTGCAAGTGCCAAGAAAATAAGCAGGAGAAGAATAATTTTCTTTCTATGCCTGTGCCTGCGCCTGTGGTGTTTGCATTGTTTCACAGTGCCAGTACCCACGTGTGCATGTGTATGCATGTGCTCACAGACAGCACACACACAGCTCAAAGTCCTAATATCTTATTTCAGGTAAAACCTAAAGGTTGCTTGGCACACATCATAACAGTCAAGGAAGAGCATTTTTCTCAACAGAAGCACCTCCATGTAAAAATAACTATTACTTTAAAATCAACTGAGTAGCAGAAACCATTTGAATGAGAAGATATCCTCATGCACAGGAATGCATTCAGTGTTGTGTTTTAAATAGAATAATGAGCATGTGCATTAATGTCAAATGTGCTATATTGAATAAGTCCTAGTCACTTCCTATGACCACCCAGTTCAGTAAACAAAACATCAGGTAAGGAACTGCATCTACCATACATTAACTGAGTTCTGTTCATATCTGGCCAGGCTGTGGCACACATTTCCCAGTTGAACACATTATACAGCATATCTACCATGAAAACTCATTCACTGTTGACTTAACCGTGCAATTTGTAGTGCAAGGCAGAAGATATCTCTTCCTGTCAATTATTAACACATACAGCATCTTGCTGATCCTACCAGTAAATACTATCCTTACAACATCATCAATTCTTTAGTGATTTAAAGATTTGACTATGCAAGTGTCATTACTTAGCATACTACTAAACACTCAAAATAAAAACCTCACATCTCACAATTTTCCAATCAGGTTTTCAGCCTGAAAAACATTCCCAAAAAACTTCCATGACATAGACAATGAACAAGGAAAAGATCAGAAATATAATTGTTACGAGATCTGATATATTTAATCTACATTTGAATAGGGAAAGTGGATTGATTTTTATAAGACTTAGAAAATTCTGTTCTGATGTATTATATATTATTACAGGGGGGACAGAAAAATCATACTTTACCTTCAAGCAACTGCATACTGAAATAATAGAAAGGGGTGGCAAAACAGATATTTTAAGTCAATATTTAATGTCATACATTATTATTTTTGCTCACAAGAGTCCTGACAATTCCCTTACCCATTTTTAGCATAAAAACATGAAAGTATCATTGTTTCTGGCATATTTACACAGTTTATTTTTGACATCCTTACATCCAGGGCTTGAGAAGGAGTGTTTCTGGGCCTCATTTTAGCAGGGCACTGTGCACCAACCCACCCCAGCCCTAGAGCAATGGGGCCGGGTCCTTCCCGTCTGCCCCATGCTTGTCTTCTCCTACAACTCAAAGATGTTGCTGCATGGCACCTTCAGGAAAAAAAGACTTTCTGAGCATCATGGAAGCTATCTGTTTGCATGTACATCCTGTCACCAAGCCATGGCCCCCACGCATTTCCCTGGGCCTGGCAGAAATAATCAGCATACAAGAGGGAGAGGAAGAACCCCTAGGCTTCCTCTGGATCAACATCAGTGCACACATTCCTGCTACTTTGGCAACACATGGGTGTACCTCAAAGAGTACTTTATGCACAGCAGCAGCACTTGGATTCTAACAGATAAAGGTTTCAGCACGCCAGCATGTACAAATCCAGCTTTTCACACACGGATAATATTATGTAATTTCAATGTCTAGAAGTGCAACTCTTAAAGTGACTTTTATTTACACTTTTTCTTCAGCTACTTTACTGATTTTATATACAAAACTCCTAGATAATGAGATTTCCAGCAGTTTGAGTTTTTTAATGAAAATAATGTCAATTTTTTTCAGCCTTCTCACGAGAATTTCATCTTTAATTTGGAATTTTAAATAAATATATAAATAAGCAACTCTTTGCTTCTAGCCCAGTTGTGTGTCCAACAAGAATTGTAACAAATGTCATTCTTAGAGAGAAATCAAGAAAAAGTAAAAACTTTGCAGCTGGTTTCACAAACAATCTCTCACACTTTATCATGTCTTTAAAGTGAAAATATTTCATAAGAAAAACTGAAAGGACTTCTTTTTGAGAGCTCCTTGGCTGCTTGATGTCTGCCAGGTTCCAGCAGGTGAGATGGAACTCAGCTGGTAGCAAACACTTAAACTCTTCCCACTCATCCTTCCTGTCCTATGACCCTCTTCCCACTTTCAGGCTGTGGCCAGGCATCAAATGTGTCTGACTTCTCTGTCTCTCAAACTACTGTGTGACCCTTTGGCCCTCCATGTAAAGGAGTTCAATTCTTGTCCTCTTCTTGTTACAATCCACACTTTAGGATACCATTAATTGTGTTTTTCCATAGGTTCTCATCCTGCTTCTTGCCTGTGGTTAAGAGGTCAACAACACCTCCCCTCTGGTCTCAGAAGCACTCCTGTTTCTCCCAGACAGTCCATCCAGGAACAAGCAAGATCTCATTCCATGCCATACAGGTCAGGAAGTTCCAACCCTCACAAGCGTTGTCCATGAACTGTCTCAATAAAGACACACTTGGTCTGGTAAAGCAGATTCACAGGGACAAAAGAAGAAAGAGGACCATCACATAGCAAACAACTAGTTTTGGAACTCAGTGGGTTTGATTCTGTTTCTGATTCATCTTTTCTCCTGTGAGTTGGAGAAGGAAAAGGCAAAGAGGCTCAGCTTCATTTTGCATTCTGTGTAAGAGGAGACCCTTTCAGTCAGGAGATTATCATAACCTCCTTAAAATGAAGGTATCAGGACCAAGTCTGCCTCAGAAGGCTGAGGGCTTGTACTGCAGTCCAGAGGGATGTGATTTGGAAAGGTGTTTGTGCCAGCCCATGTAGATAAGTGCTTCCTGTGACAAAGAGAAAATCCTGTTCAACCACAGCACAACAATATCCCTCTATTGCCATTCTTCAGCAAAGCTTCCAGTCCTCTCTCATTAGCCTTGAAGACCCTCCATACCCTGTCATACATGTCTTCCTCCTTCACCTCTCCCCCAGCCATCTCTTTGCTGCTGTTTTTCAGACTGTTCCCTATTCCATGAAACCAGTACTGCTGTTCCACCTTGATATTTCTGAGGAGCCACTTCTGCAATCTCTATACATGACCTACAAGTGACCTGCTCATGTACAAGAAGAGGATGACTTCAAGAGCAGAAATTATGTGAAATGAAAAATGAAAGTGGTGATAGAGGAAAGGTTGCAGGAGGAGAATCTTACTGTATTTAACCTCAAGGAAAGTGATGTTTATCTTCTTCAATTGCATTTCACTCTAATTAAAAATTAACTTTAAATGGTAATAAAAAAGTGCTTTTACAAAAAAGACAGAATTATTTGCATGGTGGATGGTGTTTGTGATAACTGAGAGTGGCAGAATTCAGACCCTCTGTTTTGTACTCTCTTATCAAGAGCCAGAAGCATTTCTTTCAACTTGCTTTAGATAAAAAAAAACCTATCAAAGCCACAATGCAATGAGAAAATAATAGAATCATAGGATCTTACAATGGGTTGAAAGGAACATCCAAGATCATGTATTTCCAAGCTCTCTGCCACAAGCAGGAACACATTTCACTAAAACAGGTTGCTCAGAGCTCCATCCAGCCTGGCCTTGAACATCTCTATGTGTGGAGCATCCATAACTTCTCTGGACAACCTGTTCCAGTGCCTCAGCACCCTTACAGCAAAGAACTTCCTCCTCATACCTAAACATACTGTCTTTCAGTTTGAAGTCACTCTCCCTTGTCCTGTCACTGCTTGTCCTTGTGAAAATCATGGAAAAATAGCAGGCTCTAAAATTTTATACTGTACAAAAAGTAGCTTTGAGAACATCTTTTCCCTGTGAACATTTCCATGCACCAAGTGGTCATTTCATTCTTTTGTTTACCCTGATCAGAGGAGACCAGCTGTCACTCTCAGCAGCAGTGTGTCTGATCAGACTTTGAGTTATTGGGAAAAAAAAAAGTTCTGACTAATTGCATGAAAATCCAGGATACTTTAGACATCCCAAAGGAAAAGTGGCCACTGGGCAAAAGAAGGAGATTTATGGTCACTTTCCCACTAAACCTGTATGGACCAAAGTAAGAATGCAGCCATCAGTAAGAACTCCCTAATTCTCTCAAGTAGGCTGATGGAGAGGAGAAACTGTGTTGCTGCTGGAGTATAAATAAGAAATCTAACAGCTCAGACAGCTCTCAAAGAGAGGCAACAGATTCTACCAGGTATCAGGCATTAAATTCCTTCTTAGAGTCTGAGTCCTACTATCTACTTGATACCATTTTTAAAAATAAGACAGCAAAGGCATTAGGAAGTTACAGATCTTTAAAAATGGTCGTGGAGCATGGAAACAGGAATAGCCACATGGTCATCATATTGTGACGTGTCTTCCACACTTGCTACCTTCCACAAGTTACCAACAACAGTGGTAAGACCTGTTAAATCCTTCCCAGGCTTTATCTACCAGGGATTAACTGGAGTCAATGCAATACTGTCCTTCTCATCTTTAATAATGTGCTTAGCATTTGGAAATATTTGCAGGTTTTATATGTATAGGTACACACGTAGATATGTGTGGGCACGCATCAAATGCCATTGTAGATAAAATACAATATATTCAGTGTCCTTTATAAATAAAAGATTTATTATTTTTCCCTTTCGTGGGGAAAGCATGTACTTCGACAAAATGAGCCACAACGAAAATATCACCACAAAATTCTACTTTTGAGGAATTTCCAGTCAATCCAAACATTTAAATTATTTAAAAATCAAAAAAACCTCTGTCTCTGGATTTTCAGACAATATTTTGTCTGTCTTTGCGTATACTCTGTAATACTTCAGAGCTACACTCTGTCCTGACTGATGTTTTTTTGCTTTTTTTCTTCATTTGAACAGGGGAAGCCTAGGGCAGTGAATGTCACTAGGAGTCAAGGTGCCTCACAGACAGACATGCTTGCCTTCAGCAAATCTAGAGATTTGGTCCTCGGGAACTCTTGGTATCTCCAAGGAGAAGTGGCAACTAAAAAAGCATTTTGAGTATCTACATTTCAGATGTAAACACCTAAATCCTTCTGCAGTCTTTAATCTCCCTGAGTAGGATGGCTGTTTAACTGTAATGCAAATATCTCAGCTGCTCACCCTGAACTCTGTGCAGTCAATAGCACATTAAGAAAAAGTCTTATTTTATACAAAAGTTTGATACTTTACAAATATCTAAAAACAAAATAAATCACTCCTAGAAAAGCTAATCTTTCTCCACTGACCCTTAACAGCAGAGGATGCTTAACTGAGATTTGCAGACCTACATTGCAAGCATCTACATTTGCTCAGATGGGCCCCACTGCCAGTTGTCTTTTTTTCAGTGGGAAATTACTGTGTATCCTATCCTAATAAAGAAACTGTGATCATAAATGCATCAATGATTCTGAGATATGGGAATCCCTGATCTCAGTGGTATATCATATAAATCTCTTTTAACATAAGGAAAAAGCACTGGTCTGTCCTTAAGGATGGCTATGTTCAAATACAAATGAAAGTTTCTTCCAGACAGGTAAAGCTGTTCAATTTGTGATGCAAATACAAGTTCATAGTAAAAGGGCTTACCATCAGGGTTTTATTTTAGCTGCCCATTTGAATATGTTACCTCTGGGATTTAATCATGACCCTGGTAGTCACACCAAGTAATGTCTTGCTTTACCAGTTATTGCACAGAAAGCATTTTTGGAAGGTGGTCCTTTGCCTCCAAAAGTTCTGGGAAATATAAAAATGCACAAAGAGACAAGCAAGTAGAAGCAAGTTTCCTTAGCTAAAGGTACTGTTCCAAGCCATCAAGCTTGGAGTGTGTGTCTCCTACACTGAGGTCCAAGACACGTACCACTATAGTTTTTCTCATGTGTAATCAAGTTGACATCTATCTACACTGATTACACTTCAGAAGGGGAGAGGGAAATTCGGGAGGTGGGAGAAAGGTTCTCTTCTCTCTGGTGGCTTCAGAAGTATCCTCCACAGGGTAGTTTGGGCCTCTAGGCATAGCCCTGAGAGATGGGTGGTGCGTAAGGAATCGTGCTGGAGGTCTTATGCCTCAGAGATGCTCTTCCCTATTCCTGCTTGTTCCTCAGGGGAGTAATTTGTTGCTGGTCTATACCAGCAGCAAATTATAGCAACCCCTGTGCCAGTTCAACTTGCATCTGGGAACTGGAAGAGGCAGGGGAGTGAGGGACAGAGGGCTTTGGCCTTTGCCTGACCATCTGCCTGGTGAAGCACTGGTACTATTTAGTCAGTTTTCTGCCCATTCTCCAGTGCATGATGCAGGGGAAGCTACAGTGACTCTGAAGCTTCATAGTCCTGACTGTGCTGTCTGTCAAACACAACTCAATCTGCTCTTTTCTTTTGACTCCTGCAATTCACAACAAAACAAGAATTTCTAAAAACGCCATGGCCAGACCCTCCTTCACTGAAAGCCTTTTTGCATCAGGGAGACTGTGTATGGTTCAATTCTAAGCACTTCAAAAGCCAGTCAAAGAAGAAATGCTGACTGTTTTTTATTGTATTTGTGTAGCGTCTAAATGCAAAATAACACTGCTTTTCATGCCTTTATTACGTTTCTCTGCAAATGACAAGATCCTGCTATTGCAAGATGCACCGAGTGAGTCTGGCAAGTAACTAGCTGACCTTCATACAGATGCATTTTTATTCTCCCTTTATGGTGGGAGCTTATCTTGATCCTCATTTTCAGCCCCTTGCATGATAGTTCAGCTGGTTTCTATCACTGTTTGGTTATCACATGTGTTTAAAATCATTGTTACAAACACAAGTCTGCCCTCATTACCAACAGTATTAAATAAAGATCAGCTTATTAAGAGTGGGAGTGCTAAAAGATTGGTCTTCTTTTACCGGTCTTGTATCCTAGGCAAAAGACAGTCAGGAAATCGGGCCCTTTTCATTAATATGTTACAGACAGACCCTATGACCTTGGAGGCATCTCCTCTGAAGAGAGCTAGTCCTTGCCCTGCCTGCCTAGTTCTCACAGTGGATTTAGAATACAACTCACTTTTTGAAACATAATTCCCCACACCACAGCTACACTGCTGGTGTAATCCACACAGAAACCACTCCTCATATCTTCCAGTTTCTGCTTCTCTTGCTAGAGCCACTTAGTTGATCTTTGTCTTGTCCCAGTACGTGAATATGGGATTAGCAGGAGTCACGTGGATGTTTGTGTCTGGGAATCCTGCCGTTAGCTAGCACACTCTATGAGCAGTTAGTGCTTGGTCTCCTGGCTGACTTCACTGACCTCCATCTGTTAGACTGGCTGTGTGCCTGCTCACAAGTCAGTCAGACTGTTTCACTAGGACACAGGTTCCAGCAAGGATGCACTTGGATGGACAGCATGCACAGTATTGCAAGATGTCCTGCCTTCTTTTTTTTAAAAAAAGCTATTTTTTACATGGTATGGCACTACATCTTTTAGACTGTCATCTCATGCTGTTCTTCCATTTTCCGGGAAATCACTGAAGAAGGGGAGGAAGGCTCATTACCAAAACACTAACTGAGAGGCTGTCACATGCCCCTCTGTTTGTATCCATAAGTGCAATCCTTCTCCCTGTTCTTCATTATAAAGGGAATTTGGTGTGCAGCACTTCTGTTTCCTCCTTGGTGGCTCCAGTGTTTCCACAAACACTAAGTGTGGTAAGTTAGAAGGAGCCAGTAAATCCAAAGTTCTTGCCTGAGCATGTGCATTTGAGCTTCAGTTTTTCCAGTGCACAAGGAGATATTTGGATAATAAATTGTAAAATAAGGGTTTGCACCATCAAGTTATATAAAATAAAAACTGCTAGCCAGTAAAAAACTGATAACACCAAATCTGATAACCCTAGTAAATCTCCTATCAGCCCACACAGACTGTGGATAGATTAATTTCTAACACACAAGGCCACAAGTTTTTAAACCAGAAAGTGACAAAGCAAGGTACAAGCACTTACCCCCGTATTAAAGAATGAAAACTGAACATATTTGTCAACAAGAGGTATTAGCAGGTTTTCATTGACTTTTGGTGCGTTCTGAGCTCTTTGTGGGGTTACAAAGAGGTATGCAGACCAAACAAGGTTTAGAAAAAGCCCCACTTCGCAACCAGTCCCTAACACACTGGCTACACTCTAGCTCTGCATCATATTCCTGCAGCAGCTCATTCCAAGTCCCTCATCTCTGCAACCAAAGCCCACAAACATGTCATTTTTAACACAACCAACACCTTTAAACCCTGGGTACAAGCTCATCCAAACTGAAAAAACCTTCCAGCAAGCTCATTGGATCATTGCTTACATCACTTGCCCACTTCCTTCCCACAAGTCCCTCCACCATGTATAAATGAAATTAAATCCACCAAGCACCTGGAGATAGAGCAAAGTATTCACAGGGAAAAATACTGAAGGAAAAGTACCAATAGCACAGGGAGAGCTATAGTAGGGGAACACTCTCAGATTAGGCTATCCATGTTGATTTGGCTAATTCTTTACAAAATTGGGTGATGATGGCTTATGAAAATAACCAAAAAAGATTGGATGCATAAACAATCCTTGAAAAAGGCTCTTATCTGCTCACAAAATTCTCCTTGAAATTGAAACAGGGACATTCTCTCGTGGAATTAATAAATATTTATAAGTGGGAGAAGGAGGGAATTTTGTATCAAAGGCAAGGTTATAATCATTACAATCCTGACAAAAAATAGTTGGTATTTAAAAGCAGAATAACCATTCTCTTTGTTTTGATGACAGTTCTTGCTTTATATGAAACTAAACTTTAGTAAGATTTTCTGTAGAATTAAAAGGAAAAAGCAGCAATAATTATCTTATTTTCTACTCTTAAATTATATACTTATCCAACCAAGGAGTTCACACTTTAAAGAATCAATATGATACTGATCTAAGGTAATTTACTGTGATTACACCAAAACACATTACTCCCCACTATTCTCTCATTGCACTTGTGCCTAAATACGTGCGCATAATTTTTAGAAGTGTTGCACTGAAATTTTAAGTCAACCGGTTTTACTTCGTCACCTCCCACATACACAGAGACACAAAACAGGGCTGTCAACACCCAGATGAGCAACAAACTGAAGACGTCAGTGATCAAGTAAAGCCCAGCTCTGAACTTGCCCTAAATTACTTAAATACAGAGAGCCTGCTTAAAACCTCTTTCTCCTTTTGTGGGGCTTTCGATCCCTAACCATTAAATAGTAATTCCTCTGAAAATTCATTGCTCTTAATTTCAGTATTATGTGGCAAACATATTTATTCAGTCGAGATTTCCTGTTGGTAAATTTGGTGTTATTAGCTGTAAAAATATTGAAATCAGCACAGAGCTCATTTTTATGGGAAGCATTTATTCCAGTGGCTCTAGTAGATTGGGAATAATTTTTTTTTTTTTTTAAGACAGAACACTCTGCAAAGCACATTCACTACAGATCAGATTGCAATTGATTAAAATGCAATTGTTACTATAAAGGGCTCCTCCTCTGCCTAGTAGGGAAAAAAAAAAAAGGAGGACAGAAAGGGGAAAAAAACCAAAGGTTTCAGGCAGCAAAGTGATAGCAGAAACTTGGTGATACTCCCCTCCTTTCTATGTACCTATCTCAACCCATTTGCAAACGGTAGCGTCGGCTCCACACTGCCCCGGGGATGGGAGACCAGAAGTGCTGCAAACCAGGGCTGATGTGCCTGACAGAGCTGCACAGCACAGTCTGAGTGATGGCCTGAGCCATGCCCAGCAGTAGCCAAAATTACGAGTGGGTTTTCTTTCCTGGAGCGCTGCATTCGACTACAATCACAAATGTGGCATGTGCAGCAGCCAGTCAGCTGCCAGTTGATTCTATATATATTTTTACATTAAGTTTTTGAAAGCCATGTAAGAAAAAAGGTTCTGCATGCAATGAAATACACTGCAGCTTGGTAACCTACAAAAGCTTTTGGGGGACACAGCCAGAGTGGTACATTGGGAGATCTTGCTTGGCATGCACCTGAGTGCTTTCACTTAGAAGAAACATTCAAACCTGAGATATCTCTGTGTAACTGCTGCAACTTGTCCCAGGGCAGATGGAATTCATTTAATGTAGTATTGTGTCCCAAATCAACAGCTGCAAAAGATGGCATTCAGCTAATGAGGAAAATTAATGACAGCTATTTATATCTGCATTTTGATCTAAAGGAGTTCAAATGTAAGCACAAAAACTTCTTCTTAGAAAATGAAGAGGCCAAGGAAGACAAAATACCCTAACGATTGAAATAATTGAAAAACCCTAATGCCTTTTCTAAAATAGTTTCTAAGTTGCTAGATAAGATGAGTAGAATTTAGTAAGGGAGCAAATCTTAGCTTATACTGAAAATTAGTCATAAAAGAGTCATACCCTTCCATGACAGCTTTGAAACTTGGGGCTTTTGACTATACATTCCCATTGTTTTGTAAAAACAGGAAGCATTCTCAGATCCCATTTTATTGTCTGTTACTATGTTCATGTTCACAGATGAGTAAGCACTCTGAAACTGTTTAACTTGTGGTTTAGCAGATAGTTTTCACAAGTGCCCACTGAACATCAACTCTAAAAGATGAGAATCTGCACTATCTCCAGATTTAAACTGGGATGTTTAGATTTACAGCATTAAATAATTTATTTTGTTACGAAGGATAGTAGAATGCTTGAGAGCTGATGAGCTCTGTAGCTTAACCACCTATAAGAACTAAGTGCCTTCCACTTTAAAAAAAATATAATCTCCTTCTTGACATACACACAAGCACACACAGAGAGAAAATCAGTAGCTCTGTTAAGAAAAGGCTGGCAAGTGGCTTTCCAAGATCTCCCATGTAATTTCACCAAGAGCTCTAGGAACAAAGCACTTTGAAGACTAAGCAGCCAATGGGAAAAAAAAATCTTTTTCTTTTGTTTTGATCAGAGCTCTGTTGAGAAACAAATGATCTGGGAAGTAATATCTGAAAGCCTATGTTAAAACAAAAACAGAGCTGGGAACAATTTTGCACCCTCTCTGGCAAAAGAAATCAAATCAAATCTACAAGCCTTTCTGCTACAATTCATCCTGATAGAATTTTTAACAGCCAGGAAATTAACCCTAAACAATGAAGCTCGTAATGAAAACATTGTGAGTGACAACATTAACATATGCAGAGAGAGCCTCACTGACCAACAGTTAAGGTCCATCCCCCACCCACAGGATGCTCAAGTAAGAAAAAGCAGGCCAGGTTTCTAGCTGCTAATCAGTTTGATACAAGAGCAGTGTGCAGCAGCAGAAGAAAAAGATGAGATTAAAGTGAATATTGCACTAATGAGCACGTTCTTCCTGATGAAAGATTTTAATGTAGACTACAAATCTCTCCTTCACATGCTTATCACAAATGTTTCCATTTGGTAACTTGAATTGCAGAATTATATGGGTAGGTGCCAATGACCATGTACTTAGGTCTGCAGCTAAAAAGGATTGAGGTGTTTTAACACTAAATTCTGCAAGGTGCAGCTTCAAGGCACCTGAATTTCTCCCATTCCTGTGCAAGGTCTTTGGCATTCTACACAGTTCCAAGGTCTCATCAGCTATGTCTGTATTAGCTATGTCTGTATTCCAACCCAACAGGAGCCAGTCTGCAGTCTGGAAGAATTGATGCTGGGAACCCAGACACTGCAAAATGTGCATTTTTTGGGCTTACATCACAGCATCCCAGCCTGGTCTGGGAGAACACCATGTGTCCTCCTGGAGCAAGTTCCTGATTTCATTTATTGCAAAAGAAACCAGATTGAGCACTGTGAGAGCACTCTGCAAGACATAGCCACTGTTGTCAATGGGGATGAGGAGGGGATTCAGCTCAAGAGCACCCTCCTGATAAAAACGAAAACATTTCTGCACATGGTCTTTGCTACCTCAATTCATGCTGTTCAAATAGATTGCTCCATGAGCAGCGAACTGCCAGGACAAGCTGAAAATATCAGTTTATGCCTAATTTATCCCACACTAGAGATGAAGTGTTATATTCACAAACAGGTTGATGCTCCTCATTCAATTCAGTCAGGGGCCTTCACAGAGCATGGGGACTTCACTGCTATGAGGACTTGTAGAGAAGCACCTCAACCTTTTTATCCAGTCAGTGAGCTAAGAAGGATTAGGCAAAGCAGAAAGAGACGGACTGATTAGAAATGTACATCCTTATATCAGCAAATTAAAGAAGAAGCCATTGGACATAGGTCCTCTCCAATCTGCCTGAGCACTCTGCAAACTGAGCACCTCTGCCTAAAGGAAGAACCACAACTTCTATTTTGCTGTACTTGGTGATATTCCTTCAAAGCCAGCTGCTGCTGGATTAATGTGGGACTCAGTATTTGGGTGTTGTTGCCTGTGCCCTGGGAAACTTCCATGAGCTCTAGCACTTGGTCTGTGCACTGGGCTATGGGTCTGCAGATCCCAAGAGGGCTTAGGAATAAAGTGAGATCCAAAATATAAGCCTCTACATACTGGTGTTCAGTACAGGGGGGAAAAAACAAAACAAACAAAAAAACCCCCAGATTTAATAAGTTCCAAAAGAGTTTAAGGGCTCCTAGTATTAGACATGCATATTCAGGAGCACAAGACTCCAGCATCACTGAAGAGCTTTTAGAAGCTGACATAGGTATTCAGTGGTTTTTTTATAAATTAAAGCACTCAAGTATACCATAACTTAAATTATTTTTCTACTCAGGATGTAATTTTAATATCTGTACCCTTCTTATTTCTGCCTTAATCATGGTTTGCAAAGACTTTACAAAGGCTACTTGACATTTTACATGCATAAATCTAATCCACAACCTGTTGAACAAACCTGAGATGTTTTTGATGAGAAGCAAAAAAAGGGGGGGAAAGCCAGTTTTCAGATCTCTTGGACTCTCTTAGTATCAGACAGCATCTATCCAATGTAGTTTTATCCAAATGAGAATACATTGACGTCAAATTGGGTGAAAATTCACATTCCAAACTGCAGGGAGCATATAGTCATGCAAAAGCAGCTGTATTTTTATGGTTTATTTTAAATTTAAATGTAATTTTAAACTAAATTTGAACTAAGAACATTAAGCTCCTTTTCTAGTTTATTTTTTAAATTGTATAACTAATATTATATAAACTAACAACTTGAATCATCCTGTAATCATGCTGCAAAATTATTTTGTTTACAGATCATTCAGTAATAAAGACTGAACTTCGGCCATGGTAAAAATAGCAATTAATTGACTCTTATTTTGAGTCACATGGTAGCTTATGGAGGAAATTATGTGTTTGTGTGACTGATAATAATGAATAATACACAAAGGAATTCATGTAATTATATGTCTAGTGTCCTGTACAAAGAACCAGTGAAGGCACAAGATCCTTGTGTTAGAAAAGCTACCTAAAATGCCATCTGCAGTTGCCAAAGGCTGGGGAAAAATATTATTGCAGGCAGAAACTCCAAAAACAAACCTATTGATCTGAACTAGCCCTGAAGCTTGAGTGCAAAAGTGAAACAAACCAGACACTGCTTGTTGGAAGCACATGTATTTTTAAGCGAAATGTTGATACAAATGTCTAACTTTAGAGAAGAAGTTAAGATAGGAATACTGTGTGAACACTCTTCCAGTCTCATCTAGATATGCAAAGAATCCAACTGCAGTATGTTGTATTACTCTTCTTTCCCCATCTCAGACCTGTCCAGGCTCTGGCTACTTATTCCAACCTATCCATCTTGAACCAAATAGCTGATCTGGCTGCAAACTTATTTTCTCCCCATACAGAGATTAGTCTGCAACTGTTCAGTGAATTTTTTTCACAATCTAAATCACCCTGTCCCCAAACACTAATTTCAGTATTATTTCCTAACACCTTCTAGATCTAACAGCGGGCCCCATATCTACGAATCTGACAATAAACTGGCAATTTGAAGCCACCACAAGACAGACAAACACTGGGTAATCAGTGACAAGGGAAACCTTTAATTCAGAGCAGTTGATGCTAGAGGCCTCAGGCTGTCTCTCCTACCACCATACTGTTACTTCGTTTTCTGGGGTTCCAGGATGAGGGAAGAGACGAGAAAGTTGACTCCATGTATCAGAAGGCTTGATTTATTATTATATGATATATAATATATAAAACTATACTAAAAGAATAGAGTGAAGGATTTCACTACTAAGCTATGCTAAGAATAGAAAAGGAATGTATAAACTGAGGTCTTCTCAGACTGAGACCAGCCAGACAGGTGAACTGTGACAGGCTCTTAATTGGAAACAGTTTGACGGGGCCAATCACAGACCTCGCCTGTTGCATTCCACAGCAGCAGATAAGAATTGTTTACAGTTTGTTCCTGAGGCTTCTCAGCTCTCAGGAGATGAAAGATCCTAAGTAAAGGATTTTTCATAAACCATGTCGGTGACACCATACTGTTCATATTAGCACTGAATGGAAAAAGATCCAGGCTTCTCTCTCTCTCAATAAAGGCAATAAAGAGCTACGTCACTAAGGCTCAAAAAAAGAAAGGTACACAATTTCAAGCTATGTTTTGAAGATCTTGTTTGCTCTAACAATGGGTTGGACACAGAAGTGCTCCCACTCTGCTCCCAATATTCTTCACACAAAATCAAAGGCATAGGTCTACCAGGGCTCTTAGGTAGGATGATCCAGATTCTGACTGAGGTAGTCCTTAACCTAGTATCTTCTGGAAGTTTGGAGGATGTACAAAAGATGGGATCAGCCTACTATAAAAACTTTAGTGTTTCAGGTACACTTTTCCTTAAATATCTACTGCTGGCCTAGCAGGTGGTATGGGATTTACTCAGCCATAGACAGGCTGAGGTGACAGACCAGATGGTGGCACTTAAATTTTCATATTCTTGTCTCTATCAAATGCTGCTTAATAACCAGAGTTTTGAAAGTACAAAACCAAGTTGGTGACACAGGCTGAAAAGAGCTCTCCCTTGTCTCCATTTCTCCTGTCATACATAGTGAATATTAGGGTTTGTTTCTTAAAACAGGAGCTTGGGAAGAAGCTACAGTAAGTTTTAGAGCTAAAAGAACATCCTGGGATGAGAACAGGGTATTTTATGAGTACCAAGTAAATTAAATTAAACAATAAAGAACAACTGAACAATAAAAAAAGCATGCTACACAAAGTACAATGTAGGATAGGATATGTAAATAAAGATCTTGTTTATCAGCATAAAAGGATTCCTCTGGGGAATCAAGAAAATATCATACAGGAAAAGAAAAATTGGGAAAGGTTTTATTTAAAAGCTTTCAGTAAAATTCAGCAACAGAGGGACTATTAAGGGACTGACTACAATTTTAAGATTAACAGCTTGGACATTAGAATTAAAAATGACTGGGAGGATGAAAGAACATCAAGAGTGAGTGTTCTGTATAACAGGTGATAAATAGACACAATTAAGGCAGGATTGCCTAATACAGAGGGACCCGTGGCAGCTGGCAAAGAAAAACAAAAACCAGGAGTCATAAAAGATGCTGCATAAAAGATGGGCTGTAAACTCATGAGCAAAGAGGCAAAGTTGCAGGTTTAAACCCGCAGCAAGGCGTGCAGCAGCAGCTGTGTGCACACATGCAAGCTGTGCATTGGGAAGCCTGAGAATACAGCAGGCTGTACCTTGAAAAACTGGCGCAAGAAAATTGTCCTCAATTCCCCCAAGGAACGCTTCTTATGGCTTGGGGAAGGGCTAAGCTGATTTTAGAGATTGAGATGTGTACTTCCATCTTTTAAAAAGGTTTATTTTCCCACCAGGCCCAGCTGATGCAGGTGTGGTTGCACAGCTGCTAAAAGGCCTTGCAGCATTAGCTGAATGCAGCTGGATCAGGAAACTCACTGTAAGCTTGGAAGGGTTGTGGTGCCATAGAAAGATTTGTGTGCTCTTCCCAACCACTGTGGTCAACGAAAATGTGCTACTGAGGAACAGCAGAGCTTCAGCCTCCATCCTCACAAAAGCCAGACCATTCAGCTGCATTTGGAAGAACATGAAGTGATGTGAGTGTTGTGACAGACCACCAGTACGTCCTGAACTCACATTCATTGATTTTAATCAGTTTGTTCCCAGAAGTCGGATGAGCCCTTCTAACTGCTTTCATCCAACAGGTAACCAGTTACTAAAGCAAGCAGCTCTGCTGGGAAAGACGGAGAGTTGCCTCATCTAGAGGGTGCCATAGCAGAGCTGTCAGCATGTTTGTCTTCAACAGCTGGGCATGGTTAGTGACCCTCCTTTCCCATGACCAAAAAAAGTCTGTGGCCAGGTCTAACACAAAGGCCAACTGTCCCCTACATGATCCCATGGGAGAGTAGTCAGAAGCACATTTGGGGATGATCTTGGCACGGTTTAAGTTTCGTTTTTCCAGACTTAGAGATTTGAAAGATGTTTTTTCCTGATACCAACCATGGACCCATTTTCCTACCTAAAAAATCCGCTCTGCTAAAATATCCACTTGCTTTTTATTTCATTTAAATCAGCAGCCAGGAAAATTCAAAGCAAATATATTTTCTCTGAATCAATTTTCTAATCAGCTTTCCTAAACTGCTCCCCCATCATCATGTCCCTGCTAATAGTCATGTTACCAGCCCCTCATTTTTTATTTTTTTCCCTTGTATCCAAACTGCATTTTCCCTTATTCACTCTTCCACCCAGCCAGGAGACCTCTGTGGTAACCCTTCCCAGATCTCCAAAAACACTTTTGTAACTTGTTCTCAGATTGCTTGCACTAGGGGGAGGGAATCTTGTGACTAAGGCCCCCCTCCTGCTTTGCTTCTTCACCAGCACACCAAGGTGCTCCAGTTCCCTCCTTCCCAAACCCACTCTTCCCCAGCTCCCCCCCCACCACCACCTTCCCAGTTGTCACCTTGTCTGCCCCACAGACTAAACTGTTCAACCGTACTTCTAAACTGAGTCTGGTAAATGTTGTCTTCCCAAGCAAAACACAACAAAATCTTCCTCCTCCTAAGTGCTGGAGGGGTTTAAATAGCTCATTTGGCAGATCCAGCTGAGAGCTGGGATGGGAAAACAATGGGAGGAGCAGGGCTGAAGGGGAGCAGCAACCTCCCGTGGAGGAGGGTGAGAACACACAGCTGGGGGAGGCAGAGAAACCGTGGAAAGCTCTCCAGCCCTGCCGAGGAAATGCAAGGGAGAATTGCAGGTGTATCTTACAGGCTGAGTGAAATAAGTTAAATTCTATTAGTGGGTAGGTCAATTTAAATTAAGAGTGGAGTGCTAAAGAAAACAATGCAACAGCAAGTGAATAGAGAGTAAGTGTTTTCAGGGAGTAATGGTTCATATGGTACATTATTTTCTGGCAGGAAAAGAGGAGGGAATTTTCATTTTGTGTGTGCTTTGGGTTTGAGTAGCTAGATGCCTCATATGGGTAAATCAGAGATGAAATGTGTTCCTTTTTTTGTTGTTCTTTTTTTACAACTTCTTCCAGTGCTCTTCCCCCTCCCCCTTTTTTTTTAAGTCCTGTAAAGCTAGAAGAAGACAAAAAGGAAAACACATATGCCCATATAAGAATGGATGTTGACATTACTAACTGAATCTGAATATTTTTCACACAGGTAAAAAGTACAATTGGATAATCAAATCCTTATCAAATAATTTTTTATGTTTTTTTTGTATCAGAATATTTGCTTTTCTTCTTTAATTTCATTGCAAAATCTGAGCCTGGTGTTCTGCACTACAGTAAAACACTGTATTAAGAGAAATCAACCTAAAAAACCCTCCAGATTTTTAGCAAATACAAGACAGGAAAATGTGATATATTAGATTAAAACTTATAGTGAGTTGCAGAACTGCAATTAGAGTTTCCTTGTATCAAAAGCTTTGTCATTTAAGGGCAGGAGGACTGTGATTCTCACATCATTAGTATGCACAGTCACCCACAGGCAAAATTAGTGTAAGGCAAAGAAGAATGCTCATAAAAGTAGTGAAAACGCTATTGTAGAGTCTCCCTGAGGTTCAAAGGCAAATTTTGAAAGAAGCTACAGAACTTTTAGCCCAAGAAGTTTTACAGGTGGCCAGTTAGGCTGTACCATAAATGAGGAAGAAGACTGCAAAACAGGACAATAAAAGCTATCCTTGTTCTCTACCTGCAGACCGGCCTGCAAACCTAAATCAGCCACCTGTATGCAACCAGAAGAGTTGATTCCAGCAAAATGTTTACTCTGCCACATGGCTAGAGGAACTCTTCTGCTCGAGATGCAAAGTTTTTCACTGCATGCTGTAGTGCCTCTCCCAAAGGGAGAAGAGCTTGCTGCCACTTGCCCCCTGCCACACAAAAAAAAAAAGCAGCCCTTGCTCCCCACAGCACAATTGCTCCAATAAACAAGCGTTAATCATGCACATTATGCACAACATAATACGTGTGAGCTTGTCAGCAGGCAAACTGCTCCATCTCTGAATAAGAACCCTTTCCAAATTAGGAGGACCAAATTACACAAGCAGACAGCTGTTTGCTGACCTACCTAAAACAATTTGGTGGTCTCAGCCCAGTTCCTCACAGGCAGGTGTCTGCTTCACAGCAAACATCAGCACCATTTGCGTTACTGACAAGCTGGCTAGCAAACTCAGCAGGCAAGCTGGGACCGGCCCTGCCAGGGCTTTTCCCCCCTTGGCCCAAGGGCTGGTCCCCCTTGGCAGGGGGGACAGACAGGGAATGTCTGGAATGACACTCAGCCCCCAGCAGAGGCCAAAAAGAGAGTATGAATTTCCAGCTGTCTCAGTCTAGCCTACAAGGAAAGCAACAGAAAGAGTAAGAATAGTGTGGATTAACACAATAAAAATCACCCAAAACTGATGGATTTTTAGAAAGAAACTCTAGGACATCATGGCTTTGTTTAGTGGGAACCTTGCTTTTCTTTGCCTAAAGATCCCATCCTGAATTCAGTGGTAATGGGCTTGATTCTCCACAGCCTACTTACTTTCGGTATCTTCTAGCAAAACATGACTAAGAAATAAAGATCATGGGCTTTTAAAAATTTGTTTTCACTCATTGCTTGAGGATTTCATTATAGTGTAGAATAATAATGCACTTTTGTAGGGAATTTAGTCCACTGCTTTATACCAATTTACACCATGCCAATCTCATGCAGAAAGAACTTATATATTTGTCAGAAGACAATTACTTATCTCAGATAAGTAGAAGGGTAGAACTAAGACATTCTATATGTCAGTGCATACTTTTAAGCCACCAATGTGAAAACTCGGACATTTTTCCATACCAGATGTCAGGTTTCAAAATCATCCAATTTTCCAATCAATCTAATTGGTTATGAATTTCAGAAGTTTTCCTTTTCCTTCCAGTTTAGGATTGAGCACAGAAAAGAAATAAAACTGATATGTCTGGAATAGATTCTCCACTCTTAGTCTTTTTGCTGCCTGAAAAGAGCATCAGACCACTGACACCCCAAAATCATGGAATGGCTTGGGTACCTTGTCCTGAGATTCAGTGTCTAAGGAGGCAACTCTGCAGGCATTAACATAAAATTCAAGTTACTTTTTTGAATGCTGTCGTGTGGGGTTAACTGGTCTCACAACCACCTTCAATTGCTCCAGAAACTGTGAATTTGAATGTCAGGAGCTTTTGTGATGGATGCATCTGTAAATAATTAGCACTGCTTTGTTGAACACTAATTGTGCAGCTGTGCTGGATGAAGTCTCAAAAGAGATGCTACAAACTGAAAAGGACAAATTTTCTTCTTACTCCAGCCTGATCCCAGAGCACCAGAGCTGATAAACCAGAGTATGGCATTGCCTCAAGGGCCAAATTCACCTCTGGGTGAATCTTTTATGAGTCATGCGTACATAAATCAGCCTCACAGGGTGAAAAGCTGCTGTTTGTCAAGAACAATGATGATAACTGGTAGTGTCCTAATCCAGCCTTGGATTTGCCATGTGGCTTACCAAGAAAAAAAACCAAGGGGGGAATGGATAGAAGTCACATAGAGTTTATTCAAACAGCAACAGTATTGTTTTGAGTTTCTCTTCTAAAAAAGAGCATACCTGTGGATTCCATTGCAATGCTCCTTACTCTTTCAACACCGGGATTTTATGATGCTGTACACAAATAGTTCCTCTTTTCTCCTTCAATCTATAGCTCTTCAGGTGAGAAAGAACTCCCACCACCTTGAGAGGTGGGAGAGGACATTTGCTACTCTCATAACACTCTCTCTCTCTCTCTCTGAGATTTTCCAACTTCCAACCCCTCCAGCTGCCCTATCAATATCAGTTCTCAATTGCATTCTTGTGCTCTTCTTCCTTCATCTGTCTTAGTATTCATCCTCAATTACTCTCCAGTTTCCCAAAATGTCAACCACATACATTTACAACACCAGAGCTTCCCCTGTATTCCTCCTAAGAACAGCCCCTGCACACAAAGCTGCATGCATGTAGCCACTGTTTTTCTTTCTTTCTCTAATCTAACACACAGCCACGTTTTCAAAGAAGGTGGATCATTTTTGCTTCTGAACTAGGAAAACAAAGAACAAGATCAGCCTCCTACTTCAGCTTCCTGAGATTAACTTCTGACTTCCTTCCTGACAAGTGTCTGAACATAAAGTGTTCAAGGAATTTCAAAGCAGTTTTTAATGTTTTAAATACCTTTCCAAGTTTCTTTTGTCTGAATAGACTATAAATTCATGAACATGTTAGCCATCCCATGGCTTCGCTTATCAGTGAATAGTTATTTGTGAAAGCAAATCCAGTATCATGTACTGTTCATCCTCTACTTCCTCCTGCACTTACCAGCAATTTCACCTCCCCAGCACTGGATTTCCCTCAAACTTGCAAACACACCTTCTCTTAGTTCCCCACATTACACAGAGTAGCATTATTGGACCATCTCATCTGCTGTATCCCTCTACTTCTCCCTCAATCCATGAGATCCCCCTCAAGCTTTTATTGATTTTTTTCTTCAGGAAATTGTCACCATATGCTTGCTCTGTTGCAATTCCTTTTTCCCAAGTGGCATCTTCTTTTGGCCACAGTTACAGCCAGTATAGCTGGCTAGGACTGATTTAGTATGGCCTTTCTCATGTTAATCTAAACTGAAAGTACACCCTCAATCCCTGCATCTGTCTTCTTCCAGCCAATACAATATCCTAGCCAGGTGTTATGGCATTCTGTCTGAAATATATAAACTTTGTCCTAAATGTTACAAACTGGAACTGAATTCTTGGACTTGATTTCTTGACCACAGCATGACAATGCACAGATAAATAGCACTTGGGTTTTATATCTCATTCAGGTTCTAATGATTTCATAGCCTGGTCCTTTACAGCTTTCTCCTGACTATACAAGATGCTTTCAGATTTGTGGAAAACTGTAAGTGAGATTACTCCTGAGAACATCATTTTGACTGTCATTCCCATGTGTTAACTTGCTGCTGCTATTTCTTCTGCCACATGAAACTTCATTCTTAATCTTCATTTTTTGACTTTCATTGACTTCAGGGACCAAGATAATTTTACTTCTCTCAGCCTTGCTGCTTCACACCTGTTTCCTTAATAATGCCAGTGAAGACAGTCTGAGGGCAATGGCTGGTTTCCCACACTTTGCCTCATTCTGTCCACTGGTGGCACATGGCCTGGTCAATGATATTGTCCCATTCTAACCCCTGCTCAAAATTGATTTCATGGCACTCACTTCCAACGGTTCAATTTGTTCATATTAGAAGTATTGAAAGAGGAGTGCTGGGGAGGGAGGTGGAGAAGTTAATGCTGTTTAACCTAGAAGTGGGGAAGGGGAGGCATCTCACATGAAGCCATTGATGATTGAGCTGAAGCCTCATGTATTCCCTTCTCTCAATTCACACATATTTTTTTAGCCTTTTTTTTCCTGTAAGAAGAGAGAGCATGCTAAACTCTATCCACAGGTAAATGCACAGCCAGCAACCTGGCTGTATTTATTACAAAGAGATGTGTTCACATGGGCACATAAAGAAAGACTGCTATGTCATTAAGACACCATTATGATTCTGTGGTGGATACCGTGAAGTGGCCAACCTTCATATGGCCACAGCAGCTGATGGCTGTCCCCCCTGCAGCAGTGCAGGCTGTGGAGTCTGGAGCAGGCATACCCTGGAGCCTTGGGGCATGGGTTTGAGCCATGCCCACCTACAGCCACATGGCTGTTCCTGGAATAAAAACAGAATAAATGTTATTCCTGAGGATACTTAATGATGTAGCTCAGGCAGAGCCACATCAGAGCAAGGTGCTAACTGACATAAGACAGAGCAATTTGTTAGGGTTTAATTCAAAAGACCATCTTCTAGTAATAAAGTCAGGAGCAGGAAGAAATAGAGAGCTGCATGAGTGATAAATAAGAAAGCAATGTTATACAAAAAAAAAAAAAATCTTTGTAGTGAGAACTTGGGAGCAACAAGCTTCTTCAGCATCTCAAATGGTGTAGAGTGCACTAAAGCATTTACCAGTTTAGAAAGCAAGTACCACTGGAAAAGCTGATTTGCTAGGCAATATGCTGTATCTTCTGTAGAACCCAGCTGAGCTAATTAAGAAGACCATACTCAAAGATTTTTTTCCCCAAATTGGAATCAATATTCCTATTTTCTTTCATTTCACAGACCTGAAATGACCAGCAGTGCTTCATTATTTTTATTCCTATTCTTATCTTTGCTGTCATCTTCAGATGTCTCCTCATCTGCACAATACCAAACTACAAATTAGCTTTATTTTTGAGACAGAAGTGTTCCTAAGCTGACAGTGCAAAAATCTGTGCCACAACATTATACATTTTACAAAAAGATCACTTACCCCATTAAATGACATAACATTTTGTACATCTGAAGGAAATAATAAATGTAAATCCATGCTACTTTCTTTCCATGTAAGAAAAGAGTAAGTAAAGAATTTCTTACCAACATGTAATCTAAACATGTTCTCTTTTAAAGTCATATGTTCTTGCCCTGACACTGTATAAAATCTGCTCTCCCTCCTGTTTATAAGCCCCCTTTAAGTACTGGAAGACCACAGTGAAGTCCCCTCAAAGCCATTTCTTCTCTAGGCTGAACAACTCCAGCCCTCTCAGCCTGTCTTTGTAGGAGAGGTGCTGCAGCCCTCTGATCATCTTCACAGTCCTCCTCTGGACTTTCTGTAGGAGTTCACATCTTTTCTGTGTTGAGGATCCCAGATCTGGATGCAGCACTCCAGGTGGGATCTCACAAGGGCAGAGTGGAGGGGCAGAATCACCTTCCTCAACCTGCTGGCCACGCCTCTATTGGCACAGCTCAAGGTGTGGTTGGGCATCTCACAGCTCTTCTGGGCTGTGATAGCACTCTATTAGATAAATTCAGTGATGCTAGGTTAGGTGGAAGGACAAAAAGCATCCAAAATGAAAATTACCTAATTAAATACCCATCACTAGATTTCCTTTTTTGGGGATATTTTCCAAATGCATTTACAAATTTCTTTTATACACTTGTTACTTTTATCATTTCTTTTTCTCAAGACTTAGGAAGAATAACCAATCCTAAATTTTCACATCATTAGCATGAAGTCCCAGCCACACTTGCAATCATGGATGCCTCCTTTCTCAGTTGTTCTATTTGAGTGTCTTGCAAAATAATCTCACCAGAATCACCACTTGAACATTCTGAAAAAAATCTCTGAGAGATAAATCTGAACATCCTCAATTGCACATGTAGGAGGGTCCAAAAGGAATATTTTAAACCTGAAAAATTGTAACGTACAGTTAGAATTTTTCTAGCTGTAGCATATTTTGTTGATGTGATTCCCAGCTTGCAGGACAGAAAGCAAAGGTGTTAGCAAGAAAAGTAAACAAGTTTGGAGCATGTATTTCAGTCAGAAAAAATTCCAAAGCATAGGCATGCAATTTTCATCCATTCAGAATTTGGAAAAATTCCATTAAATCCCAGTGGCCACAGTGTTTTAGATGAGCTTTATACATTCCTTCAAATGTCACTTCTTAGTATTTATCCTTCCCTGTGAATTTTGTTTAAAGACTTCCTCATGGGCCTGTGTAGTTAGACCAGCTTCACACATTTTTGTTCTGTAGTCAAATGAATGTCAGTCAGCTTTACCAGCTGCAACCATATAATTACTGAATTGCTGGCTGGACCTGTAACAATAAGTTAGGGTTCAGAACTGCATTTACAGAGTGACTTGGGCTGGCAGAGTTCTGCTGTAGCCATGCCCACAGCAATCACAGCCCAGCTGTGTCTTTCCTTGAGACTTTTAACTAAGCACCAAGGAGCATAACAAGGAGCCAATTTTCATAGAGTGTCATTCAAGAAGTTGCTTCACCAGCACTCTTGGTTCCAAGTCATGACATCTACACAAAGCAGGAATACACAGCCATGTGGAAACATCACAAATGTGTGCACAAATGGTTATTTACAGATATTTCTGCTTAAAATGTCCCATTTTGTCCATATTATTGTGGAAACTGTGTTTGCAAAAAAACCTTGTGCCTACTTCCCTGGAACATCTGTCCCTTGATGGGACTGTCTGCCGCATTTTAAAACCCTTTCTAGATGAATAATGTTCAATAAAGCAATTATTTGTGCATGCTTTTGTGCTCTTCCCACACAGTACTCTATCTCAGTTCAAGACTAATCTTACCAGTATAAAGGCCAAGACAAAGCAGGTACTGAGTAACTTGAGTCTTCTCAATGTCTTTTTGTCACCAGGTGCCCTGATCCATTCAGCAGTGAACCCAAATTTCCCCAGTCTTCTTTTTACTGAAGTGTACCTGCAGAATCCCATTTTGCTCCTGTCCCTTGTCAGATCCAGCTCCACAGGGACTTGGCTTTCCAAACCTCATCTTTGCGTGTTTCGACCATCTTTGTACATCCAAATCACCTGTCCTTTCTTTCAATTCTTCCTTACATTTGGCTTGTAAGCTCTAGCAGTTCATTCATTCAAGCTTCCATTATTGCAAAAAATGAAGTCCAGCAGAGCATCTCCCTTCACTTGCTCCTTGATCATCAGTGTCTGGAAGTTATCACAAGTGCTGTATTATTGTGTCATCCCTCCTGCAGATCTCAGGGTGATTTTCTTTCCCAGAAATACAACATTGCTCAAACAAGTGCTATAGTCTTAACAACAGATTACTGTGTGTGCATCTTTGAATGTTGTACATGAGGAGCCAGACTACACTATCATTAATAGATATTTGGGATCACCAGAAATGCTGATGCTAGCCATGTACACTAGTAAACATGGAGAATGAAGTCATTTCCTTGCAATTGAAATTTCTCAACCATTTATATGTTAGAATTTCTCAACCATTTTAATGTTCAACACACATTTATAATCATGTGTACTACAGAGCTGCTGGTACATCCATAGTACTGCTGTGAGATCCTGGAGGAAAGGATGGCTGGGTTTGGTTGTGTTTTGAACAGATGGCAGAACACATAATAGAGCCATTGACTGCTACTGGATAATATAAATGGACTTCCCCAAAAGATTCCAACACTGTTTTTTGTCCCATTCTAAATTAAAAGAAGACTATTCTACTATGTGCCAAGATAGATCAGGTCCAGACAGTATTGGTTCACATCTGCATACTGAATAGCAGGAAAAACAAGCTGTATAATCAGTAATCTCCTATAAAAAGGGTCCTTAACTTACTTCCTTAACTGATAAATTCATCTCTTCTTTCCTTATTCACTACTTGAGGCTCTCTAAAGAACACAGTGTAAAAATACATATTATAAATATTGATATTTTCTCCATGTAAATAATTCCACTATGATGGGCAAGTAGCAACTCTTTACTGGCACCCACATATAACGATGCTTGCACAAAATACAGGACTTAGTGTTGAGTCCCTCAGTTGCCAGACAAGGTCTCAGATCAATATGTGATATCTGTGGAACACAGGCTACCTTACTAGAGATGCAACAAATTCCTACTCATTCATAGGCATCACATGTCTGAGAAGGAAAACAGAAAATATCTTATGTCATTATGTAACAGACACAACATAATCTGTCACATAATAAACAACAACAACAAAAAACAACCAAGAAAAATCCCTCTGAATGCCTTAAACATGGTCCAGTGTGTGAGGACCAGTAACTCTCTGGGAACTGCAAACTCTGGACACAGGAGGGGGTTCTGTTCTGCACTTTCTCCCACATGGCAATCTAAATTATGCATATGTGTGCAAAAATCCATCAAAACTGAAGCTCAGATAAACAAAAAAAACGGTATTTCCCAATTGACCTATCCTGGTAAACATTTTGGTTTTTAAATGCCCTATTCTTTCCAAACAGAATTATATGAAAACATCTCTGGCTGTAATAATTAAGGAATTATTTCTAGACACATGGAAGATAATTCAACTTATTCCTCATATTTAAAATAACTTTCAAAGTTTATAAAATGTCTCCCAAATAATATTTGAAAGTAGAAGTAAGATAGCATTAAATCTGCTTGATGAGAAGAATTAAGATATTAAGATATTAAGAAGAATTTTTTTAATGGTTACATAAATATCTATGGTTTTTGTTGGCTTTTCTAGGACTTGATTCTGAAAAACAGCACCTTTAATCCTTCACAAACAAAACTCAGAAATATCTTACTGATATCAACCATGGGGACGAATCCTCTGTAACAACCTGTGGCTTGTCTGCGGACCTTAATTAGTCAGAGAGATCATGATATAGAGCCTCTTCAAAGAGGATGAGAGTGGTAGCTCTCTATGGAGGAACAGAGCAACCTTTTGTACCTGGTAATTTAAGGAGCAGCAACAGGCTAATCCGCGGGGCAGAGCATGTGCTGTGGTTCTCAGCAGAACAGCAGGCCCCTAATGAGCTCTAGGAGTGGATAGCAGCTGGTAAACTCCGTGCTCAAGTAGGAGGCTCAGAGAGCCTTTATTTGATAACAAAAGGCTGCAAATTGCTCAAAGGCCTGAGCAGGCAATGAGAACATGTTCATATGGTCAGCCAATATACAAATTTCCAAAACAAATATTACAATATATGGGTTTTCATTGCAGCAAGACGTGGTGGAGTTTCTGAGGGCTGGGCATTTCAGAAATAAGTCATACATTGACTTCTTGCTAAATTGAGCCCCCCCAGAAATTAAACCAGCTTTCCTCTCCATATTGCAGCAACTGGACTACATCTATACATCTACGTGTTTGCATTCTCAGCTTACAATAATCTCAGGTGAGCTAGGAATAGAGTTAATAAATCAAAAAATATTTTACTGCAAATACTATTTTACTGTGTATATTCCACTGCCACTCGAGTCTAAGAATTCTTGAAGTGTAACAGATGGAGAAAGATAAACTTTTTATAAATTGTAGGATTTTGAAAAAGGATATCATAAACCAAAAGTTCAGAGATCAACTGTTTAAACAAGGTCAGAAGCTAAAATTTACTCATATTTTTTATGCATCTGGCCTTACCCGTTGTCTTCTATATAGTATTAGTGTAATTCCATAGGTAGACAATTTTGTGGAAGTAGTAGTACATGGCTGACAATGGACAAGTTGTTATTGCTCCCGCAAAACCCCATGGAACTCAACCCCCACCAGAAGATAACAAACACTTTCTGTTATCACAGCTAATACTAAAGTAATTTGTTAATTATTTTCTGAAAACTGTGTAAACAGGAGCTAGAATCAAATTCTGATTAAAAAAATAACAGTATGTGTTTCTTATCATTATAATAGAAGAATGACACAATTACAGACAAGTAACTTAAAATAATTTTCAATGAAGCTCCAGTTAATACAGACAAATGCACCTGAGGAAATTTGGTGAGGGTTTTGTGTTAGAATCACAACGGTGCAAAAAAAAGTCTTCGATATTTCCTAAAACGAATAACTATTATTAATATTGATGTGCAACCAAAAATACAGGAAGTTTTACCTAAAATTAGGGGTTTTTTTGGGCTGTGAGATTGAAAATAACATCAAACATGGACTCAGATATTTTCTTGCACTATTCCTAGTCATTAAAATCTAGAAAGCACCATATTTCATCAGGTTTGGAGAAGGAGATTCAGCAACTGGCAAGTCATCCATCAAGCATAATATAGGAACCTCAGGAAATCAATTTCTCCATTAAATTCTCCATCGTGATTATGCCATCTTTTCCCAGCCATATGAGTTACACTAACCATTTTTAATTTGCCTGAGGATAATGGTAAATAGAATATTTTTCTAATATTCTTCTTCCCTCAAATGATGAAGCTGCGGAGCGCAGCACTATTCATAAATGAGCTATTGAATTCTCAAAAGCAGGGGTCCCCTAGCTCTGCTGCAGATATGAGGACAGTTTAAAAGCTGCCACCCAAAAGCAGTGAATAACCTCGGTCCCTGCACTCAGCCTGAGCTGGCAGTTTCAGCCCTGGACACTCGTGTCACTGGAGAGGGGCAGCACCACAGCAGGAGCAGAGCCTCTGCCCTCACCAGCATTGCTGTTACCCCATGCCCTTGGCTTGCAGCAGGCTCAGGGGGCAGGGAGGGCATCCCCAGAAACTCCCCCAAGAGATAAGGCAGGCTGCTCTCTGTGCTGCTCCTTTCACTCAGGAGGCGCCTGCTCTCCGCTGGTTTTGGCAGGTGCCATTTAGGGTGAGCACAGTAAAGGAGTGAGTGTACCCCAAACAGAAATATTTTACATCTATCTAACAAACGTGGTTGTTGGGTTGGTTTCTCTTAAGTAGAATCTGCTGGGCAGAAATGCAACATAATAGAGTATTTTACAATCATACTGGTGTAAGAAAAGGAACCTCAAGGCAGAACATAATTTAATTAACTCTATTGCAGGAAATTATGATTATCAGAACTCATTGAAGTTAGACCAGTGTGTAATCATCTACAGCTTTCAGAAAATACATGCTGCTTTAACTTTGATGAACTTGACTCAATAGCACACCGTCTGAATAGGTTCTCATTTGTGAGTATTCATTATGTATTCAAAGAGCTTTGGTACAAAATAAATTCTCAGGACTGTAGAACCAGACCCCTGCTAGACTTGTAATAATGTTGTCACAAAAGCGAGATGTTTGTCATGTTTTCCTCCTTATAGCTACTTTTTAAAGCAGAGACTGGAAAGATTTTATACTGTCTTTAACAACAAGTGCCAAGCAATGGAAAAATTTGAAAAACAAATATCCAAGAATCTATAGATATTAAAAAAAAAATCATTTGGGCGATGTATTTGTTACTTGGTGAATTTCAAAGCCTCTAAAAAGGCAAAGAAAACATTAACTTGACAGGTTACATTAACATCCACTCACAAATATTGGTAGCCCAATTTGAAATGAAAAGCTGACCCATGAAAACCCTTCAGTAGACAGGATATATGTAAATATCTATGCATGATACCGCAGAATGAAATAAATAAATACAGATTTTGGTGCAGATTACATCAGGGTGAAATTTAAGCCTTTAAAAAGTGCATTATGTAAGTTAAATGGGATAAAAGAGTTTAAAATTTAAAAAAATAGGGATAAAAAATGTTGGTTTCTCATTGCCCCTATTAGCAATTATTGTTTTGGTTGTCTGGGTTATAAAATGCCAAGAAATGTATTGTAATATAGATTTATTTTTTTTTTACACAAGAGAGATACAAAAACAGAAGTTGGTTTTAGTTTAATTGTTGAGACAATGTAAGCAGAATTCGGCTCAAAAAAACTGCGTGAGAAAAATGAGAAGCAAAATCAACAGATTTTTTTAAATTAATACATGTTTCTGAATATTCTGTCAGTATTCATATAAAGTTTTGCAATTTAAATAAAATTATAGGATGTAAGAAAACACGTATCACACCTGTTATTACAATACAGTGTTTAAAATTATATGGTAGATTATTTTATGGTTATTATTATGCCCTTTTTATGAAAAATTGTCAAACAATTGTTCTATAGGCAAGTGTAACTCTACAAATGAACTGTGAGTTTTATTTTCATGATGCTTCACATGAAAGTAATTTCAACTACCTCACACGCAAAACCTACCAAAAGACTACAAGAAATCTTGAAATTTTCTAAGGGAAAAAAAAAAAAGAAAGAAAGAGAAGTCCAAGATTATTTTTGTCTTTTAATAATGCATTTATCAACTTCATTATTTTTTGTCAGTAGTCTGTAGTTCTGACACACAGCTTGTAGCACTGGATGGGGGTAGGACAATAATGCAAAGAGAATGGCTCCCTGGAGGAAAGTTTGAGATGGGGCCAATTGCCAAAAAGGGAGTCCAGGTCTGAATGAAAGTGTAGAAACCTGGCCTTATTGACATTAATGGCATACTCCCAATTATTTTAATATGGCAAGATTTCAACCCTGGGGAGAGGGAGCAATCACCATCAATGCAGGGAAAGAGAATTTACTACTTGTTTTATCCCTTATTTTTTAAAAAAAGATAAAATGTTATCTGTTCCTTGTGGGGTCTCCCCAGCACTGCTGCTTTTTCCTAGACTTGAAAAGTAGGAAAAACATTGTGCACTTTCTGGGGTTTTATTTGTCTTTTCCAAAACCTTTCACCGAGGAGGCTGCTGAGACCACAAGGCCAGCAGCAGACCTGTGATGATCTCGTGTGCTTCTTTTGCCTTTTCAATCGATAAACCAGTTTCAGATCATCTGATGTCAAGAGAAAGCAGCTTTTTTTGTTTGGTTGGTTGGCTTTGCTGGAGGCTAGACCCGAGGACCTGGCTGTGTGAGAGCCTCTTGCGCTCAGGAGGAGCCTCTCAGGCCTGCTGCGGCACCGGCATCTGCTTTGTGCGCCGGGATGTGCAGGGAAGCTTAAGTAAGTGTGGGAAAACAGCAACTGCAGACCAGGATTTGCCATAAGGCAAGACCTAACACATAGCTCTTTCTGGTTCATCACAAACAGATGGAAAAAACACATAATAGACTCCAGTAGAAAGTCTTCTGTTCTATTATCTTTCTTATGAATATACCACTGAGAAATTAGCAAAGTTGTTCAAGAACACAAGAACACTCAGGGAGAAAGTAGCTACATAATTGCAGAGGCTTTTTTGTGTGAACAGTTTTCACACAGATAGGGGAGGCAGAATAATTACAGAATATGTGTCCAGCGCCGTTCACGACGAACACAGTCATTTTTACAGCTCACAATTTTTGAGCAATGTAGTGATCTTTAGAGCACAAAGGGAAATGAGGCTTGTCACAGTCACCACCCAAGGCATCATATGCTGAACAGGGGGAGGTCCTTCTGCAGCAAAGAGCCCCCTTCTCCTTCCTTTTTTCACCCATGTGACCTTAAAGGGTGGTGGGAAGAGACCTAAACAGCAGGAAGAGACTCTGTCTATACCTATGGCTGCTCAGTGCAGCTTAGGTAAAGCCCCTCCAGACACAGCAGGGAATGGTATACAATGATATAAATAATTCATACCAGCTGGGATTTTTCCTTGTGCCAGTTTCAGCACAGTTTCATTTGCCGAGTTTGATAAGAAACCCTTGGAGTTAAAATCTCCCAAAGGCATTGCATGCTGGCAGCTTTTTCTGGTGGGGGGGAAATTTGGGTGAGAGGGCGCAGAGTTTTCCCTACTGTAAGTCAGGCAGGGTGGAAAGGTTTGCTGGTTTGTTCCCTGTGCTATACCCTAGCATTTCAAGAAGCTTAGAAGTGTCAGCTGAGAAATAGGTCCCAAGAAATTAGAATGTAACCAGTGTCCCCCAATAACACTGATTACATAGAGGAGGCAAGTCCCCTCTATCTCCTATAGTATAGAGCTAGAATTTACAGGAGACTCAAAATTAATTAAAATAATAGAGGGGCATTAAATTGCAGAATGTAATTAGACATTTTAGCATGGTTTTATGTCCTCTAAACTGAAACCTCTAGTCTCCAAACATCCACATCCCAATCAATCATCCAAACAGAATAATCCAGCCAGCCATCAATTACAAAGGAAGCCTATAACTACGTCAGGGATAGGTGCCTATATATGACAAATGTACCTGTATCATCTGGCAGGTGACCTCCACACACTGCCACAAGGTAGGATGAGCTCTGGCAAAACTCTTCACCCATTCCCTGTAAATGTTAACCAGCCTGTAGGTTGTACACAGAAGTATCTCCCTCTTCCCTGATTGCAGAAGGACCTGGCATAGCCTGTCTCTGCTGGTGACAAGCAGGAGTCCTCCATGGCACTGTCTGACAGGAACCTTTTCTTCAGCTGTTTAAAACTGAGTATGCCAAGCCACTATGGACTTGCTCAGACTGCCTTGCATGACACTTTGCACGTATTTTAAAAGCACATGCTTAGACTATGTTGGAAATTAGTATATTAATTCACTTTCTCCTAGACATAGCCTGCCTTCAGGCTAGCATCCTAGCCTGCTTCATACTTGATTCCCCCAGGTGTCCTCCACAAAGCCCCAGGTGTGGATGGAAGGCACATTTCTCCTAAGAAAATCCTGTGTTGCATTCTGTATCCCTAATACACATCTAAATCAGCAATCAAGTTAAAGGATTTGCCCTCATTTTGTCTTTCCTTGTTTATTTGGAGGAATCAAACATGCATCAGTGCTTCCATACACACAGATGAAGAGCCTCAGTGTCCCTCCTCTTGTGTCCACCTGCAGCCAGATTAACTATTTTGTTCCCAGTGAAGTTACTGTCACTGCATATGAGTGGAAAAGAGAATTTGGCCTATTCTCACATTCTCAAAGTCTTAGTAAAAACAATTCTCATTCACAGACAAGCCAGCCTTCAGTGGCAGTCAGAGAGGAGCAGAGATGTTTGTCTGCCTGGCCTAGTGTCTAGCAAGAGACAAAACAAAAGTTAAAGATTGATGCCACACAGCAACTGTTCACTTATTGCCCTACATGCTTATTGTACTGCACTGGAAGCAATTCAAGCAAACCTGCCATGGGAGTGCTGCAGTTGTGGTGTAACTCCTTGCCAAGTGGTGGAAGTAACAGCACTGGCTGAGCCATCTACTGCTGAGCTACAGAAAGGGCAGTCTTTGGCACACTTTTGGCTGGGGAAAGGTCCAGCAAGCAGATGGAGAGATGGGCTGGGCCTCTGTCACGCTGTTAGCCAGCACTGTGGCAGCAGCCTCATTCAGCGTGGTGTCCAGCTGCTAGCAAGAGCTTCAGAGAGTCACTCTCTAACTCAGCCAAGGCTGAACAAGTCACCACCACAGAAGTTAACCTCCTATGGCTCAAGAAAGTTAAAGAAGGAGGATAGCAAGATAACACTGAGTGTTTAATAGCAGGCAAAGCACCCCCCCCCCCAAAAAAAAAATGCCAGGTGAAAGAAGTGAAAATAACAACTTTGAGAGTCTGACTCTACAGGCAGATGAGAAAAACTCAAAAAAAAAGGGTTGAAAACAGCTTTCCTCCCAACATCCAAGGACAGGCCATCCATGAGGCTAACAGAAGGACAGAGCTGTGCTTTCAGCCATCCATTGCCCTGGAGCACAGGCACAGCTGGCAGCATGGGCACAGCTGGCAGCATGGGCACAGCTGGCCTTCCAGCCCAGGCACATGCAACACAGCTGGCTGGCAATAATGCCACCCTGCTAAATGGGAGTCTCACACTCTGCACTCCCTGAGCTCTGCCCATTGTCCTCCCATCCAGAAAACCATTTGTGAGAGCATCAAAGCTGACAAGTGCCCCACAGGGCAGTGTCCCATGGCTAGCATCTTCCAAAGATGCCAAGAAAGAAAACAAACATCTTTTGTGGAAGTAGGGAGTAGATTTTTTTTTTCCATCATCAGTTTCCCTTTCTGCAAGAAGAGCAACCCAAAGATATGATTTGACATATGCAGCTGCATAGCATTCAGGGTAGCATCAGTACTCAAGTTTTCTCTAAGTTAGTCCCTAACTTCGGCCAATATTCCAACAATAGTCAGTGTTTGTGAGTTTATTACATATTTTTTGCTACTTTTAGAGGAACTAATATTAAATGTAAGTATGTTGCACTAGAAATTAATGTTCTCTCTTGTAAAGCAACCAACTTTTCATGGAATCATAGAATCACAGAATAAGCCGAGTTGGAAGAGACAAACAAGAATTACTGAGTCCAGCTCACAGCCCTGCACAGAACCATTCCCAAAAGTCACACCATGCCTGAGAGCATTGTCCAAACACTTCTTGAACTCTTTCAGGCTGGTGTTGTGACCATTTCCTGGGGAGTCTGCTCCAGTACCCAACAACCCTCTGGGGAAAGAATATTTTCCTGATGTCCAGCCTAAACCTCCCCTGATACAACTCCAGACCATTCCCTTGGGTCCTGTCACTGGTCACCAGAGAGATCAGTGCCTGCCCCTCCTCTTCCTCTCACAAGCAAGTTGTAACTGCAATGTCTCCCCTCAGTCTTCTCTTCCCCAGGTTGAATAGACCAAGTGGCCTGGGCTGCTCCTCATACAGCTTCCCCCCAAGGCTTCCCTTCCCTTCCCATCCTCATGGCCCTCCCTCGGATGCTCCCTTGTATTTTTATATCTTTCTTATAATGCAGAGACCAAAGCTGCACACAATATTCAAGGTAAGGCTGCACCAATGCAGATCACATCCATGTCATAACAATTGAAACTGATGTGAAATAAAGATGATCAGATGCCTGTTCTAAGATATTACTTGGTACAGTCCCTCAACATCTCATAACAATAAATAAATAATAAATAAACTATTCATTCTGTTCTAACAGATTCAGATCTGAATGTCAATATGGACTTCTACCTCTTATATTTCCTTTTCAGTTACATGATAGAGAAATTAGTTTCACACAGACATATAATTATTTTTTTCTCACAGAAGTTCACTGGAGAGGTGGATGAAATTCTTGGTTAGTTCTTTTCACTATTATTAAATTTATTTTTTTTTTATTTTCCTGAAGTGCCTACAATAGCTGAGGTGAGGAAGGGGGGGACCACAGCAGAGAAAGAACAAAAAAGATACATTTGCAAAAATAATTGCTCAGACATGTGTAAATTCATAGTACCAAATGAACCTGATTAATATGTAACTTCTTCCTTCACCAAAAGTTTTTATCTACAAATACAGCTTCATTGTAGAGTCCAATATGTTTCAAATTGAGAAAATGATGGGTCATTCAACATTTTTTTTTTAAAGCTCAACATAAACAGGTTTTTTTAATGCTTCCTACAATGTTATGTTGACCTTCTTACCAATACAGAATAGCTGAACATAAGTCTCTGCAAACCTAGCCTTCCAATGAAGGAATTTCTATGAAATGGTGAAAGGCAAAATGCTTCTTTTCTATTTCAATAGCTTGTTTTGTCTCTCCAACACTCCACGATTCCTCTCATTGGTTTTAGTATAATCATGTTATTTTTCAATATTTGTACCTCTTAAGCAAACCTAATTTTTGAGTGCTTTTCTATCCTCCTTTGGGATATGATTCTGAGAGCATAACATCATTTTGGGTCCAGAATATGTTGCACCCTAAAAATCACCTTGCAGAGCATACATTATTATGGGTGGCATCTTTATGTGCTACAGTGAGCAGTGTAATAAAATACTTTTAATAAAATCAACAAATTTTTATATATCTTAACACGACCCTTTACTACATACAACCTTTGTCTTAAAAAAATTACTCAGTTTCTTGAAAGCCTGTTTTGGATTTATTTTAACCTTGCTACACATCAAAGTACAAAGATGAAGCTTTGTTCTTGCTGTCAAGACAACCACTGCCTCTTCAGCAGAAGGGGAAAAAAATCAAAGACTTGTAGAATGCCAGTTGAGTTTGAACCTGAAGGCCACAGTCTCTGAGCACACCTGGTACTCCCCACAAGAGCAGGATACTCAAGAAAATTGAGGCTTCAAATGAGCTTCCATATAACAACGTATAATTTCTTTTCAGGGAGTGGGGAAAAAACGTTAAAGGAAAATTTGACATGACGGTCCCTTTGCCGAAGCACAAGGAGGGGTTCAAGATGATCTTCAGAATGCTGCAAGACAAAAGCCTCATTATACATAATAACTGCTTACCAGTACCCCAGATTGATAACAAGCTTCCTTTGCCAATTTTGTTTTATCATTATGTGAAGAGGTGATTAAGTTATTTGACAAATCTTTTCCTGGGCAATATGGAGTTATTTACCTCAGGGAGAACTGAGCAAAAAAAAGGCAAAAAAAGGGGGCTAACCAGCATGGCAACTTTAAAATGGCATCACCTGTTCAAAACTTGCCTACAATGAGCAGAAAATATTCAAAGTAACTAGTGGTCTGGTGTGTATTTGAAAACTACCAAATATATGTTGTGACATCATAGGGCATGCCAACCTTCAGGCACCACCTTGTGTGTATTGCCTGCTTCTCTTTGCCCTGTTTAATGGTTCCCCATCCTCCCTGGGTCTCCAGAGCAGCCTGGTGTGGCAGCAGCTGTTGGGATCTGCTCAGACCAGATGAGGCTGCTTGGGTGATTCACAGCAGCCTCTCAGCATGACACTTCTCTGCCCCTCTCCGGGTGTCTGGAACAAGAGTAGCCATGCCACAGGCCACACTAAAAATACACTGCAGATGGTTGCAACAGAGCAGCTGGCCATGTACCCTGGTCCTGTTTGGTTTACTGGTGCAGACATAGCCAATGGTTTCCACTTTATCATTTCAAAAGACATTTCTCCAGTACTCAGGATGTTGTTATTCCCTTGTTGCCCATTTGCAATCTTTCTCTGGAGGGGCAGAAGGTCTAAGCCAATTACCTGGGTTTCTTTGATGCTGGAAACATTTGCAAATCTCAAATCCTGAAACAGGAAAATCATGACTGAGAGCAAAAGATATATGTCGAGTGACACTAGCTGAATTTTCTGTGCTGAAATGTTCTTACTTGAAGCAAATATGACTGCGATTTATTCAGAGTTCAGACACTGCTGAAGTGAAAATAAGGCCACGAGAGAAGGTCACTTCATAAAAAGCCCCATTCCTGGTGAATTCATCAGGAGGTGCTACGTAAGGAACAGCTACTACACAGTATTAATCTACTGTGCAGTAAGAAATTAACTACTTGAGTGCCAGCAACAGAAATGGCATCAAGGCAGGTAAAAGGAAAGGTCAGGCTGTTGTAGCAGTGCTCTGACAGTGTCCAGCAATAAGCTGTGTAACTCCCTGGTACAGCTGTTAGAAATTAGAAATTACCGGGTGTGGAAGAAGAATCCTCATCTGACAACTAAGTGGGGCATTGCTTTTTCCACCTGCAAGAGAACATATGACCCTGACTGTGGCCAGAGCTGTCTCCTCTAAGCTCAGCACATCAAATGTATACTTCTCCTTCTCCTACAAAATGCATCCCCAATGATCTTTCCAAAACTCACCTTAGCCAACAGGCAACCACCATCTCACCACACTGCAAAAAGGGAATCATAAGTTTCCCAACTCATTTGCATGGTCTTTTGGCCAGCTGAAAAAAACTGCTATCCAAAGCAGGTGCTAGCAGTAATTGATTCTTTCTAAACCCCATGGGTTGAGTGTGAAAATGGTACTACATATGCTAATTTCTCACAATAATATGTGCATGAACTATTCTCTTATTTTGCCACATGAGTGCTTTGTTTTGAAAATCCCACGCTGTGTGGTTTCACACAGGCTCTGCTGTGCTCTTCTCCGTATGGTAATTCAGGGCTAATCTTTTGCAAGTGGCAAATAACTATTTACTCCTCATGAGCCTGTCATAGAGAGACCATCAATTTCCTGTCCTCTTGATAACATCCCCATCCTCCTTATCCATGGGTAGCAACTCCTACTACCTGTCTACTTGCCTAGCTGATTGAAAGAATTATGGTAACCCCAAAATAATTGTTCTCTAGCAGACTGCTAGCTGTGTTTCTAGAATTACATGCACATCAACAACTGTCATTCCAGCTTTCTCATTCTTTCCAACTGTATAAATTGCAATACTAACTTACTCTGTAATTCTTGTTTTTATCATATCTACTATGTCCAGAGTCCATCAGAATATACACTTTTTCACAGACTTGTGTTTTGAAAGAATTACATACATCCTTCTTGTAAATCAGGACTAAAATGTAAAAGATGCACTGGCTGTTTCATGAAAGCGTTTGCTTAGTAACTAGCTGTTTCTCAGCTCTCTGTATTTAATTCCTGTTTGTTCTGATCAAATTCTGTAAAAGTGTTTGGCTTATTTTGTGGGAGCATTATATGAGCAATACACTCCTAAATTCTTGTGATTCCCTTGTGAAATAAATTTACCACTGTAGTTATTGAAATTATATACACACATACTTCTTGTTTTGGATGATGGGGTTCTGCCAGGGACAGATTCATTCAGTATTTGTTGAATTCCAATAAGTTTGTTCTTGATTGCAAGTTAAGTCAAGTTAGGAGATGAGCCAAAAATTACAGAGGATGTGTTGGGGAAATATATTTCAGGATTTAGTCTTCTCATAGTACATACCTGTAACTGTATAAAAGACTTTCTATAGAAATCCTGCCTATGATGGTACTATGATTAAATAGGGCAGGGAAATATGATTACAATTATTACTGTCTATGATTACTAGGAATATATTACTGAGGGGAAGGTTGTTTTTGTCTTGTAAGCAGCTATCAAGCAAACTTATTCATCCAGAGGTAACGCAAATAAAAAACTTTTCAACATGTTTTGGAAAACCTTTGATTCTGTGGAAGTAGGTTTGTGATATCTTTTATGTATCTGTATGTTCTCATTTTTTTTGATAATTGATTATGTCTATAAAGGGTATGTAAATATAAGACTACTCCAGACAAAGACTAATGAAATTATGACTAACTGGTGGTAGAAAACTGTGAAGTCAATGTTTTTAGGTTTTCTCCTGAGTTATGCCTGATCCATCCAGAAGCCTACTCCTGAGGCTGATACATTCAAGCATTTTCAAGGGACATGTTGAGCTATAACCCAAAGCATCAAGACCCTTTGGGACATGCTCCTGTCTCAGTCATTCAGGTGCTCTCAAGGCAGAGAGAAAAGTTCTAAAAAGTTCAGAAAAGCAAGCAGTTGCTTTTGCAATCATGTGTTGGAACTGCCCTAAACACCCAATAACTTGAAAAAATTACTGTACAGCTGAGTTTTTTGTGCTTGTTACCAACTTCTTACTTTAAATACTATTTAGGTTCTTTCTTCACATTCAAAATTTTAACAAGATGATTCAGAGTCCCACTCTCCCCCCAAGAACAATAACAGCAGTTCAATACAGCTTATAGAACATGGGTCACAATTATTTTTCTGATCTGTGAAAGACACATTTATAAGCTCTTGGCATTCAGAGAAACAATCTTCTCTTTCTTTCATTTTCTTTTAGTTTTTGGTGTTCATTGGAACTTTTTTCTCCCACCTTTCAAATTCTGCAGGAAAAAACCTTGGAAGAAAATTAAAACTTCTTTTTTAAACACATTGTAATTTGTTGATATTTTCAAGCTTTTCAGTATTACTCCATTCACAAGTTGAATGTGTCTGCTGTTTAATATCAAACAATTGTTTTAGTGCCATTTCAAGTGTCTGGCTGTGTTAATGCCTGCTAATTAAATGTTTCAGGAAAAAAAATACAGCCTAAATTTTGCAAAACTTCATTTACATCTGCTTCTTCTATGAAAAGATGTCCTTGGAACAACTCCAGTATGTTAAATAGAAAGTAAATTATTACAAATAAGACAGTAATTTACCTGCAGGCTTTAGCATGCACTACTGTGTATTAAATTTACCATTCACTTGCTGTTGATGGTCAAGAAGACAAGGTTCTCTGTGGCACGAAAAAGATAGTACTGCTTTAGGGCTATTTAGATGGGTTATGTTCCTATGCTTTTGGTGTTTGGTGATAACCAATAATTTTTGTCCCATCTTCAGAGATTTCAAGGTGGGATAAAGAAGCTGTCATGTTCCCCACTCTCTTCCAGCACAGAAGGCCATTACAAGCTGTAGTTGCAGATTCCTGCAGACTCCTTCAAGACTGGGCTCTCAGAAGTAGCATCATTGCTACTTCTGAGCCTTTGAGGGAGATGATGTGACAACAGACGGTCACAGTGGGCAGACAACACATACATTTATATCTTATCACTTCAACTATGTGTGTTAATCCCACAACTTCTCAATACTTTACAAGTAATGGAGAAGCAAAAGATATAAATATATAGCAGGATGCAGTTGACAGAGAAGTACTATGGAGAGGCTGTCCTGTCTGCACCACCCATAACCATAGTGTGAAGCACAAACTACCACACTTGTTTTGGACCCCTCAAGGCTGAGGGGGGTCCACTCAGTCATCACCTCCCAGACTCACCACTGCACACTTTCAACTTATAAAATCTTCCTAATGGATAGAGACAAAATGGGTTTACACTGAAAGTTGGAACCAAACGTATGAAAATGTGAGGAGGGGTTTTTTTTCCAATATAAGCTGAGCAGAATTTTTGCACTGCATTGTTGCCTCAATTAATGATCTTTACACATCTATCAAGATAATAAATGTAATGCATTTCGATGGAGAAAATTCAGCTACTTGCTAGATACATATACATTATCACCAGGAAATAATTACATATTGTAAATCCCCTGATCATTACATAGTCCACTTGGCTAACCAATAACTGAATAAAATAAGTAGATTGCTGAAAACAAGAGAGCTTTTTAATTCAAAATTAAGTAGGACTGTTAAATATTTAGTGATTTTTATTATAACATCTGATATGACAAATCCATTTGCCCATATATTTTGAAAAATGGGTTTTTAGTTCTACCCTCAACAGCAGCAATTTCATTAGCAGCAGAATCAGCAACCATCAGCTGATGTACTTCCATATCTTTCAAATTTGACTCCACATAAAAAGTCTTTGCCAAGTAAATGTCAGATCCCTGCAGTAATTTTTGTTTCTTGACTGATCCCACTTCAGAGCTAAAAGGAGCTGACTGAAGCAAGTGTTGCTTTCACAGCAAAATGCAAATCATAGAATCATTACAATGATTTGGGTTGGATGAAACCTGAAAGATCATAGTCAGGGTCACCTTCCATTAGACCAGGCTGCTCAGAGCCTCATCCAGCCTGGCCATTTAGACTCACAGTTATGGGAAACCACCATTCCATTCCCAGTCAGTGGTCTAACTTCCCTTCTAACATCAGCTCATTTTAGCTGCTGGAAAGAATCCACTCTAAGCTTAGCACTTATGATGGCTAAGCACTCATGTCCTGGCTCTTGCTGCTGTCAGCCAAGGTTTAGGGAAGCTCAGGAAGTCCAGAATGCAACTCGGATCCCTTAGGACAGACACCTCTGTGTGGGCAGCTTGCCTCTGCTGAAAGAAAGGCTTCAGTGTAAGAGGGGGAATGGGCAATGGGGGACATGTAGAAGGCACCATAAAGAAGTGTAGGGAATAAAAGTGAAAGTAAAATTATTGCAGAGAAATAGGGAGGATGGGGATGTTTAAAGAATGGAAAAGCATCCAAATCCACAGAAAGCCAGACTCTCAACCATTGTGGTGACTAAAAGTAAACACTTGATTCCACCTTTCAGATCTGGGACTAGATTTAGTCTTTTAAGAAAAATTCCAAAATCTATAAAACCCATACCTGTAGGAAGACAGTTTAGGACCAAAAGTTAGATACTGGGTGTTGCAATATTTAGAATTTATTGCTACTTGTTCAACTGAAATTTCACTTTCTTGTACCTACTCATATCACCAGTCTGGCAGCCACAGCACAAGAAGTCTACACTGACAAAGCAGACCTATCCTTCATGAAATTGCTTACTGTTCAAAAAGCACACTGTACCAAACAGTACAGTTTATATGATTAAAGAGTTTACATGATTAAAAGAGCAATTTTCAGATCCTAAGCCTGGGGAAATTTTCATGAAAACACCAGAAGAACCAAGTGAAGCTTCAGTATTCTTCACTCACCTATATTCCAAATTAAAACCAAGAACTTTTTAAATTTGGAAAAAACAGCTCTGTAGCAAGACCTTTTTCTTCTTGTCCACCTTCTTGGGAATATTTCTGCCAGAACGGAATAAAACCTGTGACAGACACTGAAGCAGGAAAAACATCTGGCCATTTCCCTATTTTTTGAAGGAGTATATGGGGCATTGTTAGTAGCAAAGTTTCTTCCAAAACTATGTGTACTAAATTCAGCAGGCCCTCATCTCAGTCACTGTTAAGTTCATGACAAGCCAACAGATGTAGGTGTCTTTTTGTACCCATCATTTGCTGTACCTGTAATACCATGCCATCATAAAAGGGGTGACAAAGGGACTGCTGTTTCTGAGTACTCTCACATGATGTGGGTCAAGTACATAAAACTGCTGTAGGCTACAAAGACTGCTGTACAGGAACCCTCCCACCTGTCATTCAGGTTCAATCACCTGAGGCACTTTCACCTTGAGATTATGTATCCAGGCTGCTGTCAAGCACCAGCTCTCATGTCTCCACAAGAATTATGTCCAGCATTTTCCTTTTGTCCCAGTGAATACAATTTTCTGCAGTCCATGACTGTATCATCTACAGACCCCACCTCTTTTCTACATTTTCCATCTTGAGCAATATCCTTCCAGTCCAAGTAAGATGAAGGCCAAAAGTATTATCATCCCCTGTCAGTTATCTGGCAAATTTCTGTCATAAAGGTGGCTGTGGTGCTACACAAACACTAACCTTTCTCCTTCTGTTCAAAAAACAAGAGTATTTTTCATTCTGATTATGAATTCTACTGCAGCCTGCAGATAATACATAACAACTGAGACAGCAAGACTAGCCCTGCATCTTTCTCTTGTAGAATTTTGTATGTACTTACACAAAAGGTGGCAGAGAATCAAATCTCTAGTGGAGCCCAAAGTAACTGGAAAAACAACGTGTGTCGCTTTATGCTGTCTGTGTGTTTTCTATTGTATTACTCTTAAATCATAGCAGTTACAGGTAATTAGTAATTTCTAGTTTCTATTAACATTAAAAAACAACATCAAGAACAGCTCCCTTTTAACAATGGCGCATTTCAACTAGTTTGCCCAGGATTCTTGTTTCTATGGCCTGGGCTTGACAGACTAAGAATACACCCAGCTGGTTTTCAAACCAACACCTTCAATAGTCTGGGGAAGGGCTGTGTGACTTGTCATAAAAACAGCTGCCTCTGTCTCCCCAACCAGCCAGGAATAAGCTGAAGAGAACAAAACCTTGAATGAAATCACCTCGACTTTTCATGCAAGGACAAAAGGTGGTCATTATGCATACCAGGAAGGTTCTTTTATAGCTGGTAATTACATATAAATTGGAGAGTTATAATAAAAAAAATCATTTCTCTCTTCATTTATTTAAAATGTGATTTCTACAGCCATTATATAATTACTGGTATTTTTTCAGTAATGTTATTAAGAACAAATGAGCTAGTGTTTCGGAAAGAATCACAAAGATGCAAATACTGAAAGTTCCTTATTAGAACTGGTAGTCCAGCATGAAGCAAGTGGCAGGAAAAAGATCTCTTATTGAAAACTGCAAACTGAACTTTTTCAGTGTTGAAAAATTATTAATTTCTATGTTTCTACTATGAAGAAATAAATTATGCCTATCATCTCTGACGCATTTCAAGCTCTCAACTTTTCTCAGTATCTCATTTGTTCAGAAAAAGTCTGTGAACTACTGAACTCCACCAACAAGCCTAAAATAAGACATAGAAGGATCACAAAAATTCTTAAAATAACAACAGCTCCCTGCTGCCACTACTCATTAAATAAGTGTTGTTCATGACCCTTAGTCAAGCACTTATTCCTGTGTACAATCTCAAATGTTTGAGTATAAGCAACAGTAGCAACATAGTAGTGAAAGAATATAAAAATAAGGAATAAACATCTCTTAGGAGATAGATAAATCTCTATGAATTACAGCCTAGACAGATTTTAGGGAACTAACTTAGGTTATATACTTCACCACAATTCTAGATATCCTGGAGGCTGAAAATCAGTACTAAATATTATTAAAGTAGAGGAGTGATGCAGGAGTGATACAGAGAACGAAGACAGAAAGACTTGTATTTCAAAGGAGAAGAATTGGAATCAGGTGCATAAATATCATTGTGCCATTACTGAGTCCACCAAAAACTTTACTGATTTTAAGGCAAATTATTTTCTATTACTGGTAGTGCTTCCATAAATGGATAAAAACAGCCAGAAAGCACAAGAAATGCCAAAGTAAATATCCACTCCCCCAAGATGTTTTGTGATGGCAGAATGTAAAACAACACACATCTCCTCAAGAGCCCTGAGGCTCTGATGTCCAGGGTTTTCCTGCTGTCCTGAGATACCCTGGGCCACAATGGCAGCAGAAGGCTCCAAACAAAACAAAGTAACATAACTCAAAATGTGGAAGAGCAGAAAGAAACCCTTTCCAGTTCCAATGGCAGTCCATCAAACTTGTGTCTCCTTTCTCTGGTCTACACTGTCACACCAGATGCTTCTCACTTCTCTCCCAAGGGCAGAAGCTCTTTCTCTCCCAGCATGAAGCTACAGGTTAGATCTGAGCTAGCAATGGAAACAAAGGCATCAGTACAAAGGCATCAGGATGACGGGGTAGGCAAGATACCTAATTTTTAAGCAAGGTCATTTTTACTTTTTTAAAAAGCATGCAGGTGATGGGAAGGCTTTTGATATTAGAGGAAATAAACTTTTTTTTAACACATTCACCCAGCTTCTTGAAAATCTGCCACTTACTCCACAGATGATGGGAAGAGTCTCTATCCTTAGCTAAATCAGATTATTATCTTCCTGGCTAATTGTTAAACATCCTGATTTAGCATAATTTTGTTGTCTTGCTTTTTCTCTTGTGATTACACATGGTGTTAAATACTTTCTGTGAAACTGTCACTTATTTGTAATGGCATCAAAAAGCTTGGAGTAAAACTGTGTACATCTTAGTAATTTGTCAGAATAGTTTTTATCTTGTATTTTAAAACTCAGAGTAGCAGTTTAAATTTGTCTGTGACTAGGTCCCCAGTATTTGCTGTAGGACACAGAAGTTAGTCTTACAGACTCTTATCTGTTAATCAGAAAAAAATCACATCTTATAGATCAAGTTCTGTGGTACACATGCTAGATATTACAAGTATGTGAGTACCTGAAAAGGTATTTGCAGACCTCACAGGTTCTTCAAAAAGACCTTTTCACTGGGTTCACACCAAACACTAATCTACAAATAAATGTCTTTTTCTTTGTTTGATCACAAAATGCACCTTATTTACATGTCTGGCTTTGCACTGAAATATCTACCAGTCTTCTTTAGCTGGAATAAGCAACCTCCGGTATTTACAATTTAACAAAAGACATTTACCGGTGAGTAGAGCTGAGAGAGAGGCAGAGACTGAAGTTTTGTGAAAGTGAAGCCTGTATACAATAACAAAGTCACAATAAAAAAAGAACCAGGAAAGGTGGCAAATCAAACAAAATAATGTGTATCTGAATATGATGAACAGGGTTAAGATGGGCCATTAAAAACTGCTAATTCTTGCTTTTGAGCCCAACTGCCAGGCTGTAGTTTCAAGATGAATGTTCAGAGGGAATCTTTGCATGATCATTCCATTTCCTGTTTCAGTTTATGACCATTGCCTCTTGTCCTACACCTGGCTTTTCCTTCCTTAGCTCCTCCTCTGAGGCATATGGATGCATTGATCAGATCCTCCTGAGCCTTTTCTTCTTCAGGCTGAACAAGCACAACTCTTTTAGCTTTTACTATGCAAGATGTTCCACTTTCTTAATCACCTTCATAATCTTTCACTTGCTGCTTTCACTTGCAACAAGCCCCTGTCTCTCTTGCACTGGGCCTTCACCAAGGCTGATTAAAGAGGAAGGATCACCTCCATGCTGCTAATGCTGTGCCTGATCAAGGCCAGAAGGCTGTTGGCCATTTCACTGTGAGGGCACACTGCTGGATCATGTTTGTTGTCCAGCAGGAAACCCAAGTTATTTCCTGTTAAACTGGTTTCCAGGCAGTTTGTCCCCAGCATGTAGTGATGCATGAAGTTGCTCCTTCACAGCAGCAGGACATGGCATTTCACTTTTTTTTTAGCTTAATGGGACTCCTTTGAGACTGTTTCTTGAGCCTGCCAAGGTCCTTTTGAACTGTATCAGAACCATCTGGGGTCACTTGGTCCGTTCAGCCTGAGGCCTGAGGGGAGACCTCATTGCAGTCTGCAAATTCCTTGTGAGAGGAAGAGGAGGGGCAGGCACTGATCTCTTCTCTCTGGTAACCAGTGACAGGACCCAAGGGAATGGCCTGAAGCTGTGTCAGGGGAGGTTTAGGTTGGATATCAGGAAAATATTCTTTCCCCAGAGGGTGGTTGGGTACTGGAACAAGCTCCCCAGGGAAATGGTCACAGCACCAGCCTGACAGAGTTCAAGAAGTGTTTGGACAATGCTCTCAGGCATGGTGTGACTTTTGGGGATGGTGCTGTGCAGGGCTGTGTTGGACTCAGTGATATTTGAGCATCCCTTCTGACTCAGCTTATTCTGTGATTCTGTGGTTCAGGTGATTAATTAAAATGTTATTGATTAACATGATTGGCCTCCTCAGGCACATCTCTAGTGACTGGCCTCCAGCTGGACTTTAAGTTGCTGATCACAACCTTTCAAGACCAGCAGTTTAAATGGTTTTCCATTTATGTAGTTCATTCTTCACCAGTTCATCAATAAATATGTTGTATAAGATGGTATAAGATGCCTTGTTGATCTCAAGATAAACATCTATGCAAGAAATTCTGTTCTCATTCTTCTACAATCAGACATAACTCCACTGCATGTACCAAGTCTCCCAAGTCTTGAGCAACCTGGCCTGAATGACCCTGCACTGATGCTGCTGTGTGCAGAATGCTGGGCTGGATGGCCTCCTGAATGATGACATGTTTTGTTACAGCAGAAACAGCTAAATTGCTCCCCATCAAGAAGAGGACCCAGAGCTAGTCTCTTCCTGTCGTGGAAAGGAGCTGGGATGGGATACACAAGGAACCACCACGAAGGAACAAGCTTGCTTCTCCTGTTGGACAAAAGGAGGACAGGAGAGAGGAGGGCTGTGAATGCTGTTGCTGGGAGGGTGGTTTCCACATTCAGCACTGAGATACTGCACCAGCCCAGCTTTCCCCAGCTCAGCAGCCTCTACACCCAGGATGGAAGGCCCTCACAGCAGCCTCACCAGCCAGACGCTCTGGGTGAACCCCCTGATAACTGTGAGCTGACTGATAGCACTCTTTCCCAACTGCTAAAGAACAGATCCTGGTGGCCAGAATGAAAGGAAAGCCAGAGAGTAAATCTAGAAGGAAAAAGGCAAAAAGAGGTAAAAAAGAAAAGAACTTCTAATGGTGCAGACTTAGCAGTTTGCAAGAGTTGGAAGTTTATTAATACTTGTCAATTATTTACTCAAAGATGCTAGGCTTTCAGTAACCTACAGTACACCGGGGAGAGAATGCAGCTATTAGATTGTGCTAAAGAAACCCAAAGAACATGAGAACTAAAAAAAAAATCTTCAAAAAGACTAGATTTTTTTCCCTAAAAAGTCTCAGGCTGGTGGTTTCTTGTTATCATTTAACAAAGCTGAGATTGTTGAGTCAGACATGCAGTATTGTAGTGCCTGTGGCAACATTCACTCAGAATCCACTTATAAGAAACACAAAATTGAAGAAGTAGCTCTTAGAGGATCCTCATCTAGATTTCTAAAGGTTGCAGAACCAGAGCAGAAGTTTTAAAGGGTTTATAAATAATGGCACAGGGAATTGAAAAGCAAAAGCAGAGAAAATGTTACCCTGAGAAGTCCATAAATTGCAAAAACAGGTAGCTGGTGAACAAATTAAGGCAGAATCTGATATAAAAATGAACATCTGTGCGACTATGACTAAGTCAAATTGAACACAAACACATAAAAATGAGAATTTAATAAATTAAGAAGTCCCTCCTTACTGTGGAAAAGTAAGATAAAAACTCAAAAAGATAACATTTTTGAGAGTTTTGGGAAATGGAGCACTTAGTCACTTGGTTGCAGACTGAAAATATATCAGATATTAAATCCTGTTGGTCACTGCAGTGCTTTAACACCAACCAGAAATTAAACTCCAAGTAAGACACTTCCTTCCCTCGCCCCTTCTGGTGAGAGAGGTACAAAAGCAGAGACTATGGGTGAGATAACAATTTACTGAAAGCAAAAAGCAATTAAATAAGAAATACACAGTAACAGCAGCAATATTAATAATAAAAGCATACAAAAGAGGTGTTATAACCATAGAAAGGTGTTCACCATCTCAATTTAATTCCACACGGATGATGCTTTCCTTTCAGCACCACATCTGTAGCTGCATCTCAGAAAAATAGGAGAGGATGAATGGAGGCAGAAAAGGATGGAGTCTGCAGGGCTGATGCTGACAGCTTTGCCATCGGAGAGAACAAGGCAAAAAATGACACACCTCCAGCAGTGCTCCTACCTTTCCTTCACAAATCCATGCCCCCCCAGATGATGTGCATGGTACAGGGTAACAACTTAGCCACACCTATATGGCACTAAGCTCTGCCCTCTCTCTGCAACCAGAAGAATCCCTTTAATATTGCTGGGAGGTTGTTCATTTGAGTTGTCCCTGGAAATGCATGGCACTTTTGGAGGCTCTCAGTCATGTCTGTACTGTCTCAAACACATCTCACCTGTCCTGTGAGGTCTTACTGCACACTGTGCAAGTATCCTTCTCCTAGGGGCTCAGTAGCCATTGCCACACCATGTGCATCCTCCACAGCCTATAGAACAGATTTTATTACAGATTACTTTTTGTTATAAACCAGGGGCTAGGAAAAAGGACCACTGGAAACAGGACAGATCAGTGGATCAGCAATCTTTTCAGCGCTCTTCCCACATGTTGAATTATTGAAAAGATCTATAGAGCAGCAAAGATTGCTCTACAGGACTGGCTCATCCCAACAGAGGAGGCTCCTGCAGGGATGAGGCACACTGTCACATCTCATGGTGTTCATTTGTCATCTCTCCAGCATGTGTCCTCACGCTTTGGACTCCATTTCCTCAGAGGAAGCCCGTGAGCCTGGCTCCACATCAGCAGTGCTCGCTGTTACCCAGGGACATGGCCAAGGCTGGTGGGGAATCAGGGGCCCTCTCTGATTAGTGTATGTTTGGTTGAATCCTGAAGATAAGGTCCTTGCCCAGGGCACCAATTCAAGGGACAAGACACATGTCAATGCATACGACATATTTTATTTTTGCCAGAAACCTCTACTGCAGTCTGATAGCATAATTCTTACTCAAAGAGTTTGTGGGCAGAGAGCAAGTCCTCTTAATACCTCCTTAATACCCTGTGATTATCTAATTCATTTCATGGAGAGTGCTCTGCCTCTTGGTGTCATACACCCTGAAGTTGGTCACTTATAGACAGAGTAGGGCTTAGTCCACTGAGCTGAGGAGAGGAGATGCAGGGAAACAATATCTGGAGATTTGTCTCAAAGGAAACAAATCCCACAAAAGCAAGATCTCTTCTTCTCAGCTGTTAAAACCTGAGGACTAATTGACTAGGCAGACAGGAAAGAAAAGCTGTTAGAGCAACCTCAGTCAAGCTACTCCACTACACAAAATGAAAACTGAAAAGAATAATTTTCCTCCAAATTTTCCTAGGAACTTTGCAATGTTTTTTCTACAAGAATCCACAAAGGAGAATGAACATCTCTTACGGGGACAAGAAGGAATGGGCACAAAGCAAAGCTTGGAGCTGCAGAAGGACAGAACTGAAAATTAATCATTCAAGGATATTGAGCTCCATTATTGTGCACACTTAAGACATCTTCCTGAATGGGCTAATTTTGAAGACATCTGAGAAAATCAGAATTATAACAAAAAAAGTTATGGCAGTCATGTTTGCAATTAAATTGTTCTGGGTATATAACAATTCTGTTATATACCCAGAACAATTTAATTGCAAACATGACTGCCATAGTTTTAACAAAGTTAAGATTGTTAAAACAGTGTTTAGAAAACCTGAAGAGTTTACCCTAGAACAGAGCAAAACACTTGATGCTGATGTCATGGACAATCTGAAATGTTTCAGAAGAAAAAAATGTAGAATGAGATCACCTGGCATGAAAAAAAATGGCTTTAAAAATGGTTTGGGAAATGATGGACGGGGGAAAGCGCAAGTTGACTTTAGGTAAGTCTGTCTATGTGTTAGCAAAGCAAAGGACCCAAATTAATATATCCTGCCTGTCAGGATGTAAAACTCAACCCAATAACTCAAATGAAGAGTTTGACTTCTTCAAACTTCAAAGCAGTTTGACTTCTTCAAAAGAGCTAACTCCACTGAATAGCTAACTCAACTTAAACTTTTACTGAAGAGCTAAAACTTGAGTTAAATTCTACTAACTCAAGTTGAGAGCGCAAAAGCATTAATTCTGCTAAGAGGGGCCTGAAGTAAGCTGTCAGTGATTTCTATTTAAGATTTCAGAAATCTTTCACATATGACATCCAGGGTCTAATCATACGGTGCTGTAACTCCTCAACAACATCTGCACCAACCAGCTTTAGCTCTACATCACTACTGCCTGTTTTTCTCCTAAGTTTGTTTCCTTCTCCTTTAGTCAGGTTCTGTGATAACTTCTCTGTTTTCAAAAGCTAATCAATCCCCTGACAAGAACTTGGTCAGGATGTATGGTCATTTCCATTATTAGCAATATAATATGGTCCAGCATGAGTATGCTGCACAGTTAAGCACTTTTTATGCTACCAAGTAGAGTTGTTACTTACATATAGTCCATTCTCAATATTCGGGCAAGTTTCATACAGAACACACACATTATTCTTGTATGATTTCTTTGGTTTTACACTTTAATCTTCTTCAGTAGGGAAAACAAGATGTTTGTGGTCCCATAAAGCAACTTGCAAAATTTTATATATATATTATTACCAGGAATGAAATCAGAGGTGGGAAGTAGGAAAAGGGATAGGTTTGAGCCAGACGAGGCAGGCAAGAAATGGGCTAGAAGATGGGGGGAAAAGACAGATGGGAAGTAATTTGTGCAAGACCTTGAAGCAAGGAGCCTGAACTGTATGAGGGAAGCGATAATACAAGGAATTTTTTCCATAAACATTCAAACTGAGCCAATGATATTTAAAAGCCTTAATAAGATATGAATTTGAGTAACACTTTAATTGTCTTTCTGAGAAAATTACTCAGGCAATCCAACAGTCTGGACTATTTTCCATATTGTTTTCCCCATCTGTGGAGTCACTAAATAATTATGCCATTATTGTGTTGAAGCCTCACTTATTAGGAATTACAGCAACATCTGGTTATGCTGACACTAGCTCTGGTTTAGTGATGAAACTTCCTACAGTTGCTTTAGTAACCACTTCTAGTGAAGGATAGATAGGATTAAACATTCTTTCACTCTTTTGGAAACTCATTAGTCTCTACATTACTAATGCATTAATTTAGTAATAATAATTCTTCATACTTACCAATGTACTGACCTCAGTACCCGACTTCTGGGGTGACATTTGAGAATGTTTTAGTGAACATGTACTAGTTTTCCTCTGTGTTTGAGCAGGCTTTTATTTTCTGTTGAAGTTCTAATCAGCACCTGAATGATCCCAAAAGGGTATTTCTCCAGTCCAGGAAAGGCCTCTGGAAAGGTTGCAATGACATTGTCTCTTTCATCCTCAAGGTCGTGGATGAGGCAAATTAGCTCTAACTTTCCATATTTTTTGATCTATCACTTCCTAAAAGAGAATTCAGGATCTAAGCTAACAGACTCTAACAAAGGTTCCCACTGTCAAGGGACAAAACCACCTATTTTGCATGCTGTTGCATCTAGAATTTTCCAAAGAGCCCTGAAAACTTAGACACCAAATGTCCATTGTAATCCCTCAAAAGTGAGACACCAAGCTCCTTGAGTAATGCTTCAGCCAACAAATCCAATTATGCTGAGGTACAGGTGATGTGACTGGAGCTGACTGTACTCTGACAATGGCTCACACTGGATGGGGGCAGGAGAGCACAAGGGCAGAATAACATCAGAAGCTATGTGGCATTCTGGGCTTTGATAGTTGTGCACTGACACTTCTGCAGCTCTCTTACCTCTGGCAGCTTTAGATGCCAGACTGCAGATAGGCACTCTAGGTGAGCCCAAACACCTATTGGGAGGTAGTCTAAGTACAGGTCTGCACATGCACTCTTCTGTAGATGTCTGTCTTTTTAGCAGCATAGCTGTACCTGGTACAATTCAGTCCAGGAGTGCTAACACACAGCCCTGGACTGGGAACACTGCCAGGTTTTTGGGATGTTGCTGACAGTACAAGCTCTAGTACAATAGATAAATTAAGTTGGTCTAAACTGCCTATTACCTCTACCCTGCCTATTCTTTAGCTAAAAGATACCTTTTAGAGCTGACTGTAATTCTGTCACTCAGTTGCTGGTTAGGTTTGACATCCGTCATAAGCACAATAGCAATTCTGAAAGTCTTGGAAGGGTGCAGAGGAGACATCAGGAAAAGCATGCACACCACAGAAGACTGTGCCAAAACAAATGAGTTTATAAAGATCAGTTTGCTCTGTAGTCTATCTGAACATTGTACATGCCATGTCTTTCACCGTATATTCTTCAGACTATAAATAAATCAAATTGACATATATTCACAATCTAGCACCATCTGCTGCGTAAAGGAAGAAGGCATTTTAAAAGCAAAGGATCTGTTTGTTTTCTTACATGATACATCTCAATCAGTGAAATGTATTCCTTGTTTTATAAATGTGCAACTTGACTTTAAATATGACAAGCATTTTACAAGAATAATTTGAGGAATTCTTCTAACTATGGATTCTCACTAGCTATTAGTTTCTGCACATTAAAATTCCTTTATTTCCAAAGCACTAAGCTGAGAGCAAGAAGCAGGAAGGTCTCATCTGAAGTGTGGTGAATCAGACCTTTATGGAAGAGATATAATCAGATATAAGGGTTATGGTTTTAATATAAATTCTTCTCATTTAAGATAAATATTGAATGTAATATTTGAGACAAATAATTGTCTGCACCATTGTGAAAGGTTTTATTTTGCTAATTATATTTTTCAACTGTTTTATATATCCTCTTAAAACAGGTTTATGGGGTTTTTTTCGTTAGCTATGACAAAAGCATGAGATATTACGCCAAACAAATTTCATCCAGGAACGAAAGTTATACATTCATATAACTCTTTTCTATTTATTCCTTTATTTTAAAAAAATATGTATCCTTCTGAAATTCTAAGGTTCTCTATCTATTTTAAAACGTTTTGGAAGATCATGGCAAAGCATGTAGACGTATTCTTAAGACCTATACAGGCTACCTCAAGAAATTAAGCTTAAGCAACTTTGTTGCCCCACATGAAACTGAAATTAAGTCATTCAGGAATTTAACTCTCATTCATTTCTTCAATAATTAAGCTACCTTTTTTTATATTAGCATACAATGTTACAGAACCAGTGAAATAATTTAATATAACAAACTTGTTTACAATTTAGATCTCTTAGACTAAAGCAGTGAAAAATTGGTTTGCTTCCTCCTTCTGCTTTGTCCAAAAGGCATTATTCTTAGCTAGCAGCCTGTCAGCAACACAAAGCAAAGGGATGTTAAATTAAGCTTCTGCTTTATAAACAGAAAGGGGAAAAAAAAATAGACCACAAAATTTCAGTGTGCTGTTGCAGTGAATTCTGGCCTGTGCAAAGCTGAAGCAGCTTTCCTTATGGGCACTGACAAAGACAACTGTCACTGTGAGCCACAGGGCACTGTGAGCTGCAACCAGAATCCTGCCTGAACTCAGACCAGAGGCTGAAGGTCCCCACAGTCCTTTGTTTCCATCAAAAAATGTCAGTTTTGCTTGTTTCTACAAGGAGGGAGGGGCTCTCTGGAGAAATAACAAGCACAAACTAGAGGCCAATCATCAGCCATGCAGCTACAATTCTAAGTTGTTGCTTAGCTGCAAACATGCATTCCCAACAGGACTCTTTAGCCCTGTGCTGTAGCTAGCAGGATCTTTGGTGGAGTACCTCTGAAAACCCCAGAGTGTTCAGCCTCTTTGATTTTTCAAGAAGTATACTAAAAAAATACACTGTCTGCTTTTTTGGTTATTTCTTTTGGTGAGCTACTGCATAGCTTAGACTACAGCAAAATAGGTAAGTGCAAAAAAAATACTGCATAGAAAAACAGGACTCAGAGCTGAAACGTATTTTTAGTCCTCCAATTTTCTGAATAAAGCAAAAAAATTGCTCATGCTGTAAGAACCAGTTATATGCTCCAAAGCTAAAATACAAGCCTCCGCTGCTCTGACTCACCAGCAGGTTTTAAAAACTACAAAGGAGTATAAAGACTTCACCTCTTCCCATTCTTCCTAAAGTTTTCTCATTGCAACTGCTTAGCCATCAGCAATGAAACTGAAGTGATGCAAACAGCAGAACAGTGATGAATGTCTCCTTAGCACTCTAAACCTCACTTTACTGATGTAGTTTTTTTAAATCACACTCCATTTCAGATCAGGACTTCAAATTACCTGCTACTAAATCACTCTCATCGGAAGAAAGCAGTCTATAATTTCTAAAAAAGAATATAAATACAAGACCTCTCATTACCCTTTAAACAGGATAATGCATTCCAAACAGAACAGATTAAAAAAATCAAAACTTAAACATCAAAAAGCCACACTCATATGCAAATCTACATAAAAAGCTTATGAATTTTGCTCATAGCTTTCCATAACATTTCAGAATATCAGCTCTAAACATAGATGAATATACACCTCAGATCTAGTGATCTGTTTCTTCAGCTACTGATTTTTTCAGTTGTTAAGAAACTTTCTCCTGTTTCTTGCAAAATACAAGTTTATAGCATTACATATGCTGTAGGGAATCTCTCCTCATTGGATTGACTTTGACTATACCTGAAAGCGTTTTTGTTGCTTGTAGATTTTATCTGATATGGTCCAATGAACTCCAGTGAGCTTGAACATGACCTTGACATGCTGAACTTTACCTTCAGGTGAAAATTCAGAGAGTAACTGCTCACAGTCAAGTGCAGAATTGCTCTTTTCAGACAGAATTCTTGATCTTCACCATTCCCTGACCTGAAGCCAAGTGCAGTTAGCTTTTCTCCCATCCTCATGTCTCCCTGGCACATAGGAAGTATGAATCCAAGCCTTGCTGCTCACTTCCTCAGATGCAGGTGTGGGGATTCTTTTCTATACTAAAAGTACAGCTTACAAACACAGTGACCATTTCAAAATGTACTTCCAAGCACATAACTTCTAATGAAAAAAAAAATCCCTAAAAATATCTTCAGCATGAATGTATCCAAACAAACTCATAGGTTTTTCTGGATCAATAAATCCTTTATTTGCAACACCAGAGTTGCAGCCATAGAAAGGGACCCTTAAGAACACACATGTTTTCAGCTGAGTTTTTTGATCAAATCACATGTATGCATGTGTGTGGACTTAAAATCTGAGTTCAAAACAAAAATCTTTGAAACTATATTCCTCCAAGCGCATAGAGCCTTTTTCTCGTTTAAAGTAATCAAGTCTTCCCTGAATATTGTACTATCAACCAGTTCAAAATCTAAACTCACAGCAGACTACATCTATCCCATCAGGTGTCAAAGAGCCTGGCAGATTGTAAATGAGTCCCGCTAACTTCACTGGGGAGAGCAAGTGTTCAACACCTTTGCAAGATCAGGTAATTTTGTGGGGTTGTTTAAAGCTGTAAACTCAAGGCTATGTTCAAACCCATTTAGCAAGTTTAGAAGAATAAGACCTAGATCCCTAGATCCCTGGTCTGCGACCTGAACTTTTCTCACCTCCCTCCAGACCCAAATTTGCCCGCAGGGAAACCGAAGGACGCGGGAACCGCCATGACCGGCACATGACTCAATGAGCCCAGGAGCTGCAATCGGCCAGGCCGCAGGCCCACGAGTCCACGGGGGGCACGTCCTGCAGCCACGGGGCGCGCCCAGCACTTCCCGCAGCCGCTCCCGACCCTTCCCACAGCCACGGGGTGCACCCAGCACTTCCCGCAGCCGCTCCCGACCCTTCCCACCGCTGCCCGATGCAGCTCCCGCACGGCCCTCATCGCCGCCGCCGCGGAGTAAGGCCACGCTACGCGGACCGGCCAATAGGAGCGCGGCCTGCCGAGGGGCTCAGCCAATCAGCGCCCGCGTTGGCAGTGCAGCCCGGGGCTGAGGGAGCGACGGCCGGGACCCTCAGCACGCCCCGCGGGAGCTGGAGAGCGGCGGGAGCCGGAGCACTGCGCCCGGGGAGCCCAGAGCTCCGTCCCGAGGGGCCCGCAGGAACCCCGGGGCAGCGGCTGCTGACCCGCCTGAGACGCTGCTTTCCCTGGCGCTGCTTGCACCTCGGGCTTCCGACGCCGCCCAGGTCACTGAGGTTTCGGGAGAACGTTGCCGCCTCATCCCTGGCCTGACAGGGACAATAAAACACAATAAATCAGAATTGAATAAAATAACCCAAAATGTGGTAAAATTTAATAGAATAAAATTTAACGCGGGGGAAAATTAACAATCACGCCAAGCAGGCAGCGCTCCTCGGAGTCGGGGCAGTGGGAGGACAGTGCCCGGGTCGGAGGTCGCTCGGGAAGGCGGGAGCTCCGGCGGGCCGCTGTACCCCGGGCCGCTGCACCCCGGCCCGGCCACCGGGACTCGCCCGCAGACCCGTGCTGGAGGGAGCAGCTCCGCTAGGAACGTCGCAGGAATGGGGCCCTAAAAGTGAATGTGGCAGAATTTCTCCGCGTGTCTCCGCCTGTACTTTGTATTTCGATTTAGCCGCTACTTAGCAATTAAAAAAAAAAAAAAAAAAGACAAACCATATACTGTTTCTTCTTTCTTTTTTTTTTTTTCCTCGGCTTTGGTTATTTGAGATTGGTTACATTTAGTTCAGTTTTGGGGTTTTTTCTTAACTCTAATATTAATTATTATATATACAGACCATTAATTCCCACAAATTGACTCTCTGGAGTACTTTTTTTTTTTTTTTAATGAGTGCGGCCCAAGTATAACGATTTGATGGAACGCTTCTATTAAAACTCACAAACTCTGCAGACATTAAAATATTTCCCGTATCACAGTTGAATTATTATACCCTTTCCACGATCTCATAGGACACATGGTGCATCCCTCCCCGACAGCAGCTCCACGGTGGGTGCCTTCCTTTGGGAAAGCAGCAGACAAATATATTGAAGTAAAGAACAGGCAGGAGATATTCCAGGCCCTGTTGACGGTGCTATGAATGACAACAGGGTTTTCAACACCCCCAAGAGATTAAAAGGATCCCTCTCTTTGCAGGAGAGGGGTTTTCCATTTAATTTCATGTCAGAAAGACTACTTGCATCTTGGGATAAAATTAATAGAGAAAGTGGCTGCAGAAGCCCAAATAAGGGGGGGGAGCGAAAGGAAAAAAGAAAAAAAAAAAGCCGAAAAACAACACTGCAGCATCAAACGTGTAAAGAAAATTCAAGATTGGATTTCCCGCTTCCTATTGCGGTCAAGCACGGTATAGCACTAAGTGAGAAAACGAAGGATCAGTTTTGCGTCTGAAATTCTCTCCGATACTGAAAGTAATTTGTTTGTATTTTGCATTGCACCGGACTGAAACAGGGCTGCATCCTCACAGTCTTCTAAGTGTATCGAGCAATCAAAGAGATTTACCGTCTGCTTCAGAGTTGTGAGCTACGCCAAACCAAAAAGCGGGGCTCTCTCCTGACTCCGCCTGCCCGAGGGCACACGGAAAGCCCCAGCTCGGACCTGAGCGGGCAGACCCGCACAGCTGGTTGGTCACAGCTGGCGGGTCACAGTCGGCAGTGTTGCATCCTTTTGCCTGGTGAGTTGGAGGAGCCGCCAGGGGAAACAGAATTTTCTGACAGTCTTTTTTTTTTTTTTAAGTTCAACTGCTTTCAGGTTTTTCATACCAAATAATAATAAGGGTTTTCCCTCAAATTAAATTAACAACGATTCTAAAGAAGAATGTTTGCAGAAGTGGCACGTTTGACCGAGTGCAAACGGATAAAAACAGACTAATAATGTCCAGCTTTTAACAGCTCTGCCTCCGCCTTGTGCAAAACGAAATATCAAAAAAAAAAAAAATTCAAAAATCCTCGGCATAGGGAAGAACAGATTGGATTTGGGATTTTTGCCCTTTGGTTTTGCTAAATGAGAGAAGGAAAGTGCTCAGGCGACATATTATTCGTAGGCAAATTGTTAAGGGCTTGACCCAAAGACGCTGTATATAGATGGGTCTGAGCTTGCAATCATCAGAAGCATTGTGAAGAAACACGAGATCTTGCGGACAGCACTTCAACGAACCACTAGGCAAACAGTTGTTTGTCAGTAACTTTATTTCTTTTTTTAAAAAATCGCATGACAAACTGGAACCAAGACCAAAATACTGTATCCACTGTACATCGTTCATTAGAAAACAAACATACACCACATTTGTATTCTACCAAACAGAGAGTGTATTTCCTTTAAAATTATATAGTGCGTGCTTTTAGAGTCATGCTTTTCAATATTTATTTTACATTTGTTACTCAAATATTATCTGCTATAAATAATTGCAACTTGATCAAATGGTGCACCTGTTATGCGAACCTCTTCCATGCTGCAAGAGCGGCATATTGTTGCCTGGGTTTTTTTTATGTCTTTCCAAAAAGCTGTTGGTATTGCTTTATTAGGACCCGAGCAAGCACGGGTGAGGTGTCAAATAAAGTGTACAGGTGCCAGAGGCGCTTGCAGACCCGGGTCTGCTACTGAGCCCCGCGGCTCAGACCGCTGGAACGAGTGATGGGAGAGCGCATAAAAAAAAAAATCGTTTCCAAAAGGCACAGTTTTCTCGACACAAAGGTACAATAAAAATATATGGCCACTGAAATGCGGGCTTCTACCGGGATGCGGTGCCTGTCCAGCGGGATCCCGGGCCCGCCAGAGTTTCGCCCTCCCGCCCCTGTCCCGGCCCCGCAGTTGCAGCACCGGGGGCGACGCCGTGGAAGGATCCCTGGGACACCCGGACACCCCTGCCCGCCCCGCCGGCGGCTCTGCCCGCCAGCCCGCGCTCCTCTGCGACATGGCCTGCCGTGGGACTGCCCCGGGAGCCCAGAGTAGTGGGAGGGGGGATTGCAGCGCTCCCCTCACCCCCGCCCCGCCCCGGCCGCCTCCCGCATCACTGCTCGCGGTGCCGGCTGCCGCTCTCAGGGTCGCTCTGGTCGTCGGTGAAGCAGACATCCACATCGCTCTCGTTATCAGTCTTTTGCTCCTGCTCGGGCTGCGCATAGCCAGAGTCACTCTTGTCCTCGGCCGCCTTGCCGAGGCTCTGCCCCGGATGCCGGGATTTGACGTGCCGCTCCAGGTCGCGGCGTCGCACCAGCACCTTGCCGCAGTACTCGCAGCGATAGGGCGTGTTGCCCTCGGCGTGCAGGCGGATGTGTTTATTAAGATTGCTGGGGTCCCCGAAGGGGCGCAGGCAAACCTTGCACTTAAGCGGCTTGTAGCCGGTGTGAGTCCGCATGTGGATCTTCAGCCCGTACTTGCGGGAGTACAGCTTTCCGCAGTACAGGCACAGGTGCCCGGTCTTGGGCTTCCCTCCGGCCGCCCCGGCCGCCCCCGCCGGCAACGTCTCCAGCCTCCCTCGACCTTTCTCGGCCGCCAGCTCGGAGAGCTGCTGCGTGTGCATGGCGATCTCCCGGTCGATGCTGGCCAGTGAGCCCAGCTCTGCGGCGTGCAGACCCGCCGCCGGCCCCGCGAAGTACGACACCGACTCAGGGTATTTCAAGAGGCCGCCGAGGTGCAGCTTCAGCGGGTAGTAGGGCGCGGCCCCGTAGAGCAGCTCCCCGTTGTAGACGGTGAGCGGCATCACCGGCAGCCCGCACTCCCCCGCGTATGCCTTCAGCCCCTCGAAGGGCGGCAGCGCGTAGCGCTCCAGGGCCCCGCCGGGCAGCGGCGGGTAACGGGCGGGCGGCAGCGCGGCCGCGGGCAGACCCCGCTCCACCTGCCGGAAGGCCGAGGCCTCCTCCAGCGGCGACAGCAGCGGGAAGGCGCGCAGCCCGCCGCCGCAAGCCAGCCCCGCCGCCGCCGCCTGCGGGGCGGCCTCACCCGGCAGAACTCCGCACTTCGGCGGCGCCTCGGCGGCGGCGCGTCCCGCCTTCAGTCCCCCAAGCAGTTTGGAGAAGCCGAGGGCGGCGGCGCCCCGCCCCTCTTCCCGCAGCGACCCGGCGGGGCGGAAGGCCGAGCGCGCCCCGGGGCACAGCGCCAGCCCGTTGCCGCCCGCAGGCCCCAGCAGCGGTCCGGGCCCGCGGGCGGCCCCCACGCTCATGTCCAGGGCGCGCTCCTGCTCCTCCTTGCCCGCCGCCCGCTTGGGCAGCGCCGGCTTGGCGAGCGGCGGGGAGGCGACGACTGCCTCCCGCTTGACGGCCTCCCGAGGGCCGCAGCCGGGCGGCGGGTGGCCGCGCAGTGAGGCGGCCGGCAGCTCCTTGGGGGGCAGGCCGAAGGCGGTGGCAGCGGGCCGGCCGTGGTCGTGATGGAGGAAGGGCCGGCCGTGGCTCAGAGCGCAGTGGAAGTGGACGTGGGCCTTGAGGCTGTTGGGGTATTTGAAGGTCCTCCAGCAGTACCAGCAGATGTACCTCTCCTCCCCTGCGGAAGCAAGCGGAGGGACCCGTCAGCGGCGGCCGCACATCCCCGCGCCTCCCCGCGCATCCCCGCACTCCCTCCGCCTCGTCCCGCCCCCGCCATGCTGTGCCGCGGAACGGTGCGGGCGCTGCGCGGTGCGGGCTGAGCTCCCGCGAGCGGGGCGCCGTAGGGCCGGGGGGAGCAGCTGCTGCCTCGAGTCGTCTGTCGGAGGGCCCATCTGTTGGCGTTTGCAGAGGAGGTAGCGTATGTCAGGGAGTCGGCTGCACCGAACAAAGGCCAATCTAATGATCGTGAGTCCCTCATTACGCGGCGAGACAATATCCGATATGTATGGGCCATATGTAATCGTTCCCTTTCAGAGGACAATGCCCTTTGTACCCCGTCCCATTTCGACTTCTCTCAAGCGGAACAGACCTCGGTGGCCGCGGCTGTGGTGGCTGCCCGACACCGCAGAGGCTCAGACTCTGCTTTCCCCCTCCTGGCCTTGCTTGCCAGGAGGGTACTCCCAAGGAGGAGCATGTCCCCAGCTCCGACGGTGAAATGCCGCCTCTGTGGCCACCTGTCTGTCTAGCAATCTTTTCCTTCCTTCCTTCCTTCCTTCCTTCCTTCCTTCCTTCCTTCCTTCCTTCCTTCCTTCCTTCCTTCCTTCCTTCCTCCTTCCTTCCTTCCTTCCTTCCTTCCTTCCTTCCTTCCGTTCCTTCCTTCCTTCCTTCCTTCCTTCCTTCCTTCCTTCCTTCCGTCCTTCCTTCCTTCCTTCCTTCCTTCCTTCCTTCCTTCCTTCCTTCCTTCCTTCCGCCACTTCCTTCCTTCCTTCCTTCCGCCACTTCCTTCCGCCACTTCCTTCCGCCACTTCCTTCCGCCACTTCCTTCCGCCACTTCCTTCCTTCCTTCCGCCACTTCCTTCCGCCACTTCCTTCCGCCACTTCCGCCACTTCCTTCCGCCACTTCCTTCCGCCACTTCCGCCACTTCCTTCCTTCCTTCCTTCCTTCCTTCCTTCCTTCCTTCCTTCCTTCCTTCCTTCCTTCCTTCCTTCCTTCCTTCCTTCCTTCCTTCACTTCCTTCCTTCCTTCCTTCCTTCCTTCCTTCCTTCCTTCCTCTTCCCACTTTCCCCTCTCTCTTTCCACTCTTCTTTTTCTCATCTCTTTTCTTCTCTTTTTCTGTATACCCATCTTTCTCTCCCTCGTTTCTCCCAGTCACCATACTACTCTGATAAGCCCCTGAATTTCCCTTTCGGCTCTTGCCACCCTGAGCGTCCCCACCTGACCCTCACACCTCAGTTAAGAGCACCGAAACACCTAAGGTGAGGCCAAACGCCGCACGGAAATGAGAGCCCTCTCCAGGCCTGGGGACAGCTCCTTACGTTTCAGGGAATCCCGTGGGGGATGACACGGGTGAGACCTTGCATCGTGCCCCTCATCTGTCGGGGCACCCTGGGAGGGCGGGTCGTCGGGGTGGATGCGATGGCCGTGACCAGCCTCCCTGGTCACCGGCTTTTGTAAGGTATCAGTCGATGTCCCCTGCGGGTGGAAAACGGAATCTTCGCTCTCCGCGGGAAACTCGTGTGCGAACGCCCGTGAAAGCATCGCAGGCCGTTGCCTGTATCTCGCTGCGTGTGTGCTCGCCGCCGTGGGCAGCCTTTCCTTGCTAGCCGTAGAGAGGCGATCCCGGGATCTGCAGCATTGCGAAGGCGTTGGGCGCTGTTTTTCGCCCCGTTGAGCAGGGGAAGAGACGGGACTGTGTCTGCCTGGGCCCCAGAGAGGCAGCGGCCATGGGAGGAAGAACCGTCGTGGCAATCCCACTGCCGTACATGGGAAAAAGAGTAGAGGAGCGGTACGGATGGAAAGGAATACCGCCACGGCCCGCCAAGGACTCCCTTCCTCTATCTTCGTTTGCCTATGCAGGTATCTTCAGCGGCGCGGGTCGGCCCTGATGTCCTCGGCAAAAGATGGTCGGGACTGGCTCCCGACCGCCACCGAGCCCGGCTCGGCGTTTCCCCGGCTCAGCTCTAGTTCAACAAGGACGGCTCCAGGGAAAAGATTTAAAAAACAAAAAACAAACAAAGAAAAAACCTACCACACCAAAAATCCACCTTTCTCCCCAAATTAAAGGGGTCAGATAAGGAAGAATTCCAAATTTTTGATTTGGTAAGGTTTTTTCGTTTGGTGCTTTTTAAAAAAAAAATTCTCCGAATTTCTTCCACTGTCATTTTTCGGCTGGTGGGGGTTTGGGAGTTTAGTTTGATTTTTCGGCTTTTTTTCCAGCATATGATCATTAAAAGAAGAGCACTTCAGCATGCTGATACACTTTTTCTGAGTCTGTATTAATCAGTCTGGAAACTGTGGGACCGAAGACACAGCAGATCCATAGGGTCACTTTGCGAATCAGCCTTGCTTCGACGGGGCAAGGAAGACGCCGCACGCTGGGAGCCTCCTGCAGACCTGAGCTCTCTTTCATTTTTCCCCCCAGTAGCACTGGAACCCATCCGCAGGAAGGGCTGAAGGAGAGGAGTGGGGCGCAACGCAGCCGCGTGTCCTCCTTGCTACCGAAACTTCGCCAGGCTTTTCTAGGGGGTGGCCCTCGGCTGATCCATGGCCTCACTGCCCTTCGACGTGGCGGCGACAGAAATGTGACCAAGAGTTTCTTTTCCGGGTGTAGTTTTCGCACAGGGAGGGATTTGGGCTCTCGCACACGGCACGATGCTATATACTAGCCAGAGCCTGGCCTTCCCGCAGCCATCCCCTCGGGCCGGACTCTGGTCACCTTGCAGAGCGGCCAGCCGTGACGGGGGGGGGGGGGGGGAGGGGGCAGCTCCTGCCCGGATCGTGCACTCGCTCTCTTCACGGGGACATTGCCAAGCTGAAGGATATTCTGCGTCAAGCAGGAGCGGCTGGGGTTCCCTCATCCCCCGCGGAGCGGGCTCAGCCCGAGGGGAGTGTCCACAGGCAGCTGCAGCCACCGACGCCCCAGGGAGCCCCCGGACACAGGACCAGCGGAAGGGGGTGGCCGCCGACAGAGAAACCCGACAAGTGAACGCTGAAGTGTTCTGTCTTTTTTTCCCTGGCCTTTTTTTTCATGTGCTGCCACCTTATCATTTTGTTAACACCGGTGTAATTCCAGCTAAGAATAGGTTTGTGCATTGAAACAAGCCGTCCCAGACTGGTGTCTTCCCCTTCCCAATATCTTTGCATATCCTGATCTCAGGTGATTTGACGCCGACTTAACCTTTTACCTAATGTATTTTAATGTACAGGGACTGCCCAGTACTGCCCACTTTGGGCTTGACTATGTGAATCTACCCGCAAGAGAACCTGAAAAGAGTCTCTGAAACTCTGAGAACGGAAGGTAAACCCAATGTTTTTGGAAACAGCATCAGGTGACCTGAGCTGAGCCAATTTGCTGTCTCGCATACCAACTATAACTATGTTTCACAGAAACTCCATTTGCCTATCAAAGAATCTTTAAATCGGGCCGATGACGGAAAGACTCGACGCACGGGGGTCTTTCCATACGTTACCGAGTTAATAGATCACCCTTTAAATGTAAGCAGATGGAGCCTTAGATTAAAGGGTGGTGGGTTAAATTCACTGCAGCTGTACCGGCATTTATTTTTCTGAGGGCCCACCTTTGCCTACCGCTGTCTGAGATCCCATCAAAGGTGTCAGTTAAAGAGGGTTTGTTTTGTTTCATTTAAGTTGGTTGCTCTGAAATGAGTGCCCGCATCTGTACCTTTCTCGTCGTGCGTCGGCGTGGCCGTGACGGGGATGTCAAACCACTGCGCCAGAGGGTTGGAGTACCAGACGGTAAGCTCCTCTCCCGGCTGGACATCTCGCAGTGCCCGGTAGAAAATCTGGAGAGGGAAGAAAGGAAACTTCTTCAGGAGGCTTGAGAGGGGAGGCAGGCGGCGGAGAGAGGCGCCATGCCAGCCGGAGCCGCGAGTGGGGTACCTGTCCTCCTGGCAGATCCGCAACAGCCTCCAGTGTCTGCTCTTGGGAGTTTCGGGCAGCTCGGATTAACCCTATCCATTCCAGAGCCGAGCTCCCGGCTTCATCCACTAATTCCCCTCTGACCATCCGCACCTGGAAAACAGGCGGCACTGCTGTCATTTTCACGTGAAACGAAACATAAAGAGAGCAAAAGGCTTACCCGTTCCCCTTCCTGGCAGCTCTGCCTGGCCCCTCGAGCTGCTTCCCCTCACTAGGCAGGGGGCTGAGCATCGCAGCTGAAAGCAGCTGCGAGAGCATCTCTTTTTGCCTCCCTGTTTAAAGCTTCCATCCTCACCCACCTTTGGGTAGGACATTTCCCGACTAGCAGGTGCCCTGGAAGTGATGCGGCTGCCCTAGCGGGGGTTGCAGCTCTGCAGTGTAAGGATGGAAGAACCCGTGCCCGGAGAGGGGAAGCGGGATTTTTCCCTTGGATAGCATTGATCCAAACGCACCTTGTCCAGTTGCAGCTGTTACATTTCGCGTAAAGCTATATTAAATACCCAGGTACGATTTAATTTGTTTTTTCTTTTTGTCTCTAAGTCCGTGCAAAACCATTGCGACATGCAGGACTTGTCGGGAGATGGGGAGGAGGAAAGGGGAGAAGATTCTGCTTAGTTACAAAGTCCCTGTAGCCCCATACTTCATAATCTGCTTGCGCATACAAAGAGAAAATGAAGTGCCCATTCCCTGAATGACCGTGCAATAAAAGTCATCGGAACAAAGCAGTCTAAAGCGAGAAACCAAGGGAGCCAGATGAGAAATAAATTTGAGTGGGCTGGCAGAGCGTTTAAAAACAATTAAAGTGCATTAAAAATCAGAGCGGAACGCGTGAGCCGCGGCTGCCCGGGGGGCGAAAGGAGGGGTCTCATCCGCAGCCCCCTGAAGAGCCTGATGGACGGGGCGAGAGCCCTTCGCCGCCTCCTCCTCGCTCCTTCCCTCGGACACGGACTGACCCCGAAGCCGACAGCCGTGTGGCCGGCATCCCTCCCGCTCCGGCTGTGCGGATTTATTGCGGCTCCAGGGAAGGAGGTCCCCCCGAGGCTCTGGGGAAAGGTCGAGCTGCCCTGGGCTGCCCCGACACCTGCGACCCGCACCCCGGCGCCGTCTCTGGGGTAGCCGCGGTCCTCTCGCCTCACACTCCCTTCAGGCCCAAAGCCAAAGGACTCGCGGCCGGGAAGAGGGAACCCCAGCCGAACGCAGAAATAAATTGGTGCATCTGCATCTGCCCTGCTCCTTCCCGGGACAAACCCGGGGGCTGTGACAGCCTCATGCCCTCGCCTCGCCGGGGCTCCAGGAGCGAGGAGCCGGCCGTGTCACGTCCCGGCTCCGCCAGGGAAAGGGGCAATGCCCCAGTGAGCGGAGCCCCGGGGGGCGGGGGCTGGATGGCGGGACCAGGGCGCCGACATCGGTCACGGAGCTCAGGCGACGCTTCCAGCACGTCTCTGTCCAAGGAGGGGGAGCGTCCACTCCTCCGGGAGAGCCCCCGTGTCCTCTGGCCTCGCCCCGGAGGTCGGCCGGGCTGGGGGCCCCGGCGCTGGGGAGGAGGGGGAGAGGGCACGAACGGGCAGGCTTTCCTGGCAAAACCACGGGGAGACATCTCAGGACGTTCTGGAAATGCTTCCCTTTGCTTTCCTGGCTCTCTCTAAGAAGGGAGGATCGAAGAGAGACGGGGGAAGAGCAGCCTCTTCTCCCAAAGCCGGCTTCCCCCGAGTCAACGAATAATCAAAGTCCAGCGGTGCAGGAGCGACCGTAGGAAAATACCTTTTTTTTGGGTCCTGGCTCCTTGCGGTCTGACAGGTACTTGCCCAGTTTGAAGGTGCCCGGCACAGGACCCAGGCGCAGCCCAGCCGGGATGCAGCTCTCCGCGCTGACGCTGATGGCCGGAGCCCTGCTGGTTTGCATCGCTGCCGCTGGGTGTGAGCGCTCGGGAACCCCAACTACTTAAGGGGGCCGGAGTGACAGCGGCAGGCGGCGGGAGGATGAGCACTGGCGTATCTCCGCCCGCAGAGTGACGCGGCGCTCTGTGGACGCCGGCTTTTCAACGGGAGCAGGAGGGGTACCCCTTGGCAGGGGGATGCTCTGGGGCGCAGAGTTTGGTGAGAGAGTTTGGCTCCTCGAGCAGCTGCGGAGTCCCATCCAAGAGGGTCACATGGAGCCTTTCCCTAACCCTCCTGCATAATCAGGCGGAGTGAATGGCTGGCAGACAATGGGCCAGGCGACCTTCCCATTCCTAAAAATCCAATTTGTCAAGGGCAAAGAAAAGGCGCTGGTGAATCAAAGGTCTGGAGGGACCATTAATCCTCAGCATGGGGTATTGTCCCCGAGACAGTTACGATATTTTAAGTGACAAATCCACTGTATAATTTCTCCATAAATTTTACTTCCTTTTATTGTTCCTCGACAAACCAGTTTTGGAAAATAAGTGACTATTTTAAGTCTACTTGGCTGAGCCTTTTGAGGTTTAATATACTTCAAAGATTTTTAATTCTCTTCCCTTGGCTTTATTGTAAAGGAGATTAAACAAAGAGATGGGGAATGTTTTGAGGACTTGTTAACTTCTATTGATTCCCGGCGTGTGCCATACAGAAATTGGGCAGGTACTTGATGGGAAAACACCAGAAAATACCTACACTTTTTTTTAAGAACGACCATATTACCATTTCAGTGGTTTGGTTTCAGGCCAGTAATCTGTTTCAGAAGAGCTTTGATCCTTAAGGAGGATGAATAGCACAAAATATGAGCCGCCGTAGCCCCTGTAAAACACAAACCGCTGCACCTGCGAGCGCTGGGGAAGCTGTGTCTGTAGTTCGTGCGATTAAGAAATAGAGACAGGAAGAAATAGAGACATACAACCACCAGGAAACAGGCAGGCACGGACAGCAGATAACACAGATATCTAGCAAACAGTGTGCAGCTGGATTCCTCCTTTAATACATCCACAAGTTCCTTGCCCACGATTAATCTCTTGCACTGAAACTGCTTCAGGAGGTGGTACCTGCAAAAAGCAACTGTAAATAAAGTCAGAACGAGAATATTTGAACAGTGTGCGCCTATGTCCCTCCTCTTCTCATAAATATTTTAATTGAGATACAACGAAGTGCTAGGATTAAGTCATCTTATAATTCAGGCTGGATAAATGTCCCAGGAATTTTCCAGGAGCTGAAAAGGAAAGGTGTGCGACTTTTTTCCTTAAGTGCATGCAACAGTTTACATGTGCCTGTCAGACCAAGAAGGACACTAACAAATTCAGTTTTCCACTTTCGCTTTTATACTCCCATCTAATTCTTGTTGGCGGGTTTTCTTTGCTCCATGCCTAATAACACTCCAAAAAGAAGATTTCTAAACCTTTCTCCTTTGGAGAAGTTACAAAGTTGCACATGAGATTTTTATCCACTGCTTTCGGAAACAATGGCAGAGATGGAGCCCTTATTTTTTTTTCCTTCTTTTTTCTTTCTTTATTTTTTTTCCTGTGGCGTTTTTGCAATAGTCAGCCCTAATAAATTTCAAAAGGAAAGCCAAAAAGCTACGCTTGGATGTACATCTGCCGACAGATGCCAGGTAACTGAGCGAGCTCTTCCCGAGTGACCCGCTTTCTGCAAGATAAACTTTGGCACGTCGCTTTAGATCTGGTTGTGGTGGAGCTTTACTGTGGATTTATTCGCTGCCGTCAAGAGTGGCACCGTGAGACCAAAGGCCACAGGGATGCGCACCGGGAGCGAGAGCGATTTTGAACCGGCACCTCTCACCAGCTAGACGTCGCAAAATTCTTCTTTCCTCTCTCCCTGCCCTTCACCGCGCCAGAAAGCACTGAAAGCTCAGCCTGGCAAGTCACCGCGGCTGCTGCGATGATATTTGTCCTCGCCGTCCCCGTTCGCTGCGGGCCACAGCGGCAGAGCGCTGCCAGCCAGCCCGGTGCCGGCCGGCCGCCTTCCCGGGGCACCGCCGGCCACTTCAGGGCCGGGGCGAGCCCTGAAGTGTCAGCGCCTCAGCAGAGCGGCGGGAGCGCAGAGCTGCTCGGGGCGGCCCATTCCGCCTTTGGCGCTGCCCGCGGGCGCGGGGAGGGAAGCGCGGAGCTCCCCCGGACGGGCGGCACCGGGAAGGGACGCGGACAAGGACGGGACGGGACGCTGCCACCGCCCGCTCCGGAGGCTGCTGGCCGGCACCGAGTCCGCGTAGGCTGTGCGTGGATTTCCAGTAATGGTCTGTATTGGTGAACGCGAGAGATAAATGTCGCGCCTGCCCCACCCCGTGCCTTCCCCCTGCAGCATCAGTGACCATCGATCGCTTCTCTCCGGGGTGCAACGCCAGGGACTGTCCCGGGAGCAGGGATGGGTTCGTTTTCACTTCGGCAGGGCTGGGAAGAGGAGGGGGGAGAGGATGTGGGGAACTGAAGATGACCCCTTTGATCAGCGGCATGAATGGGGGAAAAAAGGATAAACAAGAAGTTGAGAGCAATAAATTTAAGCCATGAACATGTCCCTGTAACCTCTGGCCTGGCCAGTCGAGGATGAGACCGGCTTGAAATTCCGCGAGCCGCAGAGGTAGAGAGAGGGCCTTTAAGGCGACCAAGGTACCCTACTGCTCCGCCTCGGGAGCCGCTCCCTCCCAGGCCTTAATGAGTCAAAAAGCGTGAACGACACGCGAACAATTTTATCAATAGGACCATGTAAAGGCCGACTGTGAGGAAAGTTATTTATTAATATAGCCGATTGTGGCTGGTTCCCATCCACTCAGAAAAGAAAAGCCCTTGCTCTGGAAGCATTCACACCAGTTCTCCAATTTTTATTCTGTCCTGTGGCTCAAAGTTGAAGTTCCCCAAGTGAAATAAATTGTCCACAAAAGAGGAAAGGAACCACATTTTCTTTTATTTTTCCTTCCCTAAAAAGGAAGGGTGAAACCGATCTAATGTGCCCACTGGAGCAAGATGCAGCATGAAAGGCCGGGTGTTAAAAGTAAAAGCAGCCTTTGGAGCAAATGGGATGGAAAATTAAATGAAATTAAATAGCTTGAACGACCGTATTGTCCCTTATTAAAAAGACACATTAATTACATGGTTTCAGCTTTATTCAAAGACAATGTTTAGACTCAATCAAAACATTCCACTATCGCTCTTTATATACTTAAACCGGGCTACTAGAGGCACCATTAAAGAGAGATCACTTTTGCCCAGAGATACGATGAAAGTTATTTTCCTTGGCGGCCCTTATTTATGCCCACCGCTGAACTGCCGGTGCCCCTGAGTAACACTTTGGCACACTGTTCTCCCTGATTTAACAGGTTGCCCCATAATGAGGCATGAATGTTAAGGAACAACAGTCATCCAAAGAGGCACAGTTGCAGAGAGCAATGTCCCACCAGGGAGCTCCATTCAAACCATCAAACCGCTCCGGCACAGAGAAGGTTCAACACCACATTCAGACCAGCATGAATGCCTGTATACAGGGCCCGGCTCATTATGCCGCAGAGCATCGCAGCGGAGGCTGGAACAAAATGCTGCAAGTTCATTCAGCAGGCCATACTCCGGCGGGGCGGCCCAGCCGGCGGCTCCCGGGTGACCTTTTTCCCAAATGGCTTTGCCCCGACAGGGCTGCCCTTCCCGGGTCTGCGGGACGGGACGGTCCGAGACTCCCGTCTCTGCCTGAGCAGGTCGCGAGACTCCGCGGCAGGTAGATAGGGATGCAAGGCACGGGGCAGAGGGCAGGGAGGAAGCTTGCTGAGACCCTGAAACACTTTAAACCGAAGAGACCAATATGGTCTGAACGTCTCTTTCTTTTCACTGTTTATCCCTTCTCTTTTTTCTTTCTTTTATTTTTAAATAAAAATTTTATGCCTTTCTCTTTTTCTCTTTCCCCCATTTTCTCCGTTTCTATTTCTCCCCTTTTCTCTTCTTGTTCCTCTTTGCCCTTCCTCTTTGCCCTTCCTTTTTGCCCTTCCTTTGCCCTTCCCTTCCCTTCCCTTCCCTTCCCTTCCCTTCCCTTCCCTTCCCTTCCCTTCCCTTCCCTTCCCTTCCCTTCCCTTCCCTTCCCTTCCCTTCCCTTCCCTTCCCTTCCTTCCCTTCCCTTCCCTTCCCTTCCCTTCCCTTCCCTTCCCTTCCCTTGTTCCCTTCCTTTTCTCTTCTTTCTCTTCTGCAATTTCCGAGTATCTTTTCCTCGATCTCACCTTCTCTAGTTTCAGCCGCTCTTTTTCAAACGCCCTTCTCTCTACCACCCTTCCCTCTCTTCCCATCCTTCCCCTCACTTCCATTCCTCCCCCGTGACGCCGCCCGCAGCAGCCGCTGCCGCCCCGCCGCGGCGCTGCCGGTGCCCGGTGCCCGGTGCTGTGGGCAGACGCTGCCGACCGGCGGGGCCGAGCGGCTGCGGCCGGGCCGGCGGCCCCCAACCAGCTGTGCGGTGCAGACGAGATGCGGGTGGGATATTAAAGCAGCTTTTGAATAGTAATTCAGGTTCTATGGGAATCCGGGCAGATGACAGGAGCTCGATTTGGTATTCGTGTTGTTAATCGCTAGCGTCAACCCAGATCGGATCCAAATACGTTTTGTGCTCGTTAAAAATTCCAGTGTAGGGGCTGAGAATTTTTTTCTTTTTAGCCCAACTTCAATTGGAGGCGAAGCTTGCCGCATAAAGTATTCAAAGTCTGTCTAAAGTTGCCTTTTAACCGTACTCCCCTTCTCCCGCAACCCCCACCGTATCTCTTGGTTCTTTCGGTTGACATGGTGCAAATAAAAGTCAGTAAACTTGTTGCTGAATTGCAATGTTTCGGTGTACCTTATAAATTCATACCTTTTCTCCCTCGATCGCCTCAGAATGAGCCCCTGACTCAATTCGATTTTCCTTGCTGTTGGGCACATTTAGGAGAAAGTCTATTTGTGAAGTTCATTTCTAGGCAAATGTATTCAAGAGCTGATTGGGATGAATAGGACCGTGTGTCAGCCGCCCCTAATTGGGATTAAAGCACTTCGGACCATATGCAGAGAGTGACAGAAATTCTCAGGTTTCATTGTGCTCAGACTTCCACCCGCCTGGACACTCCCCCTGGAAAAGAGAGATTTATAAAGATTTCAGGGAGAAACTGAGGAAATAAAGGAGACTCAGAAAATGACCGGTCTAATGCCTCTCTGCCGGGCTGCCAGCGTGGCAATTGCCGGGGGCAAGGACTGGCAGTGCTGGGCAGTGGCGAGAGCCCTGGCCCCGGGTTTCCCTTCGGAGGGAAGGGCAGCAAGCCTCCGGTTTCTCGCGCCCAGCTTGCTTTCGGGTTTAGAAACACTGGGGGTTACACGGGAGTGAAAAACCCCATGAAAAAACTTTCTTGGATGATTCTAGCCGAATGAACGGGCTCCCAGAGGGGAAGGGAGGCAGAGAGAGGAAATGCAAGTCTCGGGCAGACACCACTGCCTGCTCAGGCCAGGCTGACATCAGGGATGTGAAGTTTTTTTGGGATGCCGTCCTGCTGCAACAGGGATGGCTGAGGACTGTACCCCCTGCTCGGGCCTGCCTGATCTAGTAGAAGATGCCACGGCCCAGATTGGATGCTCCTTAAAGGTTCTTTCCCACCCAAAGCACTCAGTCAGTGTTTTTAATACAAAGCTGTTCCACGTTCATATCCACCAATTGCCCTGCCCGTTCATCTGTCTGTCCGTCTGCATGTCAGCCCCGGCGTCGCAAAGCATCCTGCCGCTGCTGCGGACTCTGTGCTTGTGGGGTCACAAGATCAAGCCTGGCCTCCACACTGTGACTGTCCCGTGTGTGAGGTCCTCGGGGTGCAGTAGCCCAAAACGTGGTGAGAAAATTAATAATTAGGTGAGTGATTTCTAAACTCTACGGTCAGTTATCAGAAAGAAGATGTTTAATCCCATCCACAGTCAGACAGAAGAGAGCCTGTGCCGCTACCGGCCTTTGTTTGCAGAGGCTACTCTGTGCCAATGTGATGACGGAGAGCTGGTGACCACCGACTGCTCTCACCCTCTCCACTCTCCTCTGCAAAGCAGCCATGGTCCCGACGGGGCGGTTTTGCGCCGAAGTACCCGGCCGGAGGCACAGCCCGTGTCCCAGCGGCGCCCAGCGGAGCTCGGCAACCCCGGGGCGATACAGACACGACTTCTGCGGTGATGCTGAGTTGGGTGTCCCCTGGTGCAGGAAACGCCCTGGCGCTACCTGTAGGCTTCTTCGTGGGGGTGAGTAAGGTTCTGTCCACGCCACCTGATCGCGCTGGTCTCTTATGCGGGCACCTTCCACACCCCGTGGGGCTGGCCGGGTGGGGAGAGGAAATGGGGAGTGTCGCCTAAGGCTGCTGGGCATGGTGCCCCATTTCCAGCTTTCAACAGGGCTCGGTATGCGACATGCAAGGCGAGGCTGGCCTGGAAAGCAGCGCTATGACTCTTAACACCAGATATTGCTAAAGTCTCAGATCAAAGACTGAAATCGGTTCTCTAGGGAGAATTTCCCCCTATATACCGCACCTGGAAAGAGAAAGATCTGGTTTAGAGGACATTGACAGAGCCGTCTGTTCCCAGTCTCCTCCCACACCGCCGGGTGCCCGACGTTCGTATTCTTGCAAGACAAAGAGTGGCGGGCACTGTCGTGCGTGGCGCTGTGCGGGGGACGGGGCGCAGCAGTCGTGCCGAGTGGCCGCCGCTGAGGCCGGCAAAAGCCCCTGACATAATTTCGCAGCAACTACGGTTGGCTAAGGGCCGGAGGAAAAGGGAAAAGCCCAGCCCTGACGTGCCTCTGCCCCGAGAGAGCCACGATATTTAAATAAAAAAGGAAAGGGCATCCCCGCGCCAACCGGCAGCGCTGCCCCAGCCTTCGGAGCGGGGGATCCGGCGGGTTTGCCAGCAGAGCCCTAAACCTGCCGGGGCAACTCTTGTTTGCCCCTGCCAAGCCAAACCTTGGCCCCTCCCTGAGGAGAAAAACGCGGCCAGGGCCAGGGCGGGGGAACAGGGGCTCTGCCTCCGGATGCCCGGTACCCCCGAGGTGCCCGCGGATGGGTATGTTCAGGAGGTCCCACTGCCTGGAGGCTGCTCCTCCTGTTACAGGCAGAGCTGAGCACAACCGTCTACAGCTACAGTGTCCATAAGTGTCACAGGCACCGCAGAGGCAGCAAGGATGCGGGTTTGCCTGTGAATCCGCACACACGCACCCGAGTATGTTTATGTGTAAACACACCCAGGGATTTATTTTTAAATTGATATGTTCGAGTCACCGTGATCCCTTTTTCCCCATGGTTTTCGTGATAAGAGCATAGGGATGAAGGCCCTTCCTCTCCTTCCTGACCGCCCCTGAGAGACAGGGCTGTTATTTAGTGAAAAGCACGTGGAAAAGCCAAAGGTTACCGAACATATGCAGGACCGACGTCTTAGGAAACATACTCAAAAGTCTGCGTGGCACCGAGCTGTTCCTGCGCTCCGGGGAGCAGCAGGGTGAGGAAAAAGGGGGTGCTTCCCTCCCTCCCCGTCCTCCAGCATCAAATATCCCCTGGAATTCAATTCATGGAGCTGTATTCTGATCTGAGCTCTCTCTGAGTCAGGCTTTGTAAAGACAGAGGCTGTAACGCTTAAATAAGGTTCCCTCCACCTCTAGGCAGGCAACCTAGTATTGACTTTTTATTTCAGCCTAGGCTTTAATTGTTTGGGGTTTTTAAATATACAGTAGGAGTACCCTTCTTTGAGCATTTCCACAGTTTGTCTCTACCCGTTCTGACAGCTTGATAGATTCCAGCCAGACCCTGAATCTCTTCCAGGGATGAAATTGTGCAGCGACAGGAGAAGCCAAAGCACGCAGGCAGAGAGCCCATCCCGCAGAGCTCCCCTCCTCATCCTCAGAGGACTTCTCTGCTGTGCTCAGCTCAAGGCAAAAAAAAGAATGATGTGAATTTGTTGCATTTTCCTGAAGAGCTTATGGGGGGTGAGGGGAGTTCATCTCTTTTAAAATCAGCCCTGTGTTTACAGAAGAATTGCAGCTGTGAAACAAGGCGCTTAATTTCTGTAAATATTCTCCTCGAGGGGCACAGTTATAGTACGGTAACAGCAACGACATAGCCGGAGCTTGTTTCGTAGGTGGATGCCAAAGACCTCGGGAGAAGCAAGTGCCATCAGTGCCGGGACAGGAGCGGGGAGCCCGGTGCGGCGGGGAAAAGGCGCTCCCGCGGCGGCTGCCCTCGGTTCGGGAGTCGGGAGGCGCAAACGGTGGTGCTTTCCCCTGTTGGGCTCCCGCCGAATCCAGCGCTTGATCTGAGGAGAGGCAGGGGAAATAAATCACTGGCACGGAAGAAAGAAAGGGATGAAAAAAGGGTAGCTGCTGGAAGGAAGATCTCTCAGTGCAGTGGCACCAGGGAGCAGGGCAGAGCTTGCTGGCTGGCTGGTAACAGTGTAAATGGAGAAAGAGATCGGTTTTGCCAGCGAGTAGGAGAAAGGGCTATAAGAGAGCTGACTTCCTAATGAGCGCATATAATGTTGTTAAGGGTTTCAGCGTTTTATGCGGAAGATACGACTTTTCAAAACACGACTATCAGCAAGAAGAAAAAAAAAATAGAACTTGAGCAAAAATGCAGCCATCGGAAACTGTTCGTTACACTCTGGTAAACATTCCCTCATGGTAAAATTGTTGGTGGGGGCGGGAAGCAGAGCAAGAAAACGCATCTTCTAGTATGTGCAGCTCTCTAATTAATGCATTTGACAAACTGAAAGGTCTTTCTCTGGTCCCTGTGACTTGACTTCTTTATTTTTTTATTTTTTTTCCTTTTTATTTTTTCCTTTATTTTTTCATTTTTTTTCTTTTATCTTTTTTTACCCAAATAAAGATACTAGACTTGATTTACATATGCTGAATACAGCAGGTTAAACCCAGATTATCTAAGGTTTATCGAGTACATCACGAAGAACAGCTCTTTTTCTTCTATTTATTTTGCCATTTTATATTCCGATGTTAAAATATGCATCATTTTTGACAGATTTGGAGTTATAAGACCAAAGAAACTTGTAGGTGTCACCTGTCAAAAACAATTTTTCATAACAGCCTGCAGATGTAATGTTGTTCTTTCTGTTCATTGTTTGTGCTATTAAATCTAAATAAAATCTAAATAAAATTATTCAGTATTTTTTGCCCAATCGCCTATGGACCGTTGCCCTCAGCTTCCCCAGTGTCATCATCTTTCACTCTAAATATTCAAATATGCATTTAGAAGAAGAAGAAGACAGATTAACCTCAGAGAGATGCAGAGTGAGACACTCTGCATCTCTCACACGGTAAAACAAGGGCACACTTCGGGCACAGACATACAGAAGGGTTAGCTCTTCCACAGCTGGGAAGGGAAAATCTTATTTATCTTTGAATATTTCTATCACAGAGTGGGTGTCTTTTTAGTAAGCTGATCTCCTTAAATTATTTGTGGAATGAACAATTAAAACAGGATTTGAATCAAGCTTTGCTCAGTTCAAAATATCAGAGACTAACTAATCTCTTCTTTCATGTCATTGTTTTTAAAGCTGAATTAGGATACCACCCTATAGGTGTTCTGCCTGAGAAAGGACTTAGCATTCTTGTTTCTAAGCCCGTGTCCCGAGATATTTGAAAAACAAACTAAAAATATCGACTGGGCACACTGAGTTACCACTGAGACAAGCTTTTAAACAGTCCGTGTCAGCCAGAGCAGCCCACCGGGCTTTAGGGCTCACCCCCAGCTGTACAGAAACAGCTTTCGGATAAGTGTGGGATTGGACCTTCTGCAAACGCATACCCCCACAGAAGGAACACTTGATTTCCAGTCATCCTTTCTGAGCCTTCCAGGCAGCCCCCGAGGTGGCCGCACCCCAGGGTACCGAGCTGCCACCGCCACACCAAGCTGTCCGCATCGGCTGGCACTGCGGCTTGCGGGCCAAGTCCCTGCCCTGCCCGATCTGTGGAAAACCCTGCAACTCCCGACAACTTTTATTTGAGAAAAGACAGCCCCTTCTACAGTCTGGGTTCCCCGTAGCTGGTGTGCTGAGATTTTCCAGTACTTAGTCTTGCTAAGAAAAAAATATTTCTTTCGAATTTGGGGAAATCAAAAATACATTTGTCACCTGGGATGAGTTCCCAGGAGAGGAAATATCTGGATTTTCATCACAGCCCACCTGAAGCTGTCAGCCCGCCCCGTTGTGCCAGTGGTCACAGCGAGCCCCGCTCTCCGTGTCTCTCAACTCCTATAAATATCAACCTTATCGGCGCTCCCCCCGCAGCCGGTCCGTGGGAGGAGAAGCCGGCCCGGAGCCGCGGGGTCCGTAGCACTGCCGCACATATTGTGCAGAGAGACTGCGGAATGCTGTCGGGGGGCAGGCTGCGGTATCCCTGTCCTGCGGCCCCCTCCGGGCCGGCCCCAGAGGCCATTTGAACCTGGGGCGAGAAGACAGCAGTCTCTCAAATTCCCTTTGGGAGCCCACAAAACCGGGTGGAAAAGATGTGCGTGAGATATATATGTGTGTTTCTCATATATGAAATCTGTCCGGGGGAATAGAGACACGGAATTATATAACGGGACAGGGATACATTTTCTCTCTTCGGCTGTATAGTTTTTCTTTACTTATATAGATCCAGAAATTCCCTCTGAGTTTCTGGCTTGGAGAGAAACCATTCGTTACCAGATAGGGCAAGGCAGCGAAGCCTGCCCTTGTGAAAGCATCTCTCAAGCGTGATGCGGCGAAGATGCAGCTAATTAACTCGCTTCTCTGTTTTCCGCTCATTTCTCTCCGGTAATGTCAGAGGCTTGTTGGGGAAGGGGGTGGGTTTCTCCTCGGGCCAGGCTCTACCGTGCTTACCAGGAGCTGCAGCCCCCTCCCGCCTGCCGGGTTGCTTCAAGGTTACCCGATACCTTTGCGAAGTCGTGCAGAAAATCTGTCTCCCGAAGTCCCACAGGACCGAGTCAAGCAAGAAAATTAGTGTTCTTCATTTTATTCGAGTTAATAAAAGCGACACAACTGCTGCAATAGAGGGAGGCTCGGGTTGAAGGTGGAGGAGCTGCTCTCCAGGGAAAAATGCAAGTTTTGGAGTGAAAACCTGGAGGAATAGTGAGAAAGGAAGGAGAGGTCCTGAGGAAGTGGGCAAAGACCCTGTGCAAGCCTGGAGTAGCAAAGGAGCATCCCTGCTGCTTTGCAGGGGCATGGGCTGCAAGCTACTTCCATTTCACAGCAGTATCATATCCTCTGGAAGGGCCAAGAGCTCAGTGCAAAAATCTACACCCTTGAGGCAGACTCACTTTCTCCTTCTCTTCTTGACAAGGCATTTTCCATTATTTATTATTAGTCCTGCCTAACTGGAGAGGTTCCAGCCAACTGAGGGTTGGCCAAAATGATGCCCATCTACAACAAGGGTCATAAGGAGGATCCGGAGAACTACAGGCCTGTTAGCCTGGCCTCGTTCCAGGGAAGGTTATGAAACAAATTATCTTGAGTGCCATCACTTGGCATGTACAGGACAACCAGTACATCAGACTTTCCAGATTTTGGAAAGGCAGGGCCTGCTTGACCAACCTGATCTCCTATGACCAGGCAACCCATCTACTGGATGAGGGAAAGGCTGTGGATGTTGTCCACCTGGACTTCAGTAAAGATTTCAATACTGTCACCCACAGCATTCTCCTGGAGCATCTGGCAGCCGACGGCTTAGACAAGTGCTTTGATGGGTTAAGAACTGTCTGTCTGGCTGGGCACAGAGAGTAGTGGTGAATGGTGTTGCATCCAGTTGGTGGCCAGTTAGTAGTGGGGTTTCCCCAAGGCTCAGTTTTGGGGCCAGTCCTAGTTAATATTTTTATCACTGATTTGTACAAGGGGACCAAGTGTACCTTCAGTAAGTTTGTGGATGACCCTAAGTTGGGTGAGAGTGTTGATTTGCTGGCATGTAGGAAGAATCTGCAGAAAGATCTGCATAGGCTGGATTGATGGGTCAAGGCTAATTCTGTGGAGTGCAATACGGCAAAGTGCTGGGCCCTGTACTTGGATCACAAAAACCCCAAGCAGCACTACAGCCTGGGGGCAGAGTGACTGGAAAGCTGCCCAGTGGAAAAGGAACTGTATATGCTAGTCAACAGCTGGATGAACACAAGCCAGCATGTGGCTAAGAAAGTCAATGACATCCTGGCCTGTATCAGCAATAGTGTGGCCAGCAGGACTGGGGAAGTGATTGTCCCCCTGTACTCAGCACTGGTGTGGCCACACCTCAAGTCCTTGATCAGTTCTGGGCCCTTCATTACAAGAAGGACATTGAGGTGTTGGGGTTTGTTCAGAGAAGGGCAACAGAGCTGGTGAAGGATCTAGAGGGTAAATCATGAGGAGAGGTTGATGCTCAGCCTGGAAAAAAAGGAGGTTTAGGAGAGACCTTCTCACTCTTTACAGCTGCCTGAAAGGTGGTAAAAGTAAGGTGGGGGTTGGTCTCTTCTCCCAGGCAACTATTGACATGATAAAGGGCAATGGCCTCAAGCTGCTCTAGGAGAGGTTGAGGTTGGACATCAAAAAGTATTTCTTAATTGAAAGGGTGGTTAAGCATTGGAACAGACTGCCCAGGGAAGTGGTGGAGCCATCATCTCTGGAACTGTTCAAAAAACCACTGGATGTGGCAGTTTGTGCTACGGTTTTGTTGACATGGTGGTGTTTGGTCAAAGGTTGGACTAAATGATCTCGGAGGTCTTTTCCAATCTTAATGATTCAATGAAAAGCTGTTTAGGGTGCAGAGAGGCACCCAGGGATGCGGGTAGGATAGAGAGGTCTCGTGTCCTGGCTGCAGAGCAGATGTGGTCAGACTCCTGACTTCTCAGGAAGCCTTTAATTATCCATAACTGCTTAATGCTTGCTTAACTGAATGTTTGGGAAGAGGTGAGAGAGGGGCAAACTCTCCTTGTGAGGTGCAGGCTACTTAAGAGACCCTCAGTCCACTATTCATGTCCCAGCACAGATTCCCAATGGAGTGACCCTGGCAAATTGGTCTTTCCCAGAGGCAAAGCCCTCCCTGATGGAACACATGTCCCATGTGAATGGGTGGCTGGCCTGCAGGTTGATCTGTGTGACTCCTAGGGTTTGAAGGACAGCCTGAGTAACCATCCCAGCCTGGGCAGGGTGAGCTGCTCAGGATCCAGACCCACAGGCTACTCCCTGCATGGAAAGCCTGAGCCATAGGAGTGAAGGATGCATTTCAAACTGACCAGAGGAGGAAAAAAAATCAAAACAACACAACATTGATATGATACTCCATCCTGCGTATATATAAACTCCTGCTGCATGTTTTACTGAGAGAAGGAGGAGTTAAATGCCAGTGTTTGTGACCCAGAAAGGAAAACCCTTTGAAATAACATGTGGAAATGCTGATTTTTAAAAATTATTTTAAGCAAAGGTCAGTAGGAGGCAGCTGAACCATCTATCCTCATCAAGAGGTTCTCACAACAGAGCTGATGGTTTTAATTACACTTCTGTCCCTTGTTATTTATCGTCATGCTGTAAACCAAACCCTCATTATTCTAAAGTCTTTCCCCCATCTAATGAAATTATCCTGAATCTCTTTGACATAAAATATTAAATGGTTGCTTCTGCAGGAGTCTGCTTTTTGTGTGGAAGTGGAAGTGTCTGTGATGGTGCTTCAAATAAAAAATTCTCCCATATACACCTCTTTCCCCTGACATTGTCATTCAAAATAACAGGATCCTTATGTTCAGATACATGCATTACTGAGCAGCTGAACTTTTATTTCATATGTATAAATATTATTTGTGGCTACTTGCTGCTGGTTTGACACATGAAGTCACATCCAGGGTCACCACTCCTCCAATCCACCTCGCATGTTGCAAAATATAGCCTAAAAGACCACCATTATTGGGGAAAATATCGGACAACTGTCACATTACCTAACTTAGTGAAATCATAACAAAGGCTTCCATTAGAAGTGACATAACATAAGCTGGAAGGGGTTTTCAATTCCACTTACACTTCTTTTCCCTTTTCCTTCCCTGAAATGTCTCACATTCTCAGCATGTTTGGTGGAAGCTTGATTAAAGTCAGTAAATCTGGTTTTGTACCACTCATTCATTTCCTGAGGGGATATTAAACAGCAGAGGGCAAACAAGAATGCTTATTGTCAGATCTGTGAAAAGATATGTACTATTTTCAGTTATTAGATGAATATGTAAACATGTGAGAAACCTGAGAGTATCAGCAAAGACTGTTTTTGTGTGCATCCAAGAGAAAGAGATAAAGAAAATATTGTATTTCCAGTTGTGGGGGAGGACCCACGAAAAAAAACTGACCATGTATTAGCCTATTTATCATGCTATTTATAAGATGTGGATTGGAAGAAACATATTTGGGGGGAAAAAAAATCTATCCAACTATCCTGTGTATATTTATATCTAGCAACGGACTACTAAGTATATTCAATATGTTTGTGATGGTTTTTATTAGGGGGGCAGAGGGGGAAGAGATGAGCAAGAGCTGACAGATAATTTCATCTCACAAATATGACAAAGTATAATTTTACCTGCAGGTTCTTGGCTGCGATTTTTTCATCCTATATCTGGATGTCCCTCAGAGCAGCAGCCAGGTCTGAGGCTGAGCAGGAGACAGACATCAGCACACACGGCAGCACTGAGCATCTGTTTCATGAAATCTTCGTTTGCTTGTTTTGACACACACGCACACAGAGGACATGGTAAATAAAGCAATCCTCCACACAGCTCCTGGAAAAGAAAGGTTCAAAAGCAATGTCAAGGGGAAAAAGCTCTGTCCTGTCTGCCCCTGCCATGCCCCTGCCCAAGAAAGCATCTCCCAGCTGGGCCTTCAGGGAGATGGAGTCATGGAGTCATAGTAGCATCCACACATGGCCATCAGCCCTCCTGCACTGTGGGTCCCCACCAGCTGCTGGCCTCCTGGCCTGGCAGTAGGCATCCCAGGCAGTGTCATGGCCCAGTCTAGAGGAACCTTTGCCTTTTTGCTCAAGGGGTGCTGCAGGGCTGAGAAGGACCCCCCAAAGCACTGGTAGGCCCCTGGGTGCCATTCTGCAGGGAGGATCTCCAGCATGGCAGTGTCCCACTGCAGGGCAACATGTACCCCAAGGAGTCTTTGTTTGTCTTTTTTTTTTGGTCTGAGGAGCAGGGAGAGTTTCCCTCTCCATAGCTCTGGTACTGGTGTGGTCTGCTGCAGTGCTGTGAAATGGGGTCATGCAATATGAGGTCTGTCCTTCTGGGAGAGAGACAGTCTGGGAGTGGAGCTGGCAAGAGTCTGCAGAGCCAAGTGCTCCCATTCCAGCAGTATTAGACAGCCACGGTGGTGCCAGTTACAGGGCCAGCAGAGCTGTTTCCCATGCTCAGTGTGGAGTGCAGCAATGGCATGTATCAGAGCTATGGTAAATATCCTGCCCAGTCTCTATTAATTATTTCCTGCCATTCTGCAGTGTAAAATCATAGAATTGTTGAAGTTGGAAAAGATCTTTGAGATCATCAAGTCAACCCAGCATTGCCAAGTCCACCACCAAACCATGTCTCCAAGTGCCACATCTCCCTATCTTTTAAGTACCTCTAGAGACCGTAAGTTCACCACTTCCCTGGGAAGCCTGTTCCAACACTTGACAACCCTTTTGGTAAAAAAAGTTTATCTAAAAATTCCCTGCTGCAACTTGAGGCTATTTCCTCTTGTCCTATCACTTGTTTGTTGGGAGAAGAAACAGCCACCACCTTGCTACAACCTCCTTTCAGGGAACTGTAGAGTGATAAGGTCTTCCCTGAGCCTCCTTTGCCCTGGCAAAACAACTCCAGCTCCCTCAGCTGTTCCTCATAAGACCTGTGCTCTAGACTCTTCACCAGCTTCGTTGCTCTTCTTAGGATAAGTTGCAGCACCTCAGTGTCCCAGAACGGGACACAGCACTTGAGGTGCACCCTCTCCAGTGCTGAGGGATCATCACTGCCCTGGTCCTACTGGCCACACTGTTTCTGATATAGGCCAGGATGCCATCAGCCTTCTTGTCCACTGGGGCACAGAGATGTCTCATATTCTTCCAGCTGTGGAGAAGCACAAACCACCAACATGAGGGAACAAAACACAGGTACTAAATCAGAGCAAGAGCAAGGCAGGGCTCAGGCAGAGAAAGATGGAGAAAAAAAAGGAGATGCTCACTTGATGTGATAACCACATGAGATCTGCTGCTTTTTGGTGGCTTAAGTACGTTCAGTGAGGCAATCACAAGCTTTTCTGTTATACAGCAGCCTATGATTCCTTGGTGCTGGGCTATTTGCTGGCAATTTGGTTCACCTCTTTGTGATGTCGACACAGCAAAGTAAATTCCTTTTCCCTTTTCCCATACCCTGCAAAGTCTGGATATTTTTTGGAAAAAGGTGTCAGGTCAGAGAGCCCTCACAGAGTCCCCACAAACCCAGCCTGTGGTTTCCATGGTGTCTCCTTGCACCGAGAAAGGAAGGGTAAAGGCTTCGCAAAATATTTTTTTCTCTACCTCCTTTCTCCACCTTCCTATGTATAAACAGGGTCGGAAACCTAGAGTCTCTCTGGCATGCCAGAACAGCGTCTCATTCTGCCAGCAAAGGCATTTAGAAACACCACTGGCTCCATCTGTCCTGGTTCCAGCTAGAACAGGCTTAATTTCTGCTGTAGCCATGAGGGTCAGGACCAGGACCTAGAGGTTATTCTATGCCACCTCATGCCATTTTCCAGGGACAAGGCAGGAAAAAGGCTGGCTTGCAGGCTGGGATAGCACTGCAGAGGGAGTGGTTTGGCATTGATGGGGGTTTCCACAGAGTGAGAGACAACTTTTGTTTTCTTGTAAACTCTGCCATTAGTGCTGTTGCTGTTACAGTTAATTTCTTATCTCATTGCTGTTTCCAGTAAATTGTTCTTCTCTCAGTCCATGATCTTTACCTTTTGTGCCTCCAGTTCTGCTCTCCAGCCACCCAAGGGGGAGGACAAGGGGACAGGGAAGTGTGCGAGTCATGTGAGGTCTGGAGTAGTTTCCGTGTGAACATGACACTTGAGAATATAATTTTTAAACCATGACACCATTTTACCCTATGCATCTTCCCTCTCTGCTTCATAGTTCCTAAACAGAACCTAAATTTCCCTTTAACTTGCCTGTTCCCAAGTTTTAAAGTGCATGATATCGATACATCTCAATATGTGTGTTGATACATCTCAGATCCCACAAAGAAGCTGAGAGCCACCACAGGAAAGAGCACGGAAAGAAAGCAGGCCCATGTACTTCCTGTTTGTAATTTAAATCTATAATTATTAAGTAAATATCTCTAGAGGCTCTCTCTGATGAGAAAAATTCCAGCAATTTGAGCAAGCTGAGCCGTGAAAACTTGGGAACAGGTAAGTTCAAGGGAAATTTAGGTGAGGTGGAGACAGCACAAGACAAGTAAGCTCTGGATCTTCCTGGCTGCTTACAGTAGGGACCTAATTGGGAGAAGCAGCCAGTTTTGCACTGACAGAAGGCAGGTTTGGACTGGAAATAGGGATGAAATTCTTTCCATGTGAGGGTGGTGAGGCACTGAACAGGTTGCGCAGAGCAGCTGTGGCTGCCCCATCCCGGGCGGTGTTCAAGGCCGTGTTGGACGGTGCGCTAAGCAACCTGGCCTAGTGGAAGGTGTCCCTGCACACGGCGGGGGCTGGACCGGGTGGTTCGGAAGGCGCCTCCCTGCGGGCCCATCCCGCTCCGTGTCCCTGTGCCAGCCAGCGGGGCTGCGGGGGCCGGCGGGGCGGGCGGAACCCGCGCGCGGGGGAACGCTTGGCAGTGCCGCGTGTTGCCGGCCGGCGGCGGCGGCTGCCGCCTCCTCCTTCCTGCTGCCGGCGCGGGGGCGGCGGCGCTGTGGCGGCGGGGCCGGGGCATCGCGGGCCCGGGCGCCTCCTCCCCGCTCCGCTCCTTCCCATGGCCGGGAACTTCTGGCAGAGCTCTCACTAGTGGGTGCCGCGGCCGCGGGGCGTGGGGCGCGGGTTCTGCGGGCCGCCGCCGCGCTCTGTCCATTCATTGCCGGGCCGGGCTGCGGGCACGGCGCTGAGGGGAGGCCCGGGAGCGCCGGGCGGGCGGCGGGGCCTGCTCGCAGCGGGACCCTGGCGGGAGCTGGGCTGGGGTGCGGGAGCAGCCCGGGCCGGCCCCGCTCAGCCGCCGCTCGGGAAGCGTTTGGGCGCTCCGGGACAGGAGTCGCGTCCCGGTGTGGGTGCCCGCGGCAGCCCGGGCTCCAGCGGCGGAGTGCGGGAGCTCGGGTCCCTGACACGCCTGTCCCCGGCGGTGGGGCAGCCGGGCCTCGGCTTGGGGTGGACGTCAGGAAGTGTGATTGATACTGGAACGGACTGCCCGGGAAGGCGGTGAAGTCACCGTCCCTGGAGGTGTTTCAGGAAGATTGGACGTGGCACTCTGTGTAGTTGACGGGGTGGTGTTCGGTCATGGGTTGGACTGGTCTCAGAGGTCTTTTCCGACCTGATTGATTCTGTGATTCTGCCCCGAAACACTTCATGCTGAGCGCGTGGTCAAGGGTTGAATGGTGCCCGTAATGAAATGGCTGCAACATAAACCTTGTTAGTGACTCTCAGGGTCTAAGATCTGTACAGCCAGCTCAGTTTGCTACTGGTAGAGGCTAATCTCAGCCCCTGGTAGTTCATGTTTTGTTGTTTGGTTTTTGGTTTTTTGTTGCTTTGGTTTCAGTTGTCTGACTTTAAAAAATCCTGAAGAACAGTTGCTTGAGAAGATTGTTTGTGGCTTTGTTAGAGGCCACAAGCTCTTTATCCCTGAGCCTTAATTCACAGTCTGTACAGGAGATACGGTATAATGTTGATAAAAGAGTTGCTGAAATTATTTTCCATTCCTCTAGCTTACAATGGATTTTGGATAAACAAGATCTATTGAAAGAACGCCAGAAAGACTTGAAATTTCTGACTGAAGAAGAATATTGGAAGCTACAGATATTTTTTACTAATGGTAAAGCTTTTTTTTTATTTCTGCCATAAAATCTGTGCGATGTGCCATGTCTAAATGGAGGTTTGAATTGCTTAGAGATTGTAATGTTTTCATTTTTGCGTTACATATACTTTCACAGCCTATTTTAACAAAGATGTGGAATATAAATAATTTGTTACTTGTACTAACACAATTCTAGGAGACCTTGCCGGCTAATTAGCTGCATATATGACATTTTAACCTGTGATAGGATGAAACAGTAAATTTTCTTATTTTCAAGAGGTTCTTATCAAAACATAAAAGGAGGAGAAGCAAGCAGAAACTTCTAAGCTAATGTATTAAAGGCTCAATGTCAAGCATTAGTACTCAGCCTGGGCTTTTGGGGAGCTCTTAGGGTGGGGTAAGTATTTTAGGTGATCTGTGCTGTCCTGTTAAACAGCAGTTTGGAATCTTGTTGTGTTCACTTAGATTCTCTGAAACCTGCAACACAGCCCCTGTTTTGTCTTCTGACTGATTTCCCAGTACCAGGTGGCTCTCAAATTGTCAACAAGTTTCTGAGAGCTGTTGGCAGGCAGCCTGTTCTCCCAAAGAATTTGGGACTTGTGTGTGAAGTTGTCTAAGATTTACTTGATCTTGCAAAGCATTTAGCTATCCATATGAATGGCCACACCTGAGTATATCAGATTACAAAGACACTTAACATTTTCTCTGTGCAATTGTTCAATAGTTTAAAAAATCTCCTTACGCAAAGCATATTGCTAAGTAGTAACTTGTTTGCAAGCAGCTGTTTATATATTTTTTTGCAGCAGTCCTTTAAAGTATAGAATGCTTATTTATTTCAGCTATCTGGCCAGACTTGTGACAGAGAAGTGAAGTGATTTTCCCAGAGCCACTGGAAGATCTTATGTCATTGCTGGAATGGTATCTGTGAAAGATACCATTGCTTCTCTCTTAGCTCAGTTATTTTTGTAACAATTGCATATGCTGTAAACATGATCACTATGGATACCTCTGTGTTATGGCTTATAGGGCATCAGGAAATCAAGCTAGCAATGATTTACCCATTTGATCCATTCCTGAAATTTCTTGAGCTTAAAACCAAGTGTCATAACTTCATAGTACAAAAAGAGACAAAAGGGGGGTTACGGATATTTCTAAAGCTGTATTTCTATGCTAATTTTCACTAGTATTAATTTGAACTGTGAAATATGCTTTTTAAATGTTTCACTTCATTGTTTTTCTTGGGTAAACAAAGCTTTACAAAGTAAACAAGTTAGTTTGTTAGTTATGGTTTGTGGTTCCCAGGGTTCTTTTCCTTGGCACTGCTCGCCTCCCCTGAAGGCAGGTGACTGACTGGGGGCAGCTGGAGAGCAGCTCTGCCAGTATCTCCCCTGTGCCTGTTCAAATACAGCCTACTCTGCAGGAGTGAGTGGTGCTGGGCTTTCTGCCCCTCTCTAGCAAAGAGGGCAGGACAGTGCAGGACAGAGGGCAGGGCTGCTCTGTGCTCAGGCAGAGCTTGCTGTGTTCAAACCCTCGATGTGCTGTATCCTTGCCTTCCTCTGAACAGACACCCTGCTTTGGGTCCCCCCTTGTCTCCCATCTGCACTACCTGAGAGCAGATGAGGCTTGGCCCCAGCATGTCACATTCAGTGTGTGTCAGCCCAGGAGATGGTTGTTCCCTGAAGCAATTAAAATCTGCATGGAGAGGGGCAATTTCCTGCTGCTTTCTCATTGGAAAACAAGTACAGTAGATCACTAACTGATTGTATGGCTCCCTGCAGCTATGAAGAGAAGGAAAAAGATCATCTTCTAAAGTAGTTTGAAAAAATAAACTGATGTTGATTTCTCTGTTTGGATCACCAATCCTTAACTGGTTTTGGTTGAGAAGTGTATTAGTTGTTTTCCCTTTTTGGTTTTGGGCAGAAGCAGTAATGTATGTTAGAGGCTACTAAAAATACTCAAATTTAAAACAATCTTTATTAAAAAAACCCAAACTACTGAAACTGCTTACTTTCTAAGCATACAAGAATAAATGATCTGATCTTATAGTTTCTTTTCAAATTTTAATATTTTCATATAGTAAAATAAATACAAGCATTGGACTTTTTCCCAGCATATACAAGCTTCCATTTCATTAAGTCTCTCTAGGCTCTTGTCCATTTTTTTCTTCTAAACCACACTTGATTTTTCTATGACAGCAGATGGCCTAACCATTCCTGAAAATCCCATGGGAGTATGAGACATATTTGGAGAATTCTGTTTAGCCTAATACTTGAATTTTTCTGATGCCCTAGTAGTGGGACAGCTTTTTAGCCCCCTGGTCAAATTAAAGGCAAAAATTCTTCCCAAGCTCCCAAGATATGCTGATCAAATGTTTAATATTTGTACAGGCATTGCATACTGGGTTTAACACCCTTTTTAGAAGTATTGCTTGTCCTACTGTCACTGTGAAACCTAGTCCCAGTTTGGTATTCTTCTCTAGAAAAAGAATGATATGACACAGGCAGGGATTTAGTGTTGCTTTGGGCCTTGCCAGTGGGTGACAGACGTGTACCCTGGCTGTTTGCAGAGGATATGTGATAACAGCATGGGCAAAAAACTCTCTACTTGAGTGTTTAAGTAGAGACTAAGAATTTAGTGGTGATTGACAACAGAAATGTTTGCTTTTCCTACCAATGATCACTGTCTTGGTCTTGCTGTACATATTTTAAGTATCTACTTAAGTGTATTTTAAAATACTGTTTTTGACATTTCTCATGAGGGAGGAAAAAAAGAAGAGGGAGTCTTCAAGAGCCGAGCAGTTCTCAGAATAATGGCAGTGCAGAAGCATGGGAAAAATAACAAGTAACAACCTTATGTTTCACTGTGCCATTCTTTACATCCAACTCCTGCTCTTAATCCCAGCTTAATGCATCTAATTTGCTTGGCACCTTTCCTTTGCCTGGGAGGCCAAACAAGAGCTACCTGCACAGATGACACCAGGGTTGTTTCTTGGCCAACTGGCAGAGGACCACTGTGATGGAGCAGCTGACTGCATCCTCTGGTCTCCCACCCCCTCTCCCTAGACTAAATATGTCATTTTTTTAACACCTGCTTCCTCAGCCAAATTTAATGACCGTGGTTGTGTTGGCAGTTGTACATGTTTGAAAAAATACCATGCATTTTGTGTGGCACTGAAGAGCTGAGGATTTATATTTCCTGTGTCTGAATTTGTTTTGCTCTAGAATGGAATACCTGAGCTTTACCCTTCTGAGATTTGCATTGTCATCTTCTTAAAGGTCATACTCACTTTGTACACAATGAAGTCAAAGTTCCTTTTCCTTTTTGAAGGTGTCCCCAAGCTTCAGGAGGCAGCGGTTCTTCACCTGCAGGTCTGTAGGTTTACAGCAGCGTGTTGTCTCTCTAGAGCAACAGAGGGAGAAGACTGTGGTGCTGCTCCTTAGAATCCCCAGCACTAGCTGTGTTTTGAGACCCTTTGCTACTTGGTGTCAAATTGTTTAAAAAAAACTCAACTCAAGCTTTTGTTCATTTTTTTTTAAGTTATCCAGGCTTTAGGTGAACATCTTAAATTAAGACAACAAGTTATTGCCACTGCTACAGTCTACTTCAAGAGATTCTATGCCAGGTAGGACTGTTTACTATGATGGTACAAGAATAAAACATTTGCTAGGCACATTTTGGTAGCCCTTTAAAAATGCAGTTCTGTATTAAAAACAGTGCCACTTTTGTTTTCTGAATGGTGTAAAGCTTTTATGCTTTAATAAAGTTAACTTAAGCTTTGCTTTTTCAAAAGGAAGTGTGGTGCTCTTAATAGATTAATCGTTCTACATGTATGAAACAACATATTATAATTTTGTTGTAACATTTCAGATATTCCCTAAAAAGTATAGATCCAGTATTAATGGCTCCTACGTGTGTGTTTTTGGCATCCAAAGTAGAGGTATGAAGTATTACAATTTTTTAATGTAACATTATGTGATGTATGAGAGAAAGAAAACTTTTAGGACTTTCAAATTTTTTGTCTTTCTTCATGCTTTGGGGGTTGAAACCTTCTCTTTTTTGCATAGATTTCTACAGCATTTAAGAAAAGGAGACAGAGAAGGCCTTCAAAATTTGTCTGAATTAGTAACCCTGAAGTGCCTCTGAAAATTGAAAAAAATATTTTAAATAGCTGTTTCACTGTCACACAGTGTTTAAATATTTACATACACTGTATCTTAAATTGTATATATCTTAAGCAGTGTCTCCTTTCTGGTGTGTTTCTCCTTATTTATGTTTACTCAAACTTTAAAACATAATTGGAATTTTTTTCCTAATTATCTTGTTCTGTTTCATATAGCAAGGGATCCTCAGAGTTTACCACACTTTCATTACTTGGATTAAAAGTATGTTGTAGCTCATGCTCTGTCCTTGAGAATTTATCATAAGGAACTGATGATTCATTAGGGGTTGTGGTGAGAGGGCTCCATGCCTCCACCATTGGTACTCCCCTTTGAATGTGGCCAAGAGTTAGCATCAGCTGGGTGCTGCTGTTTAGTCCTCTGTAATGCAGCAAGTTTACAGCTGTTTGAGAAATGTCTGTGTAATGGAAAAAAGTCAAATTGGCCACTTTATTGTATTCAGCACTAAGGAGTTTTACAGAAGGAGCTCAAGTACTTAATGGATGGTAGAAACATCCACTACTAAACTAGTGGTGACATGTGATACTGTTGTCTGTACAAGTACTGTGACACTCTTCAGTGTTTGGAAGGCATCAAGGAAGAAAGAGAGTGTTGGAGAGAGTGCTTTTCTACCAGCCTGTTAAATGAGCATTTAAGCAGGCACAGACGTAAAGTGTATATATGTAGATGTACCTTAAATTAGAAGTCTGTGTAGCCTTCCTTCCTGTGTAGCCTTCCTAAAGCTTCTGCAGCTTTAGCACTATTGATTCAGCTATGGACCTCTCTGGAAGAGCACTCTATACAGAGAATTTTCTGATTGCTGACTGTCTCAGCACAGGAGCTAAGACTTTACAAAAACATAACTAAAAAGGGTAGATAATGGCAGGTTTCTAAAGACAGTTTTCTCTCCAAATGGGATAAGGAAAAAAATAACCTCCTTGAAGCCCTCTTCTCAATTTTATAAAAAGAATGTTAGCCAGCTGAGCTTTTGGTGCTTTTGTACCTTTCATAAATCTTTACTGTTCCTCACAAACAACCAAGAAAGTAATCAATGAAATAACTCCTAGGTAGAGTTTAGCCCTGTTTACCTTAAGGGAAAAAAAAAAACAAAAAGGGGGTGGGGGAAAAACCAAACACTACAATACTGCAAAAGGAAGCCCAATTTAGTAAGAAGCCATTATTTTAATTTGATTATAGTGTGAGTGTATGGTGTTTCAGGTGGTTCACCTCATTTACCTTTCTTTTTCTTCAGGAATTTGGTGTTGTTTCAAATACAAGGTTGATTTCTGCTGCTACTTCTGTATGTAAGTATCAGTAATTATCATTACACTCTAATTAAGTATCTCTGTAGGGAGATCAGTTGTTTTCTTTGCTTTTTTTAAAAGATAGCTTTTTATCAAATCATGGAGGACTTAAAGAGCCAGTTAAAACCATTTAGAATAAATAGCTTGTGTTTCCAAATACAGAGACAGAAGGGTCCATTCTGTATTAGTTTTGGTTGATTATGGTTGGAACTTATGCCAAGCATAAGTGAAAACAAAGTCATAAAATAAAACTATTGAAATTTATAAACAACTTCGAGTAGTAAATTGAATTCTGAACCACCCAAAGATAGAATTGGAAATTTACAGCTTTGCCTGTTTAGTAAAAGGTATGGCTCTGTGAAAATACCCCGTTTTAAGAATTTTTGGTAGGCTGTATACCTTCAGATTTTTTAAAATTCTTTTTTCTCCATCATAAAATTAGTCTTTGCGCATGGTATTTATTTCTAAAAACATATTTTTTGAACAGTTGTTCATAATAAATCCAATAAAATTACACTGTAATTACTCAATTCTCTATCTTTCCCTCTTGTATTTGTATTTCCCAGTTCATGTAACTTACATGTCATCCATCAAATTCTTGAAGTGATGTCTTCCTTAGCTGAATGCTGTTATCTGACCCAGAAGGTCCAGCTGCTCTCAGTGGGCAATTCCTGGCTGTGCTCTTCCAAATGTAGGTCAGCCGTTGAGGGGACAGGTGACTGGCTGCATCTGCAGCCTCCAGATGCAGAGAGTGTATCAGTCCATGGGGCTGGCCGTGTGACAGTTCTGCCACCAGGAACTGAAACACATCTTTGGTGCCAGCATGACCAAGACCAGTACTGGGTTTAGCACTGAGAGTTGCTATTTTTACATCAGAAGCATCATTGTGTGGAAGTTTTGATGCGTGAGACGGTTAGATGGGTTTTGGTAAACACACAACAGCTGATTTTACTTGGACATCTAGTTATTGGCTGTGCTGCTTCTCAGAATTCCAGTCTCAGGACCCTATAGAAGATTTTCCTCACGGCTCTTCCTTCAGACCTAGAAGTCCTGTCAGCCCTGATAAGTGCTGTGCATTTCATGGAAGTGGGGACAGGCAACAGGCTTTCTCCAAGCATTTACTCTTTTATTCTACCTGCTCTTCCTTTACCAGAGTTGCTTCAGTAGCACACAGCAGTTTTTGGGAGGTCTTAATACCAAAGGCAAGAAAAGATGAGGCAAAACAAGTAAAAGTGAAAACAAGCTATCAAAAGGGGTAACTAATGTAATAGTGGCTGGTTTAAGAGGTTTGCTTGCTTTTAGCTCAGTAGCAACATGAAGTTAATAACACTTGCTTCCTTTGTAAGGAAGATGATCTTACCCTGGTTTTCAACAACCTCTTCAAAAGGTTTTTCTTGTGTTAACACATCTCACTAAAACAACAGCTTCCGTGTAGTGGTTGTGTCTGCAGCTTGCTTTGTGGGAAAAATGCTTTTTCTCCCTATCTTCTTTCTCAAATTGGTATTTTTTTTACCATGTACATCTTCAGTTTGCATACATCTTGAGAAACTCTATTATTAATTCTTCTCTTTCTTGAAGTGATTAAAATTTCTAACCAGTAGCCCAGTCTTGGTGTCCTACAGCAAATTTTCTAGCAAAGTTCACCCTAGGCCTAAATGGTGAATTCTTTGGTCCAGAGGTCTGATGCTGTCTTTTCTTTGAACTGAATGTCATACTGATTTTCTGGAAGTAGTATTGATATTATCATTTAATAATATACTGTCTGTCATTAATATAAGGAATATTGTCTACTTCCAGGATGTTAAATGTTACATGTTTTCCTTGGATGACAATGACTTAAAATAGCTTTTTAAATGTTTTATGTGTACAAAAGTCAAATCCAGATCTTCAAGTGTTCTTGTTTTTCTTCAGCATTCTAACTTTTGTTTTGCTTTGTTCAGCATTTCAAACATGAAATCACTCTGGTTTTGCATATTAGTGTGCTTCTTACCAGTGCACTAACTGTACTCATTCTCCTTGTAAAATACACAAAGATTAATTAAATATCTCAACTGGAGATAATACTTACAGTATGGACCTGCAAGAAGTCTAGATGAGCTCTCTTACCCTGCCCTTGGGCTTGCTTTTCTAAGACTTCATTAGTTCCTTTAAAATCTTCCATGTTGAAGGATCAAACCTATGTAAAAATTCCAACATGAAAATTCCATTTGGATTTAGTGTTTTTACTGAGATCCTGAGCATCAGCAGCTGGAGAGCTCTGTGAATGATAACTCATGGGAAGTTAGCTATCCCTGATCTAATTGGTGGATAACCAGAAGACTTAGTAGTGTCCAAAGCAGCAGTCAAATGTCTGGCTGAGTATCTGTGCAAATCTGGGTTTCAGGTGTATTTCTCTTTCCTTTTCAGGACCTTAATTCTTGTAACTTACCTCTTCTCTTTGAAATACAAGCCTTTTGTACTGAAAGCCACAAACTGAAAGTTGTGCTGCCACGTAGTTTTGAAGGGCTATATACAGATGAATGAATAAAAAGGGAAAGAAGTAAAAGTATTAGTTACGTTATTTTTAACATACTTTTTTCTGTTTACTGTAGTGAAAACTAGGTTTTCATATGCCTTTCCAAAGGAGTTTCCTTATAGGATGAACCATGTAAGTATGCTATTTGAAATACAACTTGATCAAATAAATAATTGTTATCAGGAAATTCTTTCTTTTAAATACTAAGAAAGAAATATTTTCCTACTCATATGTCAGGTATGTTCATGATTAGTTTTGTATAGAATATTGGGAAAGTTACTTTTAAAAATAATAAAAATCTTACATAAACTCCTTTCCTTTGATGTGGTAGGGTGACTGAAATGGTAGTTTTTTTATAGCATGATGAGAAAAGAGATTTAGATTTTTTGAATGTTCTTGGTTACAAATACAGTGCTCCAGGGAAAGTAAATGGCCTTTGCACCTGGAATGCTTCCAAGCTTGCACACATGAGCAGTTGGCTTACAGAAAGCAGGGTTTTTTTTGCCTGTAAAATTTAATGGCTCTTGAAAAATAGTTTTTAATTAGTACTTTAAAATTTACCAGTGATTTTGAAGGTATTCTCAGCCACAATACTGAGAAGATTTGTAGTTTTTCTTTAAACCAATTTTGACCTGTGCTGTAGAATTTTGAAAGCTAAACATCTAAATAGTTTTAGGTTGGCTGTAACAAATACTATTTTTGTTGGTTTGCTTTTTACCCAATCTAGAAAGCAAAATGATACATCAGAATGTAAAATCCCTAAGATCTTACCATGAAACTGCACTGCTATTTTATAGATAAAGGCAAATGGAAATACATTTTGGAGTACTGCTTTCGTATAGTCAAAGAAGTCCAGTATTTTCCTTCATGTCATCAATACATCACCTTCTGTATTGAGATTGAGAGCTGATTTAATTGCTACAATTGCACAGAAAATTTCATATGAAATTAAATCTGAAAATGTTTTGAAACGCTATTTGACAAGTTAGTGAGCTGATGAAGATGCTCTAATTTTACAAAAGAACTTCTCTATTGCTGTGAAGTTTTTATGCACTGGGAACAATTTGCTGCTACCAGGTGTCGAAAGAAATCAGGCAAATGCTGCCAATGAAGCAGTCTTTCATAGCAAACTTGATGCAAAATATTTAACTTGTTTGTTACTATGACTGGAGTGGAGTTATAGTAGTGATAAGGCAATACCAAATAATAGTTTCATTTTTGTTTGGTTTTGTAGTTTCAGATAAAATGCATTTAGGACTGTTGGGAATAGTTGTTGAGAATTCCTGTGCATTTGTGATGTTAAACTGTGTGTCAGTTAATTCTTTCTGCTAGCTGAAACATACTGCTTATTAACTGTGATTTTGCTTCTTTACAGATACTAGAATGTGAATTCTATCTCTTAGAATTAATGGTAGGTTGGGTTTTTTGGTGGAACTCCTTTTGTTTTTGTGGGAGAGGTAGCTGTATCTAAGTCCTGATGCAGAGACTGGGATGTCAGTGTCTTTTTTTCCCTAGATGAATGGCCAGTTAAGACCATGAAGAGTTGTATTCTTACTATGCCCTCTTCTTTTTGCCTAGAAGAATCTGAGGCTACACATACGTGTTCTAGCAGAAGGTGTGGGTACTATCCCATTCAGGCTAGTCTATAACAACCTAATAATGAACCTTCTAGGAAGTGAGATGTGGGTTAGAATCCTCTGAGAAACCGAATTCAGGCCTCCCATTTTCTGAGATGGTGCTGTAACTATTAGGCTGTTGGATGAAAGGAGCACAGTGGGACATTTTCTTCCAGACCTTTTCAAAGAAAAGAACCATACCTGATTTTTGTAAGAGTAGCTATCCCATTGCTGTATTTGATAGCTGAAAGGAGGCAACCCAGGCTTCTTACAGGGCTTGGACAAAGTAGTGCCTGATTTCTGCATATGGCTTGGACTTGGATGGGTTAAGCACTGAACTCTAGTACTACTGTACTAGAGTAGTTCTCCTCCAATGCAGAGAAAAGTAGTGAGAAACCAGGAAGCAGCTTAGTGACTTAGACAGCAGATAGGGGAATACGTTTTGGGAACTGAACACGGAGGAGATCAGATCAAAGCTTTTCTTTGTACCTACAAGTAATTTTAATACAGGTTTTCAATTCCTGTTTAGATTTAGTCCTTGATACCTCTGCTATACATGGCAGTAACTCTTGAGTTTTGTTTACAGGAGTTTTAGCATAAGCAGTTGCATTTACAAGAAGTTATGTTTTGGGGATTCACTTATTTTTCCAGTATGCTATGCAGTATTTAGTGTGTGCAGTAATGGTGTTTCACGTAAGTGTTCAGCACATGTAACTTAATGTGGCTTTTCCCTGTAGTATCCACACATTTGGCTGCTTTTAGCAAGGGGATTATTCCTTCTTGTTTACCTGGACCTGAAATCAGGGGATTTGAGAGCAGTGGAATTTTTCTTTTCTTTCTTTCCAAACCAGCATCAATTATTTTGGCATACTCTCCATGTATGGTATTTAGTAGCAGACTGTTTTCTGGCAGCGTTTTGTATTTCCAAGTGGGAATTACGGGTTTGTAAGCAAATGAGGTTTCAGTGTGCTGCAGATGTGACTCTCTGTGTCTCTTAGGGACAGGACATTGACAGACTGGCAACTGTGCTGTGTAATGGTATTCTAGAGAGAGCACTGCCCTCATTAGAGCAGGGCTAGGTGTTAAGATGCTATTAAAAAAAATATAAATCAGTAATTGACTTGTAAACCTAATGTTTTAACACGAACTGACAACATGCTCTGAATTGAAATCTAACTTCTGTCCCAATGACATTTTTTTCTAGGACTGCTGTTTGATAGTATATCATCCTTATAGACCTTTGCTCCAATATGTGCAAGATATGGGCCAAGAAGACATGCTGCTACCTCTCGCATGGTAATGAAGACAATGGAAATAGTTCCTCCTTTCATCAAGAAAGCAAATGTTTAACAGTTATGCTTCAAAAGTAGTTAAGCTTTTGCTGAACCAAGCAGGCTTAGCCATATTTGAATAGAAAGGGTGTCCTAGTTAACCTATGCAGGTATATGTCCCTGAATTAACTTTTTCTGTCTTTAGCCCTGTAATGATTTTACTTTGCAGTGGTCTAATTTTTATTTTGTTAGACTAGCTCTAATGGCACAGTTTCAGCTTTACTGAATGGTGACTATGAGTAGAGGAAGTTCCTTTCTGTCAACATTGTCATGGGAGGTTTGTAGCCGCATTTCTCTTCACAGGGAAAAGCAGGGCACAACTTCCCAGGGATATTTCTGGGATTCACATTCTCTCAACTTCAGAGAAAGAAAAAACAATTCTTATCTCAATTGCTGCTCCTCTTGTTGTTCACAAGTGGAATGCATTGTGGAAGATTGTTTACCTGAAGAGAATTGGTAATTGGATTCTGGTATGAGTGTTTTGATTCATTTACCAATTGAATCCATGTGTGTCAGGGCTGTCAGCTGACAGTCACGAGATTCTGGGCAGTTGAGTTGGGTGAGTGCTTGTGCAGGTTCAGTTAGATGTAATGTAATACAGCATTGAATAATATAGTATAATAAAGTAATTAATTAGCCTTCTGATATCCATGGAGTCAGATGCATCATTTCTCCCAGACATCAAGGGTTGCCCTGCTTTACAGTAGAGGTAGGAGCAAATATATAGGGTTTTTTCACTGTGTTAGCAGAACTCTTATTCTTCAACTGTTTCAAATTCAGAAAGACAGTAGAAGTACTACTTTTATGCTAGCCTTTACTTATTTGTGAAACAGATAATTATTTGATGGTATACATACACATCCACGGCAGAAAGACATGTATGTACTAAAAGAATGTTTCCAAATAAGCTTCTGTGACTATAAGGGGAAAAAAAGAAAGGCTTTAAGAGATTTTTACAAGGGAAAAGATCTCTTTCCTTGATATTTTGCCCTGCAGCCTCATTGCTTCGACCGTCTGGAAAACTGACAAAATATTTGTAAACCAACAGCAGTTTTTGAAGGAATATAGTCTAAAGGTGAATAGGAAGATACTTACAAGTTCTTTTTTGTACAGGAGGATAGTGAATGACACATACAGAACTGATCTTTGTCTGCTGTACCCTCCTTTCATGATAGCTCTAGGTAAGTAACAAGTAATGTCTCTTGGTCATGTTTATCTGGGTGTATTCTGTGCACTGTCCCATCAGAAGCATTCCTCAGAGTGCCCTCATAAGGTGCTTCAGGTTGTCTCATACAGCACTGACACTGTCACCTTGCAACTTAAAAAGCCTTAAAGAAAAGTCAGATAATCAATTCTGAGTTTTCTTTGTTGAACTGTATAGGATTTATAAAAAAAACGAATGTTTCTGACTGTATTGGGAGTGTATCTTTGTTCAATGTCCATGTCACCTGATCTTTGCAGCTTGCCTACATGTGGCCTGTGTCGTCCAGCAGAAGGATGCAAGGCAATGGTTTGCTGAGCTGTCTGTTGATATGGAAAAGGTACTCAGTTTTTTATTCCCACCACTTGTTATGGACTGACCAGAAATGGTAGTCATGGTTGTCTTACACATCTGCAATACTGATTTGAACTCAGTGCTTTTGTTAGATGCTGTTGCAGTTAGGCAGATCTCTTTGGAAAGGAGACAATGTCAGGTTATTTGGTTATCACTCTGCTCTGAAAGTCAGGACAAAACCACTTCATAATAGAAGAGCATTGTTGGTATTGCCATGTTCCAGACAGAAATATAAACCAAATATCTTTTACATTGTTTGCCAGAAAAAGAATCCCCAGTATTTTTCTGTCACAGAAGATTGTCTGTACAAGTTTGACTTTAAGTTCACGTGCGTGTGATTTTCTGATTCACTTTTCAGCATCATGTCAGCACACCATTCTCATTTTCTCCCTATACATGTTCAGAGTGTAGCATAGTGTAGAACATTTTTGACACTTTCAGGATCCCTAGCACCATGACTTCAGTCAGTGCTAAGCAGGGAGACACCAGGATCATTCAGTTGAGTTCCCTGCTAATGCAAATTCTAATGTCAGTAATCCCCTTCATTAATTTATTAGGTTTCAAGGTACAGTTGTTCTTGTAGTAACAATGTTCTTCATCCTCACTAGTTTCTTTTACTTTTTAGGTTGGCTTCTTTAACCTTTATTTAGCTCTAGCAACCAGGTCGAAGTAGTACTCATATTCCTTATTGCACTGTTTCGCTCAGCACATTTTGTTTTCAGTCTTTTTTAGAAACTGAGTGTCTGGAATTAACAAGCCTGTTATGATTGAGAAATACCATTTCTCTCTATGCCCTTGGTATTGCCCTTTATCCCACTGATGTTATGGCACTGTGTTTGTATTCCAGGATTTGTCTTGAAATGTAAACATAATGTGGATGCTATGCTGCATGGAGAGCTCTGTGAATTATGCTGTCATACATTTAAAGGCAGGGTGATAATAAACTGGCAGCCAAGGAGAAGCAACTTATATTTAATAGATAAAATTACCATAAGCTTGATACTGAGTATCTTTGAATGTTTACTTGTATTGGGTCTTGGGTCGGTGATAAAGCCTGAGCTTGATTTTTTTCACACAAACACCATGGACATGGTGAAGCATGAACTGTGACTTTCGTTTCAAGGACAAAATATATTGCTCTAGCATTTAATCAAAGATTGTGTATTAAAAAGAATAAAGAAAGTAAATTCTACTTTATTAATTTAGATAATGATGAAACATATTATGAATGAAATATTCTCCAGCTTTATATAGAATATTGCACCAGCTTTTATATAGAATATTGCATTAGAAATTTAAAGGAAATTAAGGTAGATAGAAAGTCCAAACTGGTATGGAATGCTTACACTTCCAGAAGCAGAATATGCAGTGTCAAGAATTCGTATTTTATGTATATAAGAATGTAAGAAGTATTTAAAAACTCCTTGGCTCTGTTCCTTGGAAGGAAAGAGTTCAGATGAATGTTTTGTGGTTTGGGGCTTTTGTTTTCCCACACTGTTCCCCTGATATGTATGGAACATTGATAATCATCAATTACTGTATTGATCATGGATGGTCATATAGATGCAGTCATGCATGCAAGTCTGTATTTTCCCAGGAGCTCAGTTATAGGCTGTGACAGTAGTTGCAAATAAATAAATAAATAAAATGGTATTTAGTTTGCAGGGGAAGAGAAGCAGTAAATACAGTCGAAAGGGAAAGTATTCTGTTCAGGCTTTGATTCACAATTAATCAAAAAACTAACTGAATGCTTTTCTGGGACCAGATTAAGTGTGAGACAGCTCTGTTTATAATATGAAAATTGTGTTGCTTAGTTTCAGCTTGGGGCCTGTTTAGTTAATTGCACACTTAAACAGGCTATGACAAAGATAAAATCACTATTGTGTCTGACCTTAGGCTCTCTTTTCTTTCTAATACAGATTTTAGAAATAATCAGGGTTATTCTGAAGCTGTATGAGCAGTGGAAGAACTTTGATGAGAGAAAAGAGATGGCTACTATTCTTAGTAAAATGCCTAAACCAAAACCACCTCCAAACAGGTATGGTACTTCCTTATTTCATCTTTCCTGTGGAAAATCTACACTATGATCTTAAGAATGTGTAAATGTTTAATTCAAGGTGTGGGGTATGTTTTTACAGTGCAGACATTTCTGATACAAAACCAGTCTGATTATTTAGGAGCTAGTGGGAAGCATAACATTATCTTACAGAGAGTGTTAATGTGATTAGAATGTGATCAATACAGCTCAGCAAATGTAAGGAACCCCAGTGTGAAGCTCCACGGCTGGGCCAGATTCAATGGAACTGGGCCTGCTTGATGTCGTATTTAATTACTGTGATTAAATATCGCTGCTGGGAATCTGCACATGCAAATTCCTGTGCACATGCTTATGTAATGTGAACTTCGCAGTGTTGACTTCAGAAGCAGATTCAGCAGGCAGCTTCATGGGTTTATATTGAATTTGTTATTCACATAAATACAGTGAAGTTATTTATGCATGCTGAGAATAACATTTGCATTTTTTTTATTAAACTGAGCAGAACATTTTGACCTATTTATGTATATGTTGAAGTATTTTCTTTCCAAAGATTTTTATTACTTTCAGAATACTGTATTTTTTAATTAAAAAAAAAAAGATAAAAATGTAATGTAATGCTTCTTATTGAAGATACATGTTTTTGTTTTCTTCAACAGTGAAGGAGAACAGGGTCCAAATGGTAGCCAGAACTCTAGTTATAGCCAATCTTAAGGCATTCCAAAGAATTACTTTATGGACCACTTTGACTCAAGACATCCTGGGATATTTCCTGTGTTCATGAAATGGACAGAAGGTTTTAGTAACATCTTTGACAAAGAACTCGAAGAATAAATAGCTTGTTTGTGTCAAGCATTTTGAAAGCTTTTTCTCTAAAACTACATCATTTTCTCTGACGCTGGAACAAATGTGCTAAGATTTTTCAGTGTAAGGAATCAAACTTTAAACCAAGCTGCAAAAGATTAATGTTTTTCACTCAAAACAGATAGTTCATTATTGGTTTTATTTGTGTTGAGGTGAACTATTTTTAGAGTGACAGTAACCCGAGGCCTAAATGTAACTGTATTAATGACTTGTGTTGTCTTCATTTTGTTTGTGACTGAAGGAAGATAGTGCACTCTATGTTGAATCTATCCATTACCTTCAGTTTTGTTGATTTAAAAAAAATAAATACAGATTCTGCAACAAGTAACACAGTCCTTCAAAAACAAATGCCTAGAAAAGCCTGTAAAGAATATTCTAACAGTTCTAATGAAAACTGCAGGAAAGAAAGTCAGTTGCTATTTTTGGGTTTAAAAAGCTATATTCCTCAGTAAATCTACTTGGTTGTTTTTGCCATGATACAGTAGCCCAGCTTGCCAGAGAAGTGCAATATGTATAGTGATTCTGCAGTTTTCTGAAACATTTCAAGTGTTAGAAATTAAGACAACCCAACATACTAGTAATTTTTTTTTCAAATAAACATACTGTATGGTACAATCGGAATATTTCACAATCAAGTACAAATCTGGATATTATTGCTTTTTATTTTTGGTGAATTTTTTTGTAGAAAAGATATACACTGTTAGTCTGCCTTCACTGTTAGTGTGAATTTGTGTGGTTCATTAGAGAGTTTATTTAAGAGGATCAAGTGTTTGGTGAGCTTCATACTGGCTAATTTTAATTGGGATGTTAGGAGCAACTCTAGAATAACTGAAATGGGATTCCTTGGTTACCTTTGTGCTGGAGAAAATGTAATTTCTTCAAACAGAAGGCCATATCCTGCGTTCCTTACTCAGGCAAATATCCCACTGAAGACAGGAATTGGCCTTAATTGATTACTTGATTTTTTTAGATAATTTTGTTTCTAAGTTCTGTACAACTTTATTTTGAATGATAATGCCAACTTGCCCAAGTATAAAAGTTGAATGGTAAACTTCAGTAACGTTGTTCTCTTTTTTTTTTTTTTCTTTTTTTTTCCTGAAACAACACATTTCACTGCTCTGGAATCCTGGAGGGAGATTAAAAATGTGTGCTCTGTGATGTGTCTTGGTTCAAAAAAACTGGCCCCTTAAAAAAACCCCACCTGTTTTTGCAAATACTGTCTTTGTAATTGGCTGGTCATTCAGTGACATATAACTGAAGTGTTTTTATATGTAGCCCATTAGGCTACTAGCATTTATTTCTGTTCAGGTTATTTCCATAAACCATTATGTACACCAGCCCCAGACACTTTGGTGAGGTGGAAAAAAAATACATTTTGGTCTTTGCTACTTGGTTGCCATTTGATCCATACCTTTTATAGACACTTGATTGATGAAGTGGAATTTGGCTATTTTGCTTTCATTTCTTGAAGTCTAAAATGTGTGATTTGTAATGTGGACTTGGGGAATAGAAATAAATCAAAGCAACTTGACCTTTGTTGTGTGGAGTAATTAAACAGGAGCTATTCTTTAGGTAAGCATCAGTCTTCTCACATATACCATGTAATCTGCCAGGAAAGTTCATGTTTTGGAATTGGGGAATTAATTAAGAATACTGACTAAAATGATTAAATATTTTCTTGCTGCTGAAGAGTCTTTGCAGACTTTACTTCACACCTAAAGCAAAATGGGACTGAAATCTCAGAGATAAAATGTCAGGCACTTCTTAATAGTACCTAGAAATTTCTTAAGGCATTTCTCTACTGGAAAGACGAGGCTAATTTTACCAGCTTTGATTCCAGTAAAAACAGCGAAAGGCAATAAAATGCAGTTAAAAGAGCTGGATTCAGTAAAGACAGTTTTAAAAAGATGTTATTTTGAACAACAGGAAATGGAACATAATGTGAATTCAATAGTCTTGCTACTAAGCAAGCAGAAGAAAAAAAATCACCTTTCTTGTCTTTCCCGTCAAAGGAGAGGTGCATAAAATTGTGGTATCTCACTGAAAGACAGGTAGCTGAAACTCTTCACAGATTATATGGCAAGAGGTGACTCTGAAGTGTCATAGCAAACACAAGCCATCTATGCCAAAAAGACTTAAAAAAATTCCAAAGGAAACAAACTTTATCAGACAAGTTATTTAACCCAAACCCCATCATTTGGAAGGTAAATTAGAAAGAATCATGTAATTTGGTAAGCTGCAAATAGTTTGAGCAAAAATCTTGCAAAAAACCTACCATGATTAATAAAAAAGGAAAATAAAAAAGAGGTGTAAAGTAATTTTCCCATTATAAAAAAACCAACTCAAAATCTCCTCAGTTTAGAAAAGACAATAGGTTAGAAAAATCAGAGGTCGTGTGAGGACTGATAGAGGACAATGCTCACTTCTGACAGAAGAAGTCAGAGCAGCTGATGAATACTTGGCAAGTTGAGAAGCAACAAAAGGAAAGATTTCTCACCGCTGCTGTGTCTGATGGGAGTTTCTGTTGAAAATTTACAAATACCCAAATATAGTAAGACATGCAAAGCCTGAAGCGCTCTGAGTTGTAAATGGGAGTAATCTGGAGATTGTACCACTACGTACTAATCCTGTTTAATGCTCTTCTACAGATGTTTATTACCAGTTGCTGCCAAACAGACAATAGCGGGCTAGATAGATCTTGGTGTAACACAGAATAACTTGTTTATTTTTTAATATAGTGGTTACGTAGTTTTAGATGTTCCCAAGAAACGTTAATTTAGGTACAAATGGAAGCACTGGCTGCTCATGACTAAGTACCGACTTCATTGATTAGAATACCTTGCTTTGTTCATTTGTATGCTGAAGTTTTGTGGCTTGATCAATACAGCAAAGCATGATGAATTATACATTTAACTAAATCATGAAATCCTCTATACCCTCTGACCTTAATGATCTTCAAAAGGCATTGAGGCCTGGCACAACAGAGCCAGCAGTAAGTTTCTGTTGTCCCCTTGATACTAGAATATCTGCAGTTTGACTATTCTAACAAATTCTAAACCAACTACCCGACACAGGTATTTGAGAAATAATAATTTTATTTGTCCTATCATCATTAGTTTAAGCAGTCATAAACTACATCATACAAAAAAGTAAACATAATCTGCACTTAGGGTCTCTTCACATGCATTCACCAAAACCATAACCCAAAATAAAGGTTGAAAGATGAGCAAATTTAATGTCCTCTGTTTGTGTCATAGTCTTCAGGTATAATATAAACGAAGCAGTTGATATGCATGGCTGTTTGAAGGTGAATGTCCATTGACACAAGAAGCCAGTAGTGAGCTTTATTATGGAAGTGGAATGCATGTGGTTTGCTAAAACCTCCAAGCCATCCTGAAGCCTTGATAGGGTAAGGGGTGGGGCTGTCATCTTCATTTCTTTTCTGGAGGTTCATGTTTTACCCAGTCATCAAAGCCACCAGCATACTGCTGAACTCTGAAAATATGCAGAAGATACCTTTCTCAAGAAGAGTCCTTAATATTGTCTCTTAAAGACGACACAGCAAAAAAGACTGAAACCAAAAGTAAAAAATAAACACACAAAACCCCACAAACAAACAAACAAAAAACTCCCACAAAAAACAGATTAAAATAAAGAGAAAACACAGAAATTCTCCACAACCATATACACTTGTACCTAGCTTCAATGAGCCAGACTGACATTCCTTTTACTCTAATACTGCCTGCTTTCATGCAGTGAGTTCTGTAACTCTTTTCTTCCAAATTACAATGTTGTTCAAACATCAAGCAAGAAATAGTAGCTGGATCAATGAAACAGTTGCCAGTTCTTTTTTAAAAGAGTGAGAAGAGACTTACAGCAGTGGGAGATATACACATCTATTTATTATGTCTTATACTTCAGTTGTCACCAAATAAACCCTGCACACTGATCTTTACTTCCTTGCAAACCTACATGCTCTCTCTGTAGATCTGACATCAACCTGTGCAAAACTAAACTCTAACAAAAATCCACTATGCAAAACAATATTTACTCCTTCAATTGGGTATTATGAAAAACAGGTATTGGAGGATATTTTTCACTCTGAAACAAGAACATGCTTCCATACTTTTGACTAGAAATAATGTGAATGTTCCAGTTCCTGAATTGCAGTTCAGTGAAAACATCGGCAAATAACTGATGTCTTAAATTTTATCTGCAGTCTTCAAGACAGCAAAGCACCTTCCTAAGATAGGTTTAACAATTCTGCAAACCAAATGTTGCATTTCACTCTATCATCATAGTCATTTTGTCAACTATTGCCTTCACTGCTTTACTCCTGGCAAATAATCCAAAGCTTTACAGGAAGTGAAGGCATCCTTTGTCACCAGTGAACTGTAAAGGCAGAACTGCAATTCAACAAAGGGTGTGGTTTCTCAAACTATTTAAGACTGTACTACTACCAAAGCAAGCAGTTCTCCACCTTTACAATCTTCCTGTATCTCAGGACTAATGCTTATGGAGCTCTTTAAGGAAGAAACATCTCAGCAAGGGAGCCCTAAGAGGCAGAAGGACCCTTCAGTGGCAGGGTCTTGCAGTAGTTTGTGTCACCAGTGGCACATGTGCAGAGCCACTGAAGGGCTGTTTCAGAGGACAGTACACCTCACTTTGCTGCAACACCCAATGGCATCCTTCCAGGTTCAGTGGAGACAAGAGGAGGTGTCTAACTCAAGTACCAATTGTTTTGTTCATATTCCACATATAAATTTTTACCCTTGCACACAAGGTGAGTAAGTGTTCTGCTTCATGGGGGGAAGGAGCATTAATCCCATCCTTACACACAAAGTAAAAAGTCATACCTACTGAAACCCAAGGACATGGCAAAACCAAGTGCTTGTTTACTTCTTGTTCCTGCCAAACAGGAGAAAACCACAGGGTCTGACTTGGATGGCATAGTTTGATTATACTGCTCCTTGAACTCCGTGGGGTCCATTTGTAGAGCTTCCATTAATTCACCCACTGGGAAATACAGAAAACAAGCTATTGTTTATTCTCCATCCAAAGACAGGTTTACATTGCAAGACTTCTAACTCCTCTGGAGGAAAAGTTCAGCCTCATTACATGCCAGCAGCTTTTCAGCAGCGTTCCTCTCTGCTCAGTCACCACCACTTGACCATTCCAGCCAGGAGGAACACGGAACACCCGACGCCTGCAAACAGCGGCGTTGACAACTTACGCGGTATATTGATGGACTCCGGGATTTTTCCAAACCTGTCGATCTCCCACCTCTCCCGCACGTCAATGTGAAGGACGTGTGCCTTCTTCAAGTCTTTGAGCTCCTGGTAGGAGAGATCCTGGTTCGGCGCCGCGGCGGCGCACAGGCTGCGGCAGGGGGGGCCTGGCGGGAGGCACGGCCAGTCAGCCCGGCCGCGGGACGCGCTCGGGGCGGGCAGCGCCGCCAAACGCAGCCGCACCGGGCTGTGCCCGGGCGCCGGCCAAGCCCCGCACGGACCCATTCCCGCCCTGCCCAGCTCACCGGGCGCTGCCGCCCGGCTCCAGCAGCCGCCCGCCGCCCGCAGGGCCAGCGCCGCCCGCCACCAGCCCCCGAGCCCCATCCCGGCACCCCGGCGATGGCGGCCGCCCAGCCGGGCCCGGCCCGGCCCAGCCCAGCCCCGCCGGCGGGGAGGAGACACCGCCTTCTCCTCAGGGGCGGGGGCCCGCAGCCTCGGTCGCCGTTGGCCCGCGCCGGGGAGCGACGCCGAGGTGGCCGCGCGTGGCACCTGCCAGGTCACACAGACACCGCCTCCGGCCTCGGTACATCCAGCATTTACCCTGCATTACCTGGGCAGGGTAAATTCTACCAGACAGCCCAAACTGTGGAGAAGCCTGAAAGTACCAAAGGCTGGGAGATGAAACAGAGATGAGGAATTTTGATGCCAAATCAAATTTAAAAAATCCCAGCCTCTGGGTGTAACGTCGAGGACAAAAAGTTATATTAGCAGTGGCCTGCACCACTTTCACCACTGTCACTGTCCCCTTACAGCCACAGGACATGTGGTCCAGGCACCATCTCATTTCTGGTGACCAATGAGCAGATGGGAATGGCATGAAGCTGCATCAGAGGAGGCTTAGGTCAGATATTAGGAAAACCTTCACCCAGGGGGCGGTCAGACACTGGAACAGCCTCCTCAAGGAAGTGGTCGTGGCCCCAGACCCACCAGACTTCAAGAAATGTTTGGACAATGCTGTGAGGCACATGGTGTGTAATCCTCCTATACTGTACACAGTCAGGAGTTGGACTCAAACACTGTATGACCCCTCCAACTCAGGATATTCTACGAGTCGATAATCCTTGGTTTCAGTTTCAAAATGTTTCAGTTTTGAACTGAAACCCGAATTTTAGTTTTGAAGCTGTCAGTCTTCTAGCCACAAGGACTAATGGCCAAGATGTATGTGAGTGGAGAAATGAGGGTCCTTCTGTTCCACATATTTTAAATCAGTATTCCATATTTACTGCATACATTTATAGATATGTTACATACCAGCATTTATAGTCTTTAAAAGCAGGCATGCCGGATCTTCTCATAAAAGATGCACTTTGAGGAGTAGGTTGTTGAATCTTTACTAATTAGAGTTTTCCTTCTCAAAACAAGAACAAAATATTTCTTGGTACTGTAAAGTGTGACAAATTGAACTTGGCATTTATAACTGGTTCACTAGCTGCCCTTCTGCCAGCCTCTCCATATGGCCTCCTTGATAGGCATTTGCAAATTGTCTGTCCAAAGCAGTATATCTATACACAAATTGAGGTTTAATGCATTTTCCATTTTCCACAAGGTAAGGATAGAATACACTACTTCTAGAAATTATCTTTTGAAGTATAATTTGCTGTATATTTTATCTGTAGTGAAATAATGACCACAGTTAATCTCCACTTATTGCATGTATCACCATAAAGACCATAAAGTGATCAATGTGAAGCACCAGAACACTTGTCATATGAAATGCATATTCACAGGAAGAAGCATTTTCATGGTTTTGATTTGACCCTGGATCATACTATGTACAAAAAGAGAGAACACACTAGCTTGTTTGCTGAAATAGGAAGCATTCACTAGCCATCTTGTGAAAAATTCAGACAATTTGAGGTCAGAACACATAAAGCTTAGCAAACTCCCGCAGCTTGGTGAAAGGTGGGAAGCAGCACATCCAATTCTCCTTTTGTCTTCATGGCTGCATTCAGTCAACCTCCCTTCAGCAGCTTCCTTTATTTCACCTCTTCTTCACTTGACTTTCCAGTTCTGTACAACCTCCCACACCCAAACCCAGCGGCACCCAACCCAGTTTCCAGTGGCTCCTCCTTCGAGTGCTGGACATCCTTTACTCTGCCTGTCCTCAGTGGGGATATGCACATTCGATGCTGTTCTCCTACAAGTCCCTCCCACGGTGGCTGCCTCGAAAACCCAAGCACGGCCTAGACCCTGCCATAACCTCTGGGTACGACTTTCCACAGCCCTGCGCGCTGCCAAACTTCCTCTTAGCGCGCTGCCCAACTTCCTCTTAGCGCGCTGCCCCCGAGCACAAACCCAGCGCAGCATCTCCAGCTCTTTGAGCAAAATTCAGAAGTGAAGGTCACCCCAGCCTTTGCCCTGAGTTTCCAGGATGCCCCGCAGCCAGACCTGTCGCTACGTGTTGCCTCTCGGGCCCCAGCGCGCTCCCGGGTGGCCCCGCTTCCCCCGCGCCCTTCCCACCCGGGACAGGCGTTGTGCCCTGGAACCAGCACCAGCCCCCGCTGCCACTCGTGTGGAGCCGCCCGAGCTGCGGCTGGGGCGGGGAGCGGCGCGGCGAGGCCGGGGGAGGAGCGGAGCGGAGCGGAGCTTCCTCTGCCGCTTCCTGCCGCCGCCGCGCCTGCCCGCCGCCGCCCGCCGCTCCGTGAGTGCGGGGCGCGGGGAGGGGGCGGGCGGCACAGCGCGGGGGGCGCCGGGGCCGCGCCGTGCAGCCGGGGGGGGTCGCGGAGCCTCCGCCGCGTCCTCCCGAGGGCCGGGCCGGGCCGATCGGCCCCGCCAAGGCGGCGGCCGGGCCCGCGGCCTGTGGAGCCGCGTCCCAGGGGGCCGGGCGGGCGCGGGCTGGGGGCGGTGGGAAGGGGCTCTGCCCCGCCGTGGCCTCGGGCATGGTGGGCCGCCCCTGCCCGCTGCCGGCGGCTCCCGCGGCAGCGTTGTCCGGCGTTTCTCCCGCCGGGCTGGTGGCCAAGTGCGGCTCGTGTTGGGTCGCCGGCGACGAGCTGCTGGTGGCGACCGCCCGCTGTCGGTGTGGAGCGGGTTAACCCTGCCGAGACGAGAACGGCAGCGCCGGGCCGCCTCCGTGAGCCGCAGCGCGTCTCTCGCTGTGTTGGACTGAGGGCGGTCGGTGGCAGCGCCTGTGGCCGCGTTGAACGTGCGGCCCGGTCACTTGGCGGAGGGCGCGGGGCTGCCGTGAGCGCTCGGCCCCGGCTGCGTGTGCCGGCCTGCAGCTGCCGCCGCCGCGGCCTCAAGCGTGGTGTTGGACGGGCACGGAGATGTCCGTGCCCGGGGATCGTATGACAGCCCGGTGCCGGTCTTCACGGTTAGCCTGAGACGTAGTATTCTATACCTATAGCTGCAACTTTCCACGTTTTAGTTATTATTGGGATTCTCTGTTTTGATTCCTGGGGGTTTTTTTCCTTTTCTTTCTTTCTTTTGCTGTCATTTGCCCTTTACTTTAGGACTTTGTCCTGCCCTTGCTGTACCTGTGTTGCTACTTGCACTATTAAACAGGATATGCACAACAGCATATTAAACGTAGGTGCAGTAGAATGAAGACATCAAGAACGTAGAAGCATATGGCAATAGCTGCAGGTGTAGCACTGTATTCTAATTGCATGTCGTCTTTAACTACAAGTATTTCCAGTTCCTTTAAATAATCCTCTCAAACAAGCATAAGGAACAGACTTGTATTTAAAGGATTCTTTCTGCTCTCGTTTTCTAGCTTTTAAAACAGAAACATAGTAATGGCATGAGCATGTGCAGGCTTGAAGCAGATTATGCCTTTGTGAAATTGTTCTTGTGTTTACTACATTTGTAAATATTTTGTCAGAGTTCTTCATGAAATATTGAAGAAGTGGTGTTCTGTAGCTTTATTTCTGTGAGATTCACAGAACTGCAGCTAGTGTCTCAGGGGTTCTGTTTTGAGCATCAGTTGTAGATCGAGGACAAGTTGTTCTGCTTCAGACATGCCATCAAAGCAAACTGGGGCAGTCTTTGTGGAGGAAAAAAATGGAATTAAATATTTTGTTCTTGACGGCAAGACTTGGACTTTCAAAGAGCTCAAACTAGTAGTAACTTACTGTTTTATCTGTTCTCACTGATCAACCAACTCCCACAACACCTTTCCAGAATAGATGGGAAGTTAGGGGCAGCCATTGTCTTCCTTTATATTCTCCAACTCAGCCCTTTAGGTGTAGGTACAGCAGGAGCCTTAGCTTAAAGTATTGAGTGGGTTTCAGCCTTCTGTCTCACACACAGGCTTCAACCACAGTTCCTTTTTAATTTTTTGAATTCACAGAGTGAGCATTTCTCCGAAGTTCATCCATTGCTCATATTGCCCTTTATTTTCTGGAGTGCTTTTTCCCTAGTTTTTGCGGACATGGTTATCCTGGTGAGCTACTGTGAGTTCACTGGTTACTTTCCAGCTGTTTCAGTTCTTATGCCCTCAGATTTTCTGTGGTGATGGTACAGTAATGTTGTTGTTTATATCATGGGAGTGCACAGTCTGTCATCTGGCTGCCTTTTTGCATACAAAGTTTTACCTTGCATCATTAGTTATAAGCTGTGGGTCTTTTTATGGTACTTAGGTGTGGTTTTTTTAATAAAGGATGAATTTTCTAGAAAGACCAATGTTGGAGCACACATGCATCTTTCCAGATGTTTTTCCCTTTTGGTATGTTATAAAAAACCCCCAAACATTTAATGTGGGATAAAGAACATAAACAAAAGTTGCAGTTTGCTTTATGGGGCTGCATGTTGCCAGGTATATCTGAATTTTTCCATAAAACTTTGCTGTCAGATACTAGCAAAAAAAAGGTCATCAAAATGCAACTCTTTTTACCCACTTAGAGCTTTAATATACTCTAGTCATAAACCCAGTTACACAGTCTTTTCAGTTTTGTTTCTGGACATATCTGGCTTCTGTTCATCCTTAGAGGTAATTTTTCTGTAGGAGGTGGTTTTAGAAGGAAATCCGAGGGAGATTGTGGCGGATACAGACATGAAAGTTGGTAGAATATGCTTAGCATGAGCAGCTGGCTGAAGTGGATTACTGAAAGTGAGAGAGGCTGTGAGATTTTTACTGTCACTTGGAAAGTTGTGTCTAGCAGTCCAAAGCCTCCATCTCACTCCTTGCTCCAAAAGTACATCAGTGTCTCACCCTTTTTAGGACTGTAATACTATGCCAGGATTGGCGTTTGAGCTCCAGTGACAGTGTAGGATGTGTGATGTGCCTTTGGGCTAGGAAATCTTGGAGATGACGCTTTCAGAATTTCACATGACATTTTCCAGGGGAAGAAGCTTCGCTGCCACTACCAGTCAGCAATTCTGGTCCTTTTACTGCTCTCGCAGGCAGCAGGGGCTTGTTTTCCAAAAGGTTTCGGTGGCTGTCAGAGTGCTGAGCCTCCTGGCCTGCTGATGGGTGACACTGCCCAGCTGCTGACCGTGATGGATGTGGTGCCTCTTTTGATTGGATGACACTTGGTCTAGTGGCAAGCAAGGCAAAATGCCGCAGGTAATGCTCGGAACTGACGTCCAGAATGTATCAAGTTGCAGCTTACATCAAAATATGTAGCAGTTCTGCAGAGGATCTGGCATTACTGATCCATACAGGGACCTTTCACAGATGTGTTTCAAAGTATCTTTGGACTTAATCTGCACATCTGTGCTGTTCCTTCACCCCTTTGGTGCAAGGCTGCTGTTTACAGCTGGGCAGTTCTGTTAAGTCATATGAAAATGCTAATTTTTCCCAGTATTCAGTGTGACCCAGGTTTTTCTTTGCATTAGCAACGTAAAATGATACAATTTTAACTTGAAAGTTTGACAACAAGTAGTGAGACAGCTGGAATTTAGGCTACCTCAGATGAATTAAGGGATTGAGGTAAATGTATTTGCCCCAGCTTCTTTGAATTGAGGTGCTCACTGATGAAATAATTAACAGTACTGATTTCACAGCTAGTGGGCAGTCTTACTGGGAGAGTATTGCCCACATCCAAAATAGTACCTGGAGATTTTCTGTAGACTCATTTGGCTACATTTCATAGGGTCAGTATACTTAGGCTGGTGGGTTTTGCATAATTTTTATCTTGCTTGCATTCTAGTCATGCAGGTGGAATCCTCCTAGTTAGTAAAGAATAAAAAAAATATTGTAATAGGTATTACACAGATAAGAACAAAAATGTGGCACACGTCTGAAAGAGCTCACACCCTAATTATAAAAGGAGGGGAAAAGTGGATCTAGGCAGATGGAAGCAGTGATATGATATTAATCAGTGCAGCAGGTTATTTCTCTAACATATTGGTAGTCTGGTCTGTGTTTCTTACAAGCATCATGGTAAAGGTACAACATGGGAAGACTCACTAAGGAGACGCATTTCAACATTTAGTAAGTGAACACTAGACATTCTAGGAGGAGGGACTCATCTTCCAAGTGAGAAGTGCAAAATGGTAAGATGGGAAAAGGTTTTGGGAAGTGTAGATAGTGAAGACAGTTTGCTTCTCCAGCTCTCTTGCATAGAAATGTTGTGAAGAGGAATAACCTGGTTGGTTGGGTTGGGTTGGGTTGGGTTGCTTTCCTAAGGAAAAGTGATTTTAGTTCATACTAGCCATGTAACTTTTATTGGTCTTAGCTCTACTGAATTACTGTAAAATGTAAATTTTTTGAAAAATAGCTGTTACTTATTTTAGAAAGAACATTCAACTCTTGTAAGTATCTAAATATATACTTTATGAAGAGGGTAAATTTCTAAATATAGGAATATTAATGCTGTTAAATATAGACTATATCAAGCATATCTTAAATTTAAAGTAGTCTAGGCACGCTGTAGATTTAACTTAACAAATTCAGCAAATTGATTTTTGGCACTCAGTCAAATCTGAAGCTTTTTAAAATTAGATAGGCAGATCATTCTGCTGCTTTTAAAGTGGTTTGTTCTTACTAGAATGGTGGAAATGAGCAGTTGAGTGAGGAGGTTTTTATCTTAATCAGCTTTTTGTAGCAGGACTGACATTAGGAGTCTTTTAAGAAGTAAGAAGTCAACTGAGAATAGCTAGTGATGGTGATGATTACGCTCTAAACTCTTGTATGCTGAGCTGAAAGAATCTGAACAAGTTTGGCAAAGATTAGTTCTTAGTTTTGTACAAAATGATTTTTTAAAGGAAAAGGTTTAGAGTTTTTTAATCTAACTTTTTATATTTTTGGGGTTTTTTTTCCAAGGAAACTGCATAATTTCTACTGAGGATTTTTACTGTGTGCCAAGTAGAGATGAGAGTAGAGCTAACATACCCTCTAAACTCAGTTTTTTCTATCACAAAAATCAGTGTCTTTTTATTTGTCAGATTCATTAGTCAAATATTGTGTGCACCATGACTTGATTTTATGTGTACAAAATTAAAAGCTTAAATATATTTGTTTTTCCATCACAAAAGAAAACTTAAAGGGAAGATTCATGGTGACCTCTTTCTGCATTGGAAAAGGAGGAGAGCCTTTCCCCTTTAGAATAGTTGGTGGCTGTAGACAGAAAATTCTCATTGGACATATTAAAAAAAATGAGAGTGGGTTGGAAGGAGGCAAATCATGGCAATACTACCATGGTTTTTGATCTTCAGTGTGTCAAGGTAATTTTGTCTGAATTGTTCTTTTTTCTTTTGCCTGCTTGCCGTGAATGGCTTGTGCCTGTGACCAACAATAAGCTGTAGAGCATCCCTTTTGGTTTTTTCTTAGCTATATTTTATGCTTTCTTGAGTCTCTTTGTTCAGGACTTTCATTCCAACAAAAACTCAAATCTTTTATTTCCCATAAACTGAAATATTTCTGAAGCATCCTAAGTTTCTTTGCTTAACTCAATTAAATATAATAATCAAATTCCTGTCATAAGCATTTTGATTTTGTAATTATGTTGATTGATGTTGATCATGTTTTAATTAAATGGGGTCTTTAATTTGTAAGGTTTTGAGACCCTGAGTTTACTGGGTAAGGGCAGGCAGTACTCCATATACACTTGCATTTTATATCATGTGGAGTAACTCGTTGCTCTTACCCTTCCATCACACTTCTGTGCTTTACAAAATCAGGCACAAGCCCTGGCTGTCTAAGTCCTTGATATGCTCTGGTTTTTCCAAGAGCTCACAGGTCAGTAACCATTGTCTGATGGATGTCCATCTGTGTGTATGTCCATGAAAAGTAATTAATCTAATGGTCCGTGTTGTCTTTTCCTCTGCCTGCTCTTAGTGAAGGGAGACTGAAAAGTGTCTGGGCTGTGCAGTGGGAGTGCAGCTTCTTATGCCAGTGTTCATTTCTAATGCCATGTTGATTAGGTTGGGCTTGAAGTGCCATGCTTTCAGTCATTGTGGGTATCACCTGACACTCTTTATTCCCCGTGTCCTGAGGGTCCCTAGGATATGGGTTCAGCAGTGGGCTGTGTTTGCCCTGATCCAGGTTGTATCTATCCACCTGTGCTGTGGGCCACGGGATTCCACACATAGGAAAGACTTGTTTGTATTTCAGCTGGTTGGGCCCACAATTATTTATTTGAGCTCTCTAAGTGTACTGATACAAAGATGACTTTCATTGGGGTCAAGTCTGTGCTTTGGACAGCCTTACGTAATCTGTCCAAAGACATCAAAATTGTTATGCTGAAATGAACTCATAGATTATTTATGTCAATGTTGAATCACCTAAACACAACTATGTTCCTTTAGGGAGGATGTTTTTGCTGTCTTTGCTATTGACTCTTTGCATAAATTAGTTTAAGGTCTTGTGTTTTCTCACAGCAGCTCTGTTGGCCCTACTGTTTGATGAATGTCTTGATGAATCTTGTGCTCAGTTAAGTGGCAGTGAGACAAGAGGTGATGGGTAGTTTCACATAAAACTTGGGTATATATGAGAAGCTGCCAAGGCAGAAAGATACAGCTGAAGTTGTTTGAGCCTCCTCATGTTCTAAGGATGCCAGATTGCATGGCTGTTGATGGACATGAGGTGTGCTAACATCTGTTGAAAATATATAGTCAGGAGCTTGAATATTTAGACCTTTCCTACTGTATGAACAGGAATTGTGAACCCATGAAATCAGCAAAGCTGAATTCAGTGGCACTGTTCACTTGCATGTCTAGGCTTTATAACTATAAGTATAGGAAAAATTGAAATCTGTAATTTAAGAACATCATGATATTTAATATAGTATAAGCTAATTTCTGTGAAAAAAAAAGTGCTGTATTTTGAAAGCTTGAGGAGACACGAAGCTGTTGATGCAAGGAAGCAATGAGTAAAGATTTCTTTTATACTATACAAAAATGTGACTTGTCCAAAGCAAATCTCTCCCTGGTAGGTTCATGCAGAAAACCTCTAGCACTAACAGTATGTAGGGATGTAGGGCAGATGCAGGGATGTCTATCCAAATGTGTAGGAACTTGGAACAGGAGCTTGATGGTACAGATTGCCTGCTGCCTGCTTTGCTTCAGGGAAGGCTGTTCAGGTATCAGTGGTGGTGGTGCTCTAATATCAATATTGATGACTGTTCTGCTCATTGGCTTAGTGGATAAGTAAGGAGAGGGAATATTGAATTCTATATACTGGCTGATTCCTGTGTCTCTCAGAGCTTCAGTAATACAAAGGTTTAAATGCATATACAGAAAAGATTAAAAAATCTTAAGTAGACAAACTTGCTAAACTCTGGCAAACTTAACTAATTGATCTGTAGTAGGAATATAGCTTTTGCTATTCCCACATGTAGGGCATTTTAGAGGTTTCCTATACCTAAATGCAGTAGCACAGTTGAAAATCTTTGGTCATGTTGGCTCAGGTGACATTACTAGCCTGTTTCTGGTACAAAACACGACGTCATTTTATTTCTGAGCAGAATGGCTCACGTGTTTGCAGTGTATGAGTATTTGACTATTTTACATTCATATGCTTTGTATGTGAAAACAAAAATCTGTTTTTATGAACCACACCATTAAAAGACAAACTGTAAACTAAGCCCCAGCTGCTATCTGTATGGTGCACAGCTACAGTCCTTCAGTGGATTCACATTTGAATTTTGATTAAATGACTGGTGTGCTGAATTCTCTAATGATTTTTTTTTTGAAGTTTACTGGCAAATATCTATGCTTTAATTCTGTTCCTCATAGGACTCCTTGATTAATGGCACAAATTCCTATGAGAGACTTCATCTTTATGGATGCTCCAGTGTTTAATAGTGGGATCAGTTTGCACTTCAGTCAGTCATCGCTTTGTAGGATAGAACACTTTAATCAGATTTAGAAGACTTTTATTTTCTTACACTGTTTGAAATTGCTTAAAAACCTTAAGGGAATGTGCCAAGGGTAAATAATGACTGAAACATTTCATGAGGGATATATGCTAAGAAAGAGAAACATTTATTTTGATGAAATTTTTCTGGTATGTTGTGGTTGTAATGACTTACTTTGCAATAACAAAAATAAAGAAAATCTCAGTGTCTCAGATATTTAACACCACTGCCTAGAAGTGAGTGTGTGTGTGTCCCCTTTTCTTACAGCTACAATTCATAGTGTCCTGTAGTCTAACTGGTGTTGTGACATTTCTAAGACTTCATTCCTCACACATTCATACTCCTTGTTACACAACAGCTGACATTAGACCAAGCTTAAAACTGTGTTTGTGATTTTCGACTGTGTGGTTGGGTCTTGTGCTTTGAGAGTTCAAACTTGCTGCATTCAGTGAAACATTTCAATAAAAATAACATTACTTCTGTTTGTCTTTCCTAGTAAGCAACAGATGCGGGTGAAAGATCCATCAAGAACCAACCCTGAGAAGCCAAAGAGAAGCAAAAGGCCTAACAGGCCACAGGATGAGGACTCTTCAGATGATATTTCAGGTAAGTATGTGGGGTGATGTTTGTCCTGAGGTTGAGGGATAGTAGCTTCCATGCTGACTGATGAAAACCACAAATCATTGGTACCATGAAATCCTTTTCTTGCTTGAATTTGTAACAGAAATATCCCCAGTCAAGTGTTTATGACATGATCGGTTGTTACACTACATGACTTCCCTGAAGGGCTGGAGAGTTGGTTGATCTTCAAAGACAACCTCTCCATGTGAGGTCAGGCACGTGTGGCAGGAGGCTGTGTGGCTGAACAGGGAGCTTCCAGCTGGGCTCAGAGGGAAGAAGGAATGGCAGAGAGGATGGAGGCAGGTTTGGGCTGCCTTTGCAGAGGTCTGAAGTGTGCAGGATTAGGGATTAGGTAAAGCAACTTCAGTTAGAATTGGGTCTGGTGAGGGGTGTAAAGAGTAAGATGATCCTTTATGGATACAGTGGCAGTAAAATGAAGACTAGGGTGAGTGCAAACCTGCTGTGTGAGGGGGCAGGGGTTCTAGGGACTCAGGATGTGGGAAAAGGCCGAGGAACTCAGTTCTTCCTTTGCTCCTGTCTTCACATGTAATCTCTGCACTTGACCTTCCCTGGCTCCTGACCTTAATGGCAGACTCTGGGGTATAAACATTGTCCAGAGTAGAAGATTGAGAACTGCTAAACGAACCGGATGCACACAAATCCGTGGGGTCAGATGGACGTGGGGTCAGATGGAATGCATCTGAAAGTACTGAGAAAACTGGTTGATGTCATTGTGAAGCTGTGCTCTGCTACCTCTTTATGACAACAAATTGAAGAGGTCAGCTGATAAGCAGGAGGATAGGTCTGCCATTCAGAGTGACTTTGGCTGGAGAAATGGGCTGGCAGAAACTTCTCAGTGTTCAGCAGTGGCAAGTGGAGAGTTTGGCACCTGGGTATAACCACATGCCATTACAGGGTGGGAATTAAGGCAGCTTTACAGAAAAGGTCCTGAGGATCCTAATGCACACACTGAATAAAACCAAGCTGTGCTGTTTGTGCCTACTGTAGGCAGGATTGTATTAATGAGAGGGCGGGGCAGGCAGGTGATTCTTTCCATCTTTTCAGCGCTTGTGGGACTTCATTGGGAGAACTGTGCCCAGTTGTGGGCTCTCTCTTACGAGAAAGGCTGACTTGTCAGGGAGGCCAGTGGTTCACCCCTTCCACATTTTTAAGGAGATTGAGAACATGATGGGGGAAGAGGGGCTGAAGGGAATGTCTTTTTTTAGCCAAAGGAGTAAAAGTATAATTTCTTTCATTCACTGCCTGATGGTAGTTACAGAGAAGGCAGAACCAGATTCTTGCAGGAAATCCACAATGAGAGGACTAAAGGCAACAGACCAAATTTAAGGCAGGGAAAATTAGACTAGGTATGAGGAATTCATTTTATTCACTCTCAGAGTGGTCAGACAGAAACCTGATTTTCTAGTGAGTTGGTAAAGCCTCAGTCCTTGATGATACTCAACATACATCTGAACAAAACCATGAGCAAACAGACCTCAATTAATATTTGGCAGTGCTTTAAGTGAGGGCTTGGACAAGATGGCCTTCAGAGGTTACTTCAGACTTAGCTTATTCTGTGATATAGTGAAATTTTTGCAAAAAAATATGACAGAGAAGAATGGTTGATATTCACATTCAGAATGAGCAGTTGTAGTAGGGATGCATGGGTGTTTGAAAATCTTTCTTTATGGGTTGAAAAGAGGTCAATGGCCTGTGTTGTTATATGCAAAAATAGATTTATCTATTATTTTATTGTCAAAACCCAGGGAAATTAGTTTTGTACAAAAGTAATCCTTGTACTTTTGTACAAACTAGTTTATCTGGTTTTAAGAGGTGGCATTTATTGAGTTGAAAAGAATTTCCATTACGGAAAGACTAAAAGAGATTCCGTGATAAAATTCAGTATGTGGGGAGCAGCTGGCTGATCTTTCCTACTTTAATTCTTTGCTGTTTTTTTTTCCTGGTGCTGAATTAATTGAAGATTATGGTCTTTCAGCGTACATGTGCTCTCTTCCATAGCTATTATTTTGGATGGATAAAAGCGAGTATGTGTTATTTTCTGCAGGGCTCACCTGCCAGCACGTGAGCCAGGCAGTGGACGTGCACCATGTGAAGAGAGCGGTGGCTCAGAGCGTGTGGTCAGTGTGTGCAGAATGCCTGAAGGAGAGGCGGGTGAGCGACGGTGAGCCCGTGGCACCTTCAGACATCTGGCTGTGTCTCAAATGTGGCTTTCAGGTAAGCATGTGTGCTCAGTTTGCAAAGGTGGAGTTTCTGAAGGAGATGTTGTGGATCCTTGTCTGTTTGGCATCTCATTACCTCCAGAGGAACAGGGTGACGCAAGTGCTGAGTTGTGAGAGTCCCTGCTTCAGCTTCCTGGGGAAGTGGGGTGTGACCTTATGTTCCTGTTCATTTTTGGCAGTGTTTAGGGTTAGCTTTATGTGTCACAGTGTGGTGTGGCATCTCCTGCCTTTTCTCTGTTCTTATCTGCATCCTCTTGCCACTTACAGAGAATTGGCTCTGGGAACTATGTGGCTGCAAAATGCATCTGTTCAGCTGGCTCCTCTGGCAGAAGTTCCCATAAATAGGAATGAATGAAAAACCAAACATGTCTATTGCTGAATGAACTTGTGCTGTGGACACTCAATTGCTAGATTTGACTGAAACCAGGGAGAAAGGACTGTGCTGGAGTGAGAATGCTGTTCCTGTGGCAGCTAGCCATTAGAATGGATCAGTTATAATGTCAGATTGTGGCCTTGGAGTTCAAAATGGCAGGTCCTGACCCCAGGGGCTTTCCCAGATTTGTGCCCTGGGAGTGAAGTAAAGAAAAAATTTGCTTGATACAGCAAAATTCAGTTTATGGGCAGTATCAAGCTTAGTTCAGCCAATAGTTGCCTGAACAAAGCATGTAATGATTTTCTTGAAATTTCAGAAGGTTTCACTATAGAAAACTACTTTCAGTAAGTTTTACTATAGAAGCCAGCTCCTACCAGTATAATATGAACAGATTTGATTTTGCAAAGAAACATGCTATTCACGGAGTTCAGAAGATAGTTAACTAGATCTATACGAGGAGCACTCATATATCTTGCTTGAAAAACTTCTGTTAAGGAGGCTTTTAAAAGGAGTTAATTCTGTGTACTTCTTCATGTTCATGCTGTTAACAGTTTCTAAAACTTATGCCTATTCAGAGACCAGTCCTGAATCTAAGTCCCATTCTGTTCATGCTTGAACCTTTGCAAATGCTTTTTCTTGAAATTGTGGTACATAAATAGTGTGTTCTGAGCAGCTTTGTAGGACAAAGTACTTTATGTACTTTTTTCATTTGCTGTCTGGAATGCATTTGGCATTCTTGAGCAGTGAGGGCTACCTAGGTTGTCGTCTTCCTTGATATTCTGTGGACCAAATATGCTACATAGTTGTTTCATTCACAATTACTAGAGCATTCTTTCTTTTGTGAATGTTATAGTTTTTTGTATGTTAATATTTATTCAATACTTATACAAAAGCTAGGAATTATTTCTATTTAGTTAGAGCAAACTTAATGATTCTCTGTATTTTTAAGTGATTTTTCCAAGTAGAAAAGATGAGAATGTTAAATCCTCTCAATCCTTACAAATGATAAATAAGTAGGACATAATAGCTTCTTGTCCACTTTTGAAAATAGGAGTTTTTGTAGTGTATTTACTAATAATATAGTCTTTTTCTTCTTCCCTTCCCCCCTTTCCCCTTACTGGGTGGATATGTCCATTTTTAGGGATGTAGTAAGAATTCGGAAGGCCAGCATTCTCTGAAACATTTCCAAACTGCACGCACAGAACCTCATTGCATCGTTATCAACCTCAGCACATGGATCATATGGTAAGAATCAGTATGCAGGTGTTTGTGTGTGCCTGTGCCTGAGGAGTTCACATAACTTAAAGCAGTGTATTCTCATGATAAAGAATGATTCTGACAGATAAAATTAATGCTTTCTTTAGAAGAAAGGTAGGCTTTCTGGAGGCAATATGTGTTTGTCCCTTGTATTCTCTGAAATTATTTAAATCTGTAAGAACCACAGAGAATTGGGACTGATCTATAGAAGAGCATGTATGAGATGAAGGAATTCAATTCTATTCCATTTTTTTAGTGTGAAAAATTGAAACTGAGAGCTTAAGTAATTTGTGTAAGGTTGTTTGGGAGGTTGCTAGAGCTGGAATGTGCATGCAGATAGCCCTGAATTCCAGTTTGTTTCTTCTTTTGTTTAGGTGTTACGAATGTGATGAAGAGCTGTCAACGCATTGCAACAAAAAGGTTCTGGCTCAGATAGTTGACTTCCTTCAAAAACATGGTGCCAGGGCTGAACCAAGTAAGTTTGTACAAATAGTTTTATCTGGAGATAATAATAAGCATTTCATATTTGGAGTCATGTTAAAAATACAGCTGAAAAATTGTGTACAATGTGACCATGATGTAATTTATAATTGCAGAGCTTCTTGGGGAAGTAATGCCTATCAAAACATAGTGTCACTTTTTTTTTTCTACAGTATGATTGCATTTTAAAAATATTTTGGACACTATAGGACAGTTTTTCTGAATTTTGTATTTTGCAAAGAAAGTTTATCATAGAGGGGTTGTTAACTTAAATATGATAAGTCCATATAAATTAATGAATTAATCACAAATTAGCACATAATATATCAAAGTGTACATTATACATTCACTATAAATGAATTTAATTTTCTTGTAATGGATGTATAACAGCTTAAAATTTTCTGATTTAAACTTGTTCTCCACAGTTTAGATTTAAGTGGATTCTCTTGTTCTCTGTTGTTGGATGTAATGTCCATTTTTACTGTTTGGTTTTAATTGATAGAATTGTCATTCCTATTAAAATAAGATAGTATTAAATTATTTTCTTATACTAGGAGCATTCTACACCTTCTCAATATATGTGCTAGTGGATAGAACTTCAAATGTTTGGCCCTCAGCTCTCTATTCTTGATAATGTTGATGTTATTCATCCCTTCTGTAATACACTTGGCAGCATTTCTAGCTTGTGACTTAGTGCACTGAATTCCACATTTGCTTCTCAAAACCCACTTTAAGTAAATTTTAAAACAATTGCTTGCATCATTTAACAGAGATAATCAACCAGTTAGAAGTGAGAAAGGAGAACGATTGCCTTACAGAATTACACTAAGTATTCTTCTAGCTGAATGTGCATAAATCCTACTGGTTTTAAGAGATGTTACATATTTTTTGAGGGAAAAAATGAAGGGCTGCTTAAAAATATGGTACTTTGATGTAGTCACAGCTTGTATATTGAATTATTCAGTTTTAATAAATTAATATATTGCTAGCTTTTGCATCTTTTTCTTGGAGCAGTGAATATACAGCATGTGGTTTCACTTCTATTCACAGCTTTAGTTTCAAATTTATGTGTAATAAATGTGTGTTGCAGCTTTCTTGCAGATGAAAATGCTGTGGTGGTTTTTTTTTCAGTTAATGTAATGAAAGCAATTTTATTCCATTATTGTAATGCTGGATAAGACTTTGAGTGATACAACTCTGTGCCTCCTGGTTTAGACTCTTAATTTGTGAAACTTAAAAGCATCTAAAGCTTTCAGATTAGGAAGTTGAGAAGTTTTCTGTGAAATGTCTTAAATTAAGCAACTAAAATTCCAAACTACCTCAGGAAAAGTAAGCATGTTTACAGCAGAGCAGAGCAGCATATGTTTCTGCTGTATATGCACTTGAGTTCTATTTTGGTGCTCTGTTTCGAAGACCCTTGCATTTCATGAAATCATGTTTGCTGATAGAACTGGAAACTTTGCTGTAACTGGAACCAAAATTGTATTTTTTAAAATCTGTTTAGGGCTTAGACATAGCCTTGCAGGGTGCCTGCCTTGGCAGCAAGAGGTCTGAGAGTGCCAGGATCGCTCCTGCAGGGCAGCCACGTCTCCTGCTCCATGCTGGGAAAGGGTTGAGGCTCCAGTGCAGGCTTGGATTAATGCATTAAGCGTGTGTGTGTACTGCCAGTGATGTTTTAAAGGTGAAAGTCTGTGACCCTCTCCACTCTGTCTGTGTTGAGCAGTTTGGATTGCATTCCTGAAAGCTCTGGGAATGTTGGCCCAAAGATGATTTGTTGGGTTTTCCTGAGTGGCAAGGAAAAGACAGAAAAGCTCTTGCCCAGGACTGTTGCTTTAGGCCAGGCTCCTTGCTGGAAGAAGCTGGGAAACAGCCGTGTATTTATAAAAGACTGGTGTGCATGACAGGGAACTCCTGACCAGAATTGGCACTCTTGGTTCATTTTGATAAATGACAGACTTGGTACTTTCTCTACAGAAATCTATCTAAGGTTTTTTTTCTTTAAATTAGACTACCTTTAGGCATTCTGAAAAAATAAAATGTGAAATTAAATGTAGCTCACGCTGTTGTCCAGAATACAAAAGGACATTATGTATTATTGTGAAAATTAACTCTACTTTCATTTTGGTTTAATTTTTTTAGTGTAACATTTTATTTCATGTTCCATTGATATTTTCAGTGTAGTTATCATTCTTTAAATTAATAGTTGGTGTAGATTTTTAAAATTATTTTTGTGTATTCACCCCTTAAAAACATAAACTAATTTTGAAAAAATGAAAAATAATTTGTAAAAAACAAGTAGTGTAAAACTGACAGTTAATTCATATTTTTTGCTTAAAAATCAATCTTGTGCTTTTTTCCCCATTGCTTTTCCACTTCTTTCTAAAGAAGCAGTCAAAGTGAGGACAGTTCTCATAGCAGAATGTGGCACTGTAACAAGAATTCATCCTATGTCTGGATTTCTTTCTGTTGTAACAACTGGTTGGCATGGTGCATCATTAAAATTCAAATAGCATTGTGTAGAAATTTCTGTAGAAATGCAGTATGAACATGAATTAAGTAGCAAATGAGGGCTGCTAGGATTTTTTTTTCCAGTTCTCAAAAGTGCAGGATTCATTTAAAGATAAAATGATCAGTTGAAACATGAGAGAGGGTTATATAGATTTCCTAATTAATGCATCTTGGAAAATAAACAAAAGCAAAATGCTTGTCATTTGGTACTAATGTGGTGGAATAGTGTGGCAGCAGGATCCCTGCTTTTCACTCGGCCTCTCATAAAGATTCAACTTCACTTCAGCTGTAAAAATGTGCAAATTACATTACTACTACATGACTGACTTTTGTAATTACATTAAGCGATTGAGATAAATCCCAGTGCTGGGTTCCCAAAAGAATGCTTGCAGCTGTGTGATTTTCACATCTGATCCTATGGTTTGTTGTACCCAGCAATGCCTGCTCTTTTCTTTTTTTTTTTTCCCCTTTTTTTTTAGAGGAGTCTGTTTGGTTAAGAGGTCATGTTGGGCACAAGCTGGAAGAAAAAAGCAAGATTGCTTTCTAGGGTGTACCACCCAGAAATTTGTTTTGTGGAGAAGGTTAGCAGGCCGTGATGATTGCCACAGAAAGGCAGGTGCAGTATTGTCCGTGTGGCACACTTGTGAGCTTCACATGGACATAATGCACATGTAGTACACAGGAACCATGCTGAGACATTGCAATCTGTGTGTCTGCTCATTTACTGGAGAAAACAAATTATTTTGCAGTCTTAAAAGTGAATCTTATGCGTATTTTCCTTTACAAAAGCCAAATTATATGTTGGTGGAAACATAAGATCACATACATTTTATAGAGCAGTTAATTAAATTGGTTTGTGTGGCAATAGAATGGGAAGGAAGAAGATATATTCTCGAATGTTGTAGTTGAATTTATTGTTGGGAGGAGCAAGCAGAGGAACAAGGTTTTTCTAGTAAGTTCGGCTGCCTGGATTTGCCAGTAAGTGAAAGTTAGAAATATGATTTTTGTTTTGATGGCTGTAACTAATTTACAAAAATAGATATAATTTTACAGTACATGGAAAAACAGTGTGATGAATAACTTTACAGATCCCCATTCTGCTGTGGATGTTAGCAATTGACAAAGGATCATATTGAAAAAATGGTGTTCTTTCTTAAGTGACTTTTTCATGTAGTTTGGAGTCATAGAAGACCATTCTGTCTACTTAAACTTAACTAGCAAAATAAAACGGATTATATTTATTCTCTTAATCTGAAAATGGGCTTTGGCAAAAAGACATTTTTGTTGTTGTTCAGAAATTTTCTATCAAATTTACTTACTTGCTAGTAAGCTCCTTGCAAAGGGATGAAAACTGAATCATTGACAAAAAAGATATTTTAGGCATTCTGTCATTTTTAACCACAGTTTCTCACCTTTCCTGTCTGCGTACTTATTTACTTGTGAGGTGTAACACAAGTCATCTGAGCGTAGAGAATCAAAAGCACTCCTTGAATAGGTTGCTCTTCCACACTGTGCAGGTGTCTTTTCTAATTTATAACATTGTGGCAAGACTCAGAGAAATAAAATTACAGTTTATAATCTTTGATGTGTAGGGTTGTAACACTAATAGCGAAATTTTGATTTTTAAAATGTAAAGCTAGTGACCATTTCAGAATAAAACCAGGCTGTTTTTCTAAGGTTGGATTCTAATTGTTATATGGTGTTAAAAAAAGAAAAATCTAAATTTTTTAGATAAAAAAGAGGTGCCAGACAATTTAGTACCATTTCATTTCATAATACAGCATGATGAGAACTTGGCAAAAGAAAGACAGTCTGTTAACCTTGCTTTTACTGCTAAGACCTTCAGCTGAAGTACCAGAGTTGTATTCAATAGAAAAGGCTTGACCTTGGAATGAAAGTGTGTATTCCTGGAACCTTTATTTTTAATTAAAAAAAAGTTGCATTGAAAAGATGAGCAATAGTGCTTACTCCCCTGGCTGAAAAAAAATCTTGATGTCATTTATCTTCTTGCTTTCATACCATCTGCACCCCCAGACAGAGCTCAGTTTCAGCAAAGGCGGTGCAGAAGTCCATGTGTGCTGCAAATGTTTGAAATGCTGGCAAAACAAATTGATAGGGAACCCACAATAATTTCCCTTTGCAAGCGGATGTGTCAGCACTGTGTGTTTTTGTACACCTGGTGCAGGAAGTGGCTCTGCTTTGTGGAATGAATCATTGTCCATGCTAATGTTTGGCTTAGGAGTCTCAGTCACTGCCCGTGAGGCTGGTGCTGAGCAGCTGTGGGACAAAGCAGTGTTCCCTGCCTGCGGAGAGCTTATGGGACGGGACCACAGGTGAGTGGAGCAGGCACAAGAAAAGCTGCTTTGCAGGCAAGAGCTGTAGCAGAGGAGCAGGTTCTGCTGCCCTTCTTCCCAGGGCTCTGGTGGAAGGGGGGGCTTTCTAGCATGGGGAAGAGCAGGGTGATCATGGGAAGCTTTGGCTAGTGTGAGGCAGTGTCTTTGTAGAGAAGCAGCTGTCTGAGGGTTGGAGGTGGATATCATGGTGAGACCAGAGGTGGGCACTGACCTGGTGCCTGTGGAGAGGTGGTCAGTAGGGTGTGATGATCTGGATGGAGAGCTGGGCAATGGGTTTTGGCAGAGTGCTCAAACAGAGTGTCTGTGCAGCCAGATTCACTTTGTCAAAGGAAGAGGTGGTTCCGGTGATCAAGGCACAGCTTAGGTGAGTTTTCCTTGTATGGCTGCATCAGAAAGGTCACCTCTGCAGCAAAACAGCAGGAAGAGTCTGACAGAGGGACATGGTCGGAATGTGAATCCCAAGCACAGTGGGATACTCTGGCCCTGCTGGGGATGGACAGGCCTGCATAGGGCTGATGTCCACGCTACCTGGGAAAGGCTGAGAGCTTAAGGGGTTACTGTGTCAGTTCTCTAAAAGACGAGTTAACTAACGACAGAAATCTGTCTGAATTTAATTACTTCTGTGCTTTTCACCCATCCTACTCTTATTAATGTTAACAAGGTCCTTTATAACAAATATTACTGTATGTGGACAAATGACTTGGACTACTTCTTTTATTCTGTTAGGCCAGGAGCTGAAGGTCCTTGTGGGCAGCTGCAGATGACAGCCATTTTGATGGAATCCTTCTGCTGGGATCCTTGTGTATATACTGTCTTAAAAGTAATTTTTCATACCCAAAAGCACGCCCATTAAATTACAGGATTGCAAGATTGAGCCAGCAAGGGTCCATGAAACAGTTGTTCAGTGCAAATTCACTTTAAAAAATTACATATTAGCTTTTTGATTAATAACATGCTTGTAGCCTTGGGTTAATCTCGCAGAAGGACCCTCCAGCCCCAGTCTGTAGAAGTATTAGCTATCACAGTCATTACCAGCATGTTCTATTAAGACTGACCAACTCTTCACATGTCAAGTAAACATTCAGCTTCAGGCCTGTCTGTCATTTATCACTGAGCTGGGGACATTGAGCAGAGCTAAATTAAAAACTGCTGTCCTTCCTCTGGCTCTGTATATGTACTTAAAAATATCTGTGGTATAAGCAAGGCAAAGCAGCCTTGTTGTAATGGCAAAGCAGCATGTTTCTGTCAGGACTTTTTCACAGGTACAAAAAACATAGTAAAATGTCTTGTGGATTGTGTTTTTAAAATTATTAAGACATAAAAAGGCAGTAATTAAAACCTTCTGAATGAAAGGAGATTCCTAACTTTGATACCAACATCCAGGCATTTTTCCAATTTTCTACTATTCCTTATCCCTCTACATATATCCTTTTCCCTATATATATCCTCCTAGTTATCCAGCCTCATGGCAATCGGATGTCTGGTTCTTATTTCTTGTGTTTTGTAATTGCGTGTTCATCCAGCTCTTATCACAAAGCTGGATGCTTCGGCTTTGTTTTCCCTCCCTTAAATAATTTGTATGTAAGGTTCAGCAAATGGAACCTTGCTACTTGTGTGAAGCTGCCATTTAACCATGAAGTGAAATGCTTTTATCAAGTTTGCCCTGCAGATATGGTCCGCTGTGGCAGTGCTGTCCATATTTGGTGGCTGTGCAAGGAGAGCCAGGTGGTGCTGCAAAGCATAGCACAGTGAAGCGTGGACAGATCTAGGTTTGACATTTGTCATCCTGTACTGCTAAAGGGAAGAGAAAAATCTGCTTTTCCATATGCTTATGCTTTAATTTTTGCCTGCAGTTTTGTCCAGATGGCCCTGTGAACATTGTTTACTTTAAGATGCTGTCCCAGATGTTTTTGAATGCCGATGGATAAATGCAACAACTGTGGTATACTAATACACAAATTATTTCCACAATTTTGGCTTTTTTTTCCCTTTTTTTTTTTTTTTTTTTTTTTCTCTTTTTAACCATCTCTTTTCCCCAGCGCTACTCTGGATGGCCCACTTCTCTGAGGGGAAAACATCTCCAGTTATAATATTAAACTTCTGAGAAAGAGCAGTGCCTTTGAATTGCAGATAACTTGGAGCTGCCATTCCCATGCTGTGGTTGTTCTGAAGCTCTGTGGATGGATGGGCTGCAGACACTGTAGCAATCCCCTTCTAAGCTAAAAGATGGTGCTTCATGAAGCCCATAAAACAGTGACTCTTTAAGGGTGTGAGCAGATTGCTTGTTGTTCATTATATTCAAAACCACTTTGTTTGCTTTTTCAAGGAGAATTCCATCTTTTACTTTGCGCTTGTACCGTCATAATTTTCCACCTGAGTGGAAAGGAGAGTAATTTAAAGCTGTGTAAGCACTGTTAACAAGAACATTTAAAAATGTTTTTAAACAGAAGAGCACCTCTAACTCTGTTCTGAAAAACTCTGATACAATTTGGAAGAATAGTTGTGCTTCAATGGCACTGTAGGGTGCAGGCAGACTGCGTCAGAAGCTTGTTGCCAGATACAATAGATATTTTAATGACTTCTTTTTTATTTAATTATATTTTTTTTCATTTTCTGAGCAAGAAGGTATTTAGGAGTGTACATAAAAGAACCTTTTGGCATGAGAATTTCATTAACGTAAATAGGTCTGTTAGTTATTTCTCAAGAACACTTTAATGAGACTTCAATGTGAAACTCATTAGAACAAATACATGAATTCATATGTCAAGACAGAGATTGTAGCATCACAGTTTTTGGCATCTATTAAGTCCATAACTCGTTTACATTGACGTGCGCTGTTAATCAATATTTAAGACACTGCAGATGTCAGTAATGTTCACATTTAGTCCTGCAACCACGACAGTATGAAAGTTGCTAGTAGAATTCAAGGCTAAATATTGTTATCTCAAGTCTTTCCATTACCTCTAGGCTACAAGTTAATGACTGTCTAACTTTGCTGCCCCTCATCTATTTAAATAATAAGGGAAACAAGGAATTATGTGAATGTTACAGCATAGTTTTATCAATTTTTTGTTACTTGAATTAAAACACTAGCATTGTATGTATGTGGATTGCATTAGTAATTCCTCAGGCTGTGACAAAGAGAGGTGAGTTGAGGAGCACATGTAGGAATAATGAGTCCACTTGGGCTGTTGACAAGGCAGTTGGAACGGAACACTGATAAAGACTTGAAGCATTCAGTGGTAACTTTGGGCTACCTCCTTTAAAATGCTCCAAAAAGCAGCCTTTGGGTGGTGTTTCTGATGTGTCTAATGAACATTTATCTCAGCTGCCTATTGTTAATAAATAACTCATTTTACTTTATTTGTTGCTTGTCTAATTGTGGAAGTTACCGTCTTATACAGGATGATTATTATGGAAGGTTTTGTTGGATATATGTAGTTGCTGAGGGCATTTTTTTACTCCCCAGGGCTTTATCTGTTCATGTCTAGTGTTTTGGGCTTTTGGTGTTTTTAAGAATGTGTACAGCAGCTCAGAGTATTATCAAGGTATCTGCCACATATGTTAAAATTAATAAATGTAATCGTGGAAGGACTTAATTGATTAAACTATGCAGTTATGTGGTCATATTAATCTATAATTTAATTATAGGTTCATCAAAAATCATACGTCTTCGTGAAGAAAGCAGTGAAACAAGTGAAATACTGAAAGGAAAAAGCTCTGGTAATGGTGCATCAGTTCCAGTTAAAGGAATAAATAATTTAGGAAATACCTGCTTTTTCAATGCTGTCATGCAGGTAAGATGGAAAGATCATACCACTTTCTCTTAACAGATTTCAGAAATACTAAGTCTGTATAATCTGTGGGCTTCTGAAAAGGTTTTGAGTATTACAAGTCTTCATTCTGCTTTCTGAAAGTCCTTTTCAATTTTTTTTTTACTCCTTGCTATCCAAGGAGTATTTCCTGTTATAATAGGAAATAATTCCTGGATCACTGGCATTTTGCACAGTAATGAAACAAGTGAAAATGCCAAGTGTTTTACACACTGCATATGTGTGTGGGTTGTACTGTAGCATATGGTTTTATTTGAAGTTCAGCATTATTAGTCATGACTAATGCAGGGTATCTACCATACTGGTGATGTGAATAGTGGCACTGTGTGCATAATGTAAATGTCTGCACTATTCATTGTGATGATTTTAAACCCCTACAATGGGTGCAGTTATAAAATTACTTTTATTGATTATGTTTTTTTTCTGACTACAATAAGAGGAATGAGCTATACAAATACACATATATTGATGTTTAGTGTACAACCAATCCAACATCCTCAAAAAAAGCAGCAGCCTTAGTGGGTTTTATATTGCACCATCCTGTTGCTTGTCAGCTGAGCAGAGACATGGAGATGTTTGCAGAGAAGAGTGAACAAGTGAAAGAAAACTGCTACAAAGGTGTTCTGTACTAGCACACCTCACCTTGTGTTTATGATGGTGATTGCAAAACATCAAACAGATTGGAAAACTGCAAAATGTTATCTGTCCATACTTAGGGCATCGTAGAAGCCTGAGTTTCTAAGTTTCTTCTAATCTGCTGTCAGAGTTGACCAAAAGTAAAGAAACAAAGCTGAGCTATGTTGAGTTGGTTTCTCTTCTAAATTAAGAAGGATAATACTTTTCATTTTGCCAAAGCCTTTGTGCTTCATGGGACATGATTAGAGGGACTGCAGAGTTTAAAAGAGGGAAATAGTTTCTGATAATAATGTCCTCATCCTAAAAAAAAAAAAAAAAAAAAAAATCTTGTTCAACATGAATTAAAGTTATTACTAGTAAACTATTTTGAAATGACAGAAAAAGAAATAAATACGATTATAGAAACAGTGATTTTTTTATTGCTCTTTCTAGTGGCCAGATTTAAACCTCAGTTACATGTTATAAAGTATATCTGGTTTGGTCTACCCCTGAATCTAGAATAGACAACTAAAGAAACTGTAATTGAATGATCAGCACGTTTCTCATGGTTTTTTGTTTTTTTCTTTCTTTAAGAACTTGGCACAGACTCATGTGCTAAATGAACTGATGTATGAGATAAAGGAGAAAGGAACAAAGTTAAAAATCTGTCATAGTTCAGATTCTCAATTGGTAAGTATGCACTGAGAAATACAAATTTGGGAAAATGTGGGAAGAAGCTGGAGGACAGGAAATCACATCTCCATTAAAGGCACACTGTTACTCTCCCATTTCTTTCACATTTTAATTGTTCAGTGGGTTTATGTTACCTGTGAACTGATTTCTTTTATAGAAATCATGACTCAGCCCTGGAGAAGGAGGAAGAATTAGTTGCTTTCACATTTTTTGATGTTGAAGTATCAAATAATGCTTTACCTTAAGAAAGAGCATCTGGCTTATTTTTACTTGCTTTTTTACTGGCTTGCTAATTACTCCATTTAATTTCTTCAGTATGGATGTATGATAGGAAATAGTCTATTTGGCTCTAGAAAGTGTCTGTGAAATATCTTATTCCAGTCCATCCCTGCCCTTCATTGATAAGGTCTGTAAAGTTTATTACATGCTTCACAGGCCAGGGGATAAAAATGAGAGAAGCAAAATTTCAGTGAGGAACAAATTTGTCCTCAAGCTCATTGCAGGCATATGGGAAAGTGTCTCCTGTGGCTGTTATCCAAAGAATATTCTGCTGTTCCAGTCATGTCTTAGAGACCTGGGGTTTCATTGCATGTTGTTGGCAATAAAGATAGCATCCCTTTCTCTCTGCTAGCTGAAGCAAACAGTTTACAGAGGATTTTTTCTTAGTGTTTTCCTTTCTTTCCTGCTGTTTGCTGTGAGCTTTCTGGTGGCAGTGAGGGTAGAGGAGTGGTATTCTGTTTTGGATACCTCTGAAATGATGATGATTTCCCTGTGTTGCTGTAGGTGATGTTCATAGCTTCTCCAGGCAACAACAGTATAAAATTCACTGCATTGCTGTCTTTATTTCCTCCAGTGGCAGTTCAGAGCAGCAGCATGTTTCACAAAGTTATCGTGAGCCACAACAGAGGTCTGGAGCTTGTTTTTGCCCAAAGGCTTAGCAAGCCAGTGGGGTGTTGGCTTATGCTTGATGTGTAACTTGCACAGCCATAAGGTTGAAAGATTTATTTTTAATTTCATGACAATGCTTACAATGTAAATAAGGTCTTTGGAGCAAAGACTGTGTTTTCTGGTCTTTGTATGCCAGTGCAGAATTTGGCATTGACTAAGAGGGCTGCAGTAGTCTAATTAATAGCAATGTAGAAACCTGCAGCTTCTTGCTTGGTAAGGGGTCTTTTCCCACCTTTTGATAGTGCATATAAAGCAAATACTTTATATTTGTGTATATCCATATCGCTTATGTTTTATGTGGATCTGCTTTCTGGACAAGGTGCCCTCTCCAAGTGTTTATCTCTCACTTGTAATCTGTTTTTCTAAGAGTCAGGCCAGCACTGGGGGCACATAGGGAGAGCTGGTGGTCTACACAAGTGGTGTGTAAGCAGTGCAGGATTTTAAAATTCTGCTTTAAAATTGGCTTGATTGGCTTGGTCCTTCCAGACCCAGAACCTGCTGGCTGGGCTGAATGGCATACCAAGAGGGGCTGTGCAGGATGCACCCTGTGCTGGCTCCCAGTGCCACGGGGCACGCGTGGGATCTGCCATCAGCTCTTGCTGTGAACCACTGCTGGTACCTTCACAGCACCTGATTTGTGAAGGAACAGGTTGTATTTCTGTGGCTGCCAGATGTGTGGAAATTTCAGTGTGTGGCTCACAGATCAGAGAAGCTGGATGCCCTGTTCCTCAGGCTGGGTATCAGAGAGCCACTGAACACAATCTTACACTGGCCCATGGAGGTGGTCACCTGTTGACTCTTTAGATGAATGTCAGTGCATGTGGAGGTCGGAGTAAAGCAGGTAATACAAAGGTTGCCTGTTTTTGTGAGAACCAGACCGGCTCGTTGACGTGCCTGTTTCTAAAGCTATTGGTTACCATCAAGAATTGTTTGGAATGGTTTGGTTTTGCAACTATTACTCCTTAAATAATAAGCCTGCTCTTAAATTATTTCAATCAAATGGGTGATATAAACATTAAAAAAAAAACCACCCTGAAACACTCTTAAGACTGAAAGTTATATTGCTCTTTATCATGTATCAAGTAACTTGAAAGAACTCTTGTGTCATGACTTGTGAAATCTGATGTATAATTTGCCTTTGTTTTTGAAGGATCCTTTGGTGGTAAACCTGTCCAGCCCGGGACCTTTGACTTCAGCAATGTTCTTGTTCCTTCACAGCATGAGAGAGGCTGGAAAAGGTCCTCTGTCTCCGAAAGTGCTGTTCAGCCAGCTTTGTCAAAAGTATGTATTGTGTCCTCAAGCTCATCTTTCACTTATTTTTTAAATTTTAGTTTCCAGTGATGTGTTTCTAAGTGTGCAATGTCTGTTGTCCCTTCTAAAGAAACTGTTAGATTTTAACCAGGCAGTCCAGAAAGCAGCTTCTTCATGTTTTAAAGTTGAAGGACTCCTTGCTGCACACCAGGGTTGTACCCGCTCTCTGTGTAATGTGTGGCCCAGTTCATAACCATGGGCATTCAGCAGGCTCCAAACTGAATGTGAGGGGGCAGAAGAGGGCATGGTAAAACTGAAGAAAATAGGACTACCTTCCAGGTTTTGTTGTTTGTTAGCATAAAGCTGTGCTAACACTGCAAAGTGTGTGTAGGTATTTTGTAAAAAATAATAAGATTTTTAAATGGGGAACTTCTGCTATGATGTCTAGCCTTGGCATCAATTCAAAATTAAAAAGGGTCTAACAAGTAAGGACTTGAAGCAGTACTGAAATGGCATATGGCTCCAGATTGCAAAGAGCTTACGAGCCCTAAAGAAGCTCCTGTTTCTTGGTGTGGAAAATGTTTACAGTGGTGTTTTGTAGGTACTTTCAGTGATGATGCAAACAATCTTGCTTTTAAAAACACCTGTAGAAGACCTACTTAAAAGTTGATACAAGTATTTAGATATTGACTTACTAGTAACAGAATCTGTAGAAGCAGAGTAGCTGGAGGATGGTGTATATGAGTCTCATATTTAAAAAGAAGAATGTTGCATGATAATTTATTTGCTACAGTATTGCTGCATGGAAGTTCAAGGATTCTGCAGCAGCAGAGTTAGGAGGAAAGTTGCAGCCTCCTACCATAGAGTTCCAGGACAGCGTTACTAAGCAGGAATGAATTTAAAATAAGGTAGAAAGAAACAAAAGCTTTTAAAATAGAGCAGGGACAATTTAATTCTGTAAAGAAACAAGTAATTGCCTTTGCTTTATCCTCAAAATTCAGCTTCAGAAATTTAATATCATATTTTTTCTATTGTACTTGTCTTCCTTTTGATTCTTTTGAGCTGTAAAAGGAAATGTGTCTAAAGTTACCTTACAGCATTTTTGAGTCAAACAGCAGTGTTCTTTTTTTAGCATTATCTACCTGGACGAAGAATATATAGGGAAGAAAACTGTATTGTTTTCTCAGTCCTCCTTGTGTTTCAAGGCTCTCTCAAAAAATGTGAGTGTAAGAATTAAATTTGGCTGAGAAATGGAAGAAAAATTATTAAATAACACTAGTATTTTTTTCCCAGTTAGTATTAAGGATTGAAGGGAAAAATGGTGTAAAACGTGTTTTGAAGCCCACCTTGGCAAATTGATTGTGAAATAATCACAGTGCAATGCTCTTCAGATGGCATGGTATTTTTAGAAGTGACAGGCATTTTGTGTCGGCTCTGCATGTCTGTAGTGATTGAGCAATGTCAGTATTAAATCTCAGCTATCTGGTTGTTTTGTTGTTGTTGTCTTTTGATCATTAAGATGTGCATACACTGTAACTAGCAGCTAAAATCAAAGCATTTTAATGTGGCCAGCAGACTTTTGCTGTTTACACAGGTATCTGCCAGCTCCTTCCATTGCTTGCCTTCATGCCTACTTCTTACTATCGTTATCTTTGCAGAACACCACTTAGATACAAATCCTTTAATAGTTCTACTATCAACAACAAAAGTGTAAGCCATATCCTGCTAGTGAGAAGTTAGATGTTCAAAGGCAGTAAGGGACTGTACAGGTATGATAGAAGGTTTTGGTCTTTGGATTGTTCTCTCATTGTTTGTGACACAAGCAAGAAAGGGAGGGTTTCAGAAAATTCAGCAAGTGTGCAGTGGTAAAAGTAGGAGAATAGGAAATTGTTATCTTTGCAAGCTGAATACATTTACTGTTTATTAGCTTTAACAGTATGAATGCAGTGTTCTGTCGTGCCATTTTTACAAAGCCTTTTTCTTTCTTTTGTTTTAAAGTTGGCTTTCTGTTTTTCATCAAAGTTGAAATGCAAGAGAGAGCAGGGCAAGACTGCAGGAGTTTCAGCTAGGAAGAAGTCTGTGTTACTGCAGCTTTCTCTGTAAAACTGCTTCTTGAATGCTGCCAAGAGGTTGTGTCGATGAAGTAATCCTAGAGGCAGGCACTACCCGTGGTCTTCATATTGCATTATCACAAACTCTTTTTATTCAACAAGCAAAGCTCAAACAATGTTTCCTAAAGAGATGTCAGGATGAATGTGTAAAAGGAAGAACTACACTGACACAGCTGCTGGGGAGAAGGACATGAGGAAGGACATTCCTATTCTGATAGTAATGTTTTGGGGTTTTATATATTAACATAAAGGTTTGCTGACTCCAGTTGCAACCTCTTTTTCTTTTTTTTTTTTTTTTTAAATTCATTCTTTCCCCATCACAGATCTTGCTGTCTCAGTGCAAGTGTACAGTATGTCACCGTACCTTTCTTCAGTAAAGAATTTATGAAGGAGATTGTACAGATAGTATAGGATAGAAAAGGGGGCAGACAGTGCAGCTCTGGCTTGTCTCTGAGTGGGATCCCAAAACCTGCAAGTGGATACATGTTCTCTTCTCAAAAGCAGTAAGAGAACTAGAACACAGCAATTTTCAGCTGCAAACTGCTTCTTCAAGAGTCTGAGGAGATAATGGTGTGAAGTTCATAACCTCGTGTATGAAAGGACATTTGTGGTGCTCTTTTTTTTTTATTAAATAATAAAAAGAAAAAAATGATACCAAGTGTTAATTTTATCAAGTGGTGGAGTAGCCAGGTTGAAGAAGGGGAGAAGAAGAAAGAAGTGGATGAGTCTTTCTATAGCAACTGTTTAGCGTCTGGTACTAATTCATCCACTGTTAATTTTGTTAGTGTTGCAGCTGTCAGATGTTTTGTGAGGACAGATTGTGAGCATAGCTACGGGGCCCTTCTGTTGGTTTTCCACTGTGCTGAATATCAGGACTACAGACTTCTGACTTATCTGGAGACTTAGTGACTAACACAACACTGATGTATTAAGAGGACATAAATTTTATTTCCTTTATTTGTTATGATACAGTAATTTTATTGGTGGAAGAAAGCTTAGTTTTGTGTAGCAAGTAAATGTTGAAGCATGTAAGTGATAAGTCCAGAAAGGAGTTGCAGATTTTAGCTACTTCAAACCTCCAGTAAATAATTATTAATAGTGGTATTTTACTGCTACATTACCATGCAGGAAAAAGTACTTCCCTAACAAAGATTTTATTGGTGTTCACAAAATCTACATAGGTCTTCATTCTCCAAAGACCATTATTCATCCTTCTTTCTCATGTGCAAAAAGTAGAACTGAAAGCAGAGGTGGGACTGGCAGAATGGAGGTCATGTATGGTTAGGACTGTTGATATTAACAGGAGAAACCTAAACAATTCCACATTTACCACTTTTGAGAGGAAATGCTAAGGAAAACAAGGTAATGTTATAAAAGATAGATAAAAGAAACAGGATTTTTCTCATTAAGGAGTCTTTTTGGTCCCTTTCTTTTTAAATAATCCTGCTGTATCTAAAAAGATATTGAAAAATAATCTTCTTAGAAAAGATTTTTTTGCTTGTTTATTTTTCCCATTTGACTTCTACCATGTAAGTATATTTGCAGCAGAACACACAGTTTGTTTCCTTGGCCAGTAGTTATGGATTATTTTGTGTCCTTGTCATGCCTCCACGTGCCTTGCTGGTGGTGCTGCGTCATGTTGAGGAGCTCTGACAGAGGAGATTACAGCTTCTCTGGGCAGTGGCAGTTGAGAGATTGCGTGTCTTTTTATTTCAGTAAACTTTGTCAGAGTTTTCATAATTTTAAGAACAAGTTTATGAGTGCAAAGTAGGAAAAATGCATGTAAAAATGTGTGTTGGCAGCAATCATCTGTACGTGTTCCTGAGCTTTATGTTCATTTCTGTTTAGAAGGAAGACCCATGCAGCATTTTGGAGAACACAAGTATTTTCAGTGTGTGGTATTGGTGAGCTGTGTAAGCAGAGTTTATAGACAAAAGAAAGAAGAAAACCTGTAATTTTATTAGGTACATTGGTATTCTCCATTTGGGTTAACCAGAATTTAGGGAGGGGTAACAAAAATAGGAAGCTTTTATATGAACAGGGACATTGGGAATATTGGGAGTTCAGGCAAGAGAGAACATGAAAAGAAGACATGACAGCAGGAGAAGACAATGAATGATAAATTAGTTGTGCTTCTTTAATTGCCCTCATAAGAGTTCAGGGAGCTGTCTGTGAAACTGAAAGGCAACAGATTTAGAGCCAGGAAAAAAAAAAAAAAGAGTTTTTAGCGTTTTATAGGGCTAACCTGTGGAACTTGCTGTCAGAGCAGAGTCCTTAGCAGGACTTAAAGGAAGAAAGAATAGATCTGGTGCATTGCAAGAAAGTAGAGGTATCTCATTTTCCCTTTTGGGAAGGTGAGACAAAAAAGATGAAATGAATCGGCCAGTACATCCAAAGGAGAGCAGAGTGCTGTCTATCCATGCCCTTGAGGTAGTACAGTTGTGCCTGGTGTTATCTGTTACTTACATGTGGAGGCAAGCCCATGTTTGGCTGGGCTCCTCCCAAACACCTCCTACCAAGCAGAACTGTGTAGTGTATGTACTGCATTACAGGATTCCTGTGCATGTTGCCTTACAGAAAAAAATCAAATAGTATCTAGTGTTTTCTTTTTCCAAGTGCTTATTGTTGTTTCTAAAATTTTCCAAGGTATTAGGCTGTCTTCTGCACAAAGATAGTAATTATTGAAAAGATGATTTTGGATAAGATTTTTATTAAAGACAGTAAAAGTATGGCAGCTCTGTGCAGTATGTTTGAATGACTTTAATTGCATCCCAGTTCTGCTTTTAAAGCATAGCTTATTTTCTCTCAAATGAATATAATATAGGAATCATAACTATTAGGTTTTTTCTTTAAAACACTATGTTACTATGTAGTTTTTGTTATTACAGCATTCTAGGAAGTAGATCATCATGAAAAGTATTTCTTTAACTGACAGTCAAGCAATTCTAACTGGTCTCCAGATGAGCAACGAGAAGCTAGTAGATGAGATGTCACAGTTGTCCTTCACCACTTCTGGCCATTAGCAGGAGTTCAACCTGTTCTGTCATAATCCTGCTGACACTGTACAACAGGTTGTATCGCATTGGCACTGGCTTCCATATGTCAGCACATCTGTGAGCGGTCAACTCAACCAACCATCTCCAAGTCCCCCACTTTTGCCAAGGATATTGCTTGAAGCACATTTTCAAGGAGACGAGAGCACACATCTTTTAGTTGTCAGATCTCTGTGTATCAGCATGGACTAATTCCTTTTTCTTCTCTCATACTGGTTCATAAGTGTAGGAAGTTTCCAGTAAATGCATTGTGAGGTGTAAAATTCCCTCCTTTCTTTTTATTGTTTTTTTGTGTTTCCTCTTGTGGTCCCTCCCCAAAACAAATGCACTAATTTCAAATATTTTTATACAAAACATGAGATATTTAGAATTATATGCAACATTACATAGCATGCTTTGTACATGAATGACAGATTAAATATATTTTAAGCAGTGTTAAAAATGACATAATTTGTCAGTCCAAGTAAATGACAGCCTTACAGGGAATCTTTACAAGTCCCTTTCCGCGCCAATTCACCTTTAAAGTGGTAGCTGTTACATTCCCATCATCCTTGTTTCCATTAAAATCAGGCATATAAAATTTAGTACAGGCCCTGAGAAGCCTAAATGATCTTGTACTTGTAAATGCACTGTGTTCTAATAAAATGAAAAAACCCAAACCAAACCAAAATGAAAAACTTCCATGGCTGAGGTAATTTCCTCCTCTCTAATTTAAGCTAATAAAACTGTTTGGAACATGCAGGTAAATTATTTTACTTTGAAATACAAATTAGTAAATTAATTTGCACCTGAAATGATTTTTGTATACTCATCAGTGGGAGGTTACAGTGCAGTAACAAAAAGTATGTATGAGGCTTTTTCCCGATTTGCATTAAAGATTTAGTTCTGTGAGGTGTCTCTGCAGTGAAAAAAAAGGCCTCCTGTTACAGTGATGAAATTTTTGCTTGCTCCTTTGTCAAGTAATAATTAATTTATCTTCCCTTTTATTATCGTGTGTCTTGAAGAGGTCCTGCTTTTCTTGCCAAAAAATAATAAAATCTCTATTAGCAGCAGGATCCAGAACATGTATGTGTATAGGGTTTTCTTGCTATACTGGAGCTATTAATGTGCCTGTACTGGAGGAGAGGGGCTGAACATACTCATTGAGTCTCACTGCCTTGGGAAAACAAGAAATTTCTCATAAATTATGATAACACTGTGGCTAACTAACTAGATTTCTCAGAATTAAACTGATTTTGGCATCTGAGTTTTTTCAGATTCCTTGACATTCAGTGAGAGGAAACTGTTTTGGCAAATTGAAAAGTGAAACTGTGCATGCATGCAAACATGCATGCAGCTACATATGTTTGGTTTTTTTTTAATGTATGTTGAGTGTTTTATTGGAACCAAAATAAAGGTTCAGTGCTTTTCAGAAAGTATTTGAGATTATATTTTTGAATATAATAAAGTTTAATAAAATCACATGTTTGATTTCTAATAGAAGAAATGATGGCATTTTAGGAATATTAAGCAATATATTTAATTTAAGAGATTATTTCAATTTTTTAAATTTGAAATTAATTTTTGAGTTGACTTGCTCATGAAAAAAAAATTCAATTTCAAAAGAATGCTTAAAAAAAGTTACCCACTCAACTGAATCTAGATTTATAGTAAGCCTCACAGTACAGTAGGATTTATTTGTAAATGTGAACGTGTTGTTTTGCATATGCAGGTCTAGATTTGTTCCACTTAATTTTAGGCATTGACCTTAGCTGAGTTGTCACCTTCAGTCCTTCTCCAGTTACAGCCCACAGTGCCTGTGGGGAGCAGTTCAAAGCTGAGACCCCTGTATAACTCTCCTGCCTGTGCCCATGTCTGCTGTGCCCTAACTTGGCGTCCCAATGCCTTGCCCAGCTTTGCATTTTACTGTTCTGGGCACATTGCACAGCTGGGGTGTTTGCTGTAATTCCTCCTGTCCGTGAGCACAAACTTCTAAGGCAAATCTGAGCAGCTTTACTGTATGAGTGTATGAGGAAGCCTCACTAACCCTTGAAACCCTGAGCAGCTGAAGAGCTCTGCTGGGCAAGTGAGATCATTGTGCGAGGGGAAATACCACTATGTATTTGCAGCTCTGTGTACTGGCTAGCCATAGCATGCAATCCCCAGCTCAGAGTGAAAATTGGTTCAATGTGTGTTTAACAAAATTGAGGAGCTGAGTGAGGGGTTGGTTTTTTTGGCTGATCTGCCAGTTTGATAAAATTCCTGTTTGAGCTGTGCTAATCCAGTTGTCCCCTGTGCTAGGTTTCGGAAGGGGTGCACGTGGTTACACCTGCACGTGCTCACCTCAGTCTGCAGCAAGAGTCACAGCTGCCATTTGGTGGCAATACTGGAAATTCAGGAACCTACCCACTGCAATCCTAAGTAACCTGCTCTAGGGGACCCTGCTTGGGCAGGGAGGTTGGGTTAGGTGACCTCCAGTGGTCTCTTCCAACCCCTTGTGGTGCTGTGGAATCTCATTTTAGATTAAGTAGTTCAAGACTGTAATTAAAGTTCTAAAGGGTAACCTGCCTGGAAAGACAGGTGTAGTTTGGCAGGTCAGTTGCACTTAATGAGAACAGAGATGTCTTAATAGTGAATACTGTTCATTCATTTGGGGTTGAAATATCCTGAAGATTCAAACTGTTAATTGGGAGCCTTCTGGCTGTGGTAAGGAGAAGGATCTGTCCTTAAGGATCATCTTAAGCTATCCATGTACTCATAAGTTTATTTTTTCTAATTTCTGGAAAATGTGATACTTAGAGTACATTAGGTGTTGTGAATAGTAAAAAAAGAATTCAACAGTTCTTGAATAGTAGTGATTGATAGCACTGAGTGGTGTCTCAGAACTGATGCAATATTACTCCTGTGCAGTTGCCTAGAAGATCACCAGTGTAAATGGGAGTGTAGTCAGAAACGGATGTTTTTCCTCTTCTGGCTTCTGAGGGTGATGTGAATGCTGCTGGTGATCTAAAAGGACTGTTTATGCACATTGGAGATTTCTCCTCAGTTGAGAAAAGGGTGAGATAACAAAGGAGGTTAAGCACTTGGAAAATCTTTTTTCTCTCTCTTCCATGTCATTGGGAATGTCTGGTGGTACAGATGTAGTCTGTCAGGGAAGGGCTGCTAGCATGGATGAGACTCTACTGGCAAATCTGTATTTTAGTCAAGCCATACTACATAGAGTCAAACTGCAACCCAGGTTAAAGTGCAGCTTTGTTGGAGAAATTGCCTGCTGGAGCTTCCTAAAACCCCCTGAGGTTCTGCAGGGGTTGTACTTATTTGTACCCCAGCAAAGTGTCTGATGTTGACATTGTCTTGTTAAGAATCTCCCAAGATAATTGAAAATTCTTTACTGTTTTTTTCATAGGGCTCCTCGATTTAAGGGGTTCCAGCAGCAGGACAGCCAGGAGCTTCTGCACTATCTGTTGGATGCAATCAGGATCGAGGAGACAAAAGTAATGTCTTTGTGTGTCTTTTAAAAAGTGAACTACAAGTCATTGCTTAAGTATTCTTCATGTTCCCAATATTTTAAAGATGTACTTTATGAAGCATGAGTGTCTGTTTTCATTATCTTGAGAATTTTTTTAAAAGATTTTTAATTATGTTTATATTGATTTGTTAAAATAGTTGATTGGAATCAAAGTTTCAGTTAGTAGGAGGAATATGATAAATAGAACATGATAACTTTAGGAATCCAAATTGTTTGCCTTTAAAAAAAGGGGAAGGAAAAAAAGGACATTTGAGACATCAAGAAAGTAAAAGTAGGACCTCTGTGTTAGCTGACAAAGTGAATTTTTAAAGCTTTGGATCAAAAATTAGCAGTTCTTAGCTATGGGCCTGCCCATAATTTTAACCAAAAATTTTCACTGGAAATTGTGGGGGGAGGGGGGAAAATCTTGCGAATTTTCTTGTGTCTCTTGAAAGTGTGAAGAACTCCTTGCTTTATCAATAAGGTGCTGCTTTTCATGGCTTAAAATCTACATCCAAGTATGTGAAGTATAGAAGCAGTTTGTTATGTTGAAAATGTCCCTGTGTTGTTTTTTGGTGGGGTTTTTTTTGGTTTTTTTTTTCCTTTTTCTTTTCCTTCATTATTTGTGCTTCATGCATTGTTCATACAAGAAAGGGAGTGTTTGGTTGCTATTTTGACCATATCAGATTTAATCTGACTTAGTCTTGGACCCTTCTTTGTGGTAAATAGCCTTTCTAGGTCTCCTCTAAAGGAAGACCTTAAATCTTGTACTGACCAGCGTACTTCCTCTTCCCTTGTATTTAGTAACCCAATGAGTGTTGTGATCCTGAGCTAAATTATCTCACAGATAAGATGTAAAGCTGTGTCTGAGCCTGGTTCCTGGCACTACAGTAGAGCTGAACAAATCCCCATCCTGCCAGAATACAAATATTTAGTGGTCTTGTCAGCATTCTTGATTATAAACAGAACTGAACTGCAAGAAGAAACAGTCAAACCTTGACACTCATGCTTAGAAAATGATGTTTTGAACATGGCACACAGCAGAAGCGGTTGACTTCAGTTGGAAAACAGTTATTACATTTTTGCAGCAGAGGGAAACTTTGTTATTTTATTTTTTGATTTCCATGTAATAAAAGGTGAAAACTATGTTTTCTTGGTAAAGGAGGAATCACAGAAAGCAGGATTATTACAACAACTAAGCTGCTTCTCCAGGAGGTGCTTGTGCTTTCCCCTCAAGTCAGTCTCCTGTCAGCTTCACCAGTGGATGTGCCATCATTGCAATAACCTGCATTAGCATTTACCTTTTGAATCATTTATTATTAGAGAGCAGTGACAGCTACAGTACCCACCTCAAAAGAGTGATGGAAGATGGTAAGAATTTACAGTGATTTTTGGGTAGTATTTCTGCCACTCCATCAACAGGCAGAGAGATGTGGGTGCCACCCTGCCCTGCAATTACATCCCACTGCTGCCCTAATGGTGCGTGACTACAAACACATCTTTATCACCTCGGGGTGCTCTGCCACTGACAGTACTAGTAAAAGCTCTCTCCCCCTCCCTCTCTCTGTTTTTTTTTTTTCATTACCCCATGTTGCAGGTCTGTAGATGGCAGACAACCAGCTGGGCAAAGGCAGCAGCCTGGCCATCCCTGCTTCCCTATCCCTGTCAGGATTAGTTCTTTTTAAACCTTTAGCTTTGCTGAGAAATACATATAATACATAACATGACACTAGTTATAGGAGCTAACCAAAAATCCTGTTATACTTTTGCCTCTTCTGTGTGGTTTTGTGTTTGTATCTGACACCAGTGCCCAACTTTTTCATATTCCTGAGGGAAAAAGTTAGGAAGTGTACACAAGTGGACTTTTCAGCTAAAAGCTTGGCCATATAACAATAAAGATGACATAGCGTCTGCCGTCTCCAGCAATGTGGGCTGGAGATGGTTTCACACCAGGGCCTGAAGTGGCTGAACCCTGCTGCTAATTGATTAATGTCTGCTGCCATTGTCCACAGCACCCTGCCCATTCAAAGACTATGTCTTTCTTTGACCTAAATAAATGGTTCAACGCACTAATCCCAACAAAAGGGTTGCTTATGGCCCTAAACCCATTTATGGTGCTCAACTTCATGAATTACGTATTGATTAATCCTTTTAGTATATTGTTGGCTTTAAGATGAACAAAGCTGAGCTCGGGGCAGCGGGAGTTAATTCACAAGCCAGGTCACATACTCATAAGGTCGGAGTATGACTTGGTCTGATGGGTGCCTGAACTGGAAACCAAACCTCTGACACTGTCTGTCATCCTCACACTATGGTGATATGTGGCTTGGAAGTGTGCTTTGCTGCCTGGAAACTAGAGCCATCTATTATCTTTTGCTGTTAGGACAGAGGGTTTGAGTTGCCTGCAGAAGGTTTGGTATTTGTCTCTTAGAATGGTACTTAGCTCTAAGTTTGACTTCAGTATTATAAATGTCATTTGCACACCAACAAGGGAGACTCATACACGTTACTAGAGTCTGTGGATCAGAGAGACAGGACATTTGCCAGGAAAAAGGAAAGCACAGGTCATGCATGCTAGCTAGAGTCAGGGGACCTGATTCATCCTCCTGCTTCCCTCTCTGCAGCATGTCAGAGGTTGGGCTTTTTTACCAGCCCATGCAGTTCTGCTGCCAGGAATACAAAGCCTCTTCACTTCCAGGCAGTTGAAAAATAACAGGGAGAAGCCCCCCCTGTCTGGAGGGGCAGCTACAACTCATTAATTTTCTTCTTTCTGATCCTTCTTTCAAAACTGTAGTTTTTAGGAATTTTGGTTTTTTTTAGCAAATGTTGGTAACATTTACATGAATTCATAAGAAGTTTTCATTCTCTTCTAAGGTTTTCTAACATACGTCTGAAGTGTCTGAAGTGGCAGTGTTAGAAAATAAACAGAAGTGATAAAAATACTGCCCAAATGCAGTCACTGCAGTTTGGCTAGTGAAAGGCTCTTAGCTGCCTTCCAAGTATTTTGTATCCTAGTCAATCAGTGTTAAGTCCATTTGCAGTGGGACAGATGGATCGCATTAGTTCACTGGAAGTCTCATAGCTTCTTGGTAACCTGTGAAGTGCCCTATGATGGTTCCCTTTTAAGAGAAGGAAATTTTTGGGTTATTATTATAGTTAAGCTCATGAAGTTTTGACATTGTTAGTGAATGACAACAATAGTTTTCCAATATTAAATTACGTTTATTTTATGGAAATAAGACAAGATAAAGTCTAATCATATATGATTAGTTTTTAGAATGTTTACACTTAAAATACTTGGTTTTATTTTTACTTTTAGCGTATACAAACTGGTATCTTAAAAGCATTCAATAACCCAACTACTAAGACAGCAGATGAAGAAACCAGAAGAAAAGTCAAAGGTATGCAACTCTTTATTGAAAACTTCTAAACCTGCACTAGTATTTAAATACCATTTTCTTCTGAACTGCCTGTTGGGAACAGGAGATCTGAAGTGCTGTAATGGCCAGGCTTTATTCTGTGTTACTCTAGTGCCGCCTAGTGCATACCTAAAGTGTAGAGAGCTTAGCGTGTGCCGACTTGCATCTGTGTATCCAGGAGAAAGGCTCCCCAGTGTTAATCCATCTCTTAATAATAAGTAGAATTTAATTTTGTTTTCTAAAGTAGCCTAAACTATATTTGTTACATAGTCATAATTATTTTATACTCAGAGGCCGCGTTCCATAAATAAAACTGATTTCTGTCAGTTGACTGGTACTGTGAGCACTCTAAATACAATTGCAAAGTGAAGATAGACAGCTGTTTCTAAAGAAGGCTTTTTTTTTTTTCAAAAGAAGTAGTTTTTGTGGTTTTTTTTTTCCATATGTTTCTTTATTCAGTAGTTCTAATTTGGGGGATTTTGTTTTAATTAAAGTCCTAATGATTAAGATCTTTTGTAAGTCATCCTTCCCAAATCTGCAAAAGTTGAGGCATAAAGATGAAAAGGATTTTGTTATATTTTAGAGCTTTATAGTTGCAAATACCATTTTGAAAGGGCGAGAATCTCTCTGCTTACCCCAGTGTCTATATCAAGGCAATGCAATATTATTTATTCAAAAGAAAACTGAGATATAAAAAGCTTTTATTAAGAGATACACTATTATTACTCTGTTACAGAAGATGGGGAAGGGAAGGATAAAAGGGAACCTTCTCACTAAAATATTTTTAAATGTTGACATAACACAGTATATGATGTATTAGTTATTGTATTGTGTTCAAAACATTTTGAATATGTTTAAAATTGTGCTTTCATAATATATCTTGGAAAGAATTTTGTTGTACTTATAGTGTGGCATTGGATGTGTTATTTTTCACATTTAAAAAAAGCAATGTTTTTTCAGCATATGGAAGAGAGGGTGTGAAGATGAACTTCATAGATAGAATCTTTGTTGGTGAATTGACTAGCACTGTCATGTGTGAGGAATGTGAAAATGTAGGTATTCTGGAATTTGGTTTGATGTGGAATAGATCACATACTGGTTTGATTACATTGTCTTGAAAGTATAAAATTGTGTTGCCAATTTTATACTTGTTTGTTTGTTTGTAAAAACAAGATTCTATTGAAAGTTTCTCATTTGAAATTATTTATTCCTTCTTTAAAGCATTATCCTCCCAGACGTAAGAAGAGGGATCCTTTGAATTCAAAAAGGATTCAAGTACTGGGCTTGATTTTACATCTGACTTAAGGCTGGAGGTTCCAAATTCTATAATCATATGTGTTACACGCCTGTGTTATTTGATATTTTTGAAACACCTATTTTAAAATGTAAATCCTCTTGCCTGCTCTTCTGGGATACACCTGAAAATTGGAAATTACTTACTTTGAATTAGAATGAGTGGGAAAATGCTAAAACTACTTATTTTTCTTTGAAGTATTTTTTATAATTAACATAATAATCCTAATGAACAGTATATTCCTTTCATAATTAATATTACTGACATTCCATCATAAATGCTTCCCATGATCCTTATAATTTCTTTTAAGTTTGACAGAGAAAAATCTTAATTGCATGACTTTTTAAATTGAATGTTACATTTGTGTTTGGTTTAAAACATTCTATTTCATATTATAGAGTTTAAGTAAATTAATCAATCTGAAAAATTAAGCACAGTCCTGCAGTGCCAGGTAAACTTCCCTGTGTGTGATGTGCAAATTACTCTTCGATGTGCTACTAGTACCAATGAAGAACTTTGACCATATGAAAAATAGAGGCTGTATGTATTTTGCATGTCTCATGTATTTTTGCTGGCTTCTTATATTCTGCCTGCACAGGACTTGAGAATATGCTAGCTTGTAGCCCTTTGAGGAAGAGTTTAGAGTTGATTTTCCTTTGCCTGCACTGGCAGGATATTTTTGATTCATGTTTGTTCATGCAAAGCGACACTTTAGAGGTACCCCTGTTTGAACATGGCTCTCCAGGCAGGCAGTCAGTCACCAGAGCTGCCTGCTTTTGATCTCATTTATTGCTTTACTGGAACCTAAACATTCCTGAGTCCCTCGCACAACAGGTAAAAATAAGCTTGCAGTCCATACCAAATGTCACAGGTGGAAGTTGGGGTCACAAATACAAGAAAAGGGACATGGTGACAGTAATTGATGGCATGGCTGTGACTTTAGTGTACAACATGATTTTTATTTCCTTTTTTAAGGTTTTGTTTTTCACAGTCTTTTCAGAGGTAAGATAAGTCAGTTTTGGAAGGAATTCGAGCACAGCAAGGGAGAGAGCCTAAGGAACTTAGTGATAAAGGCAGATGGAAAGTGCTGAAAGAGATTGTCTTTAGGTACGCTTTGCAAGATGTTTCCAGCTTATACATGGCAAAATGAAACCTCAGTACAAAAAAAGAGGTTGGTTTATTTCAAGTCCCTTTTCCCCTGTAATTGGATTTATTTTACTAATTAGTATATGGTGTCAAAAAATCTAACAAAGCTTTTGACTGTAACCAATAGGACTGAATTAATAATGTTAACTGAGAGCATGAAGTTAGAACCTGTTACTTAACTGTCATTAACCAGTCCTTGCTGCATAACAGCTCAAACACCTGTGCAGAAGTGTCCTGAATCAGGAAACTCTAAAAGGTAGCTTTCTACAAAAGGGTACCACAGAGGCCCACTTGAAAATCCATCTGGAGCTCAGAGAAAGTGAGCACCACACTGCTTCAAGTCAGTTCATGCCCAGATTGATGGCCTTGTCCTTTACCTCTACATGCTGAAGTTTTGTGTGAAGTTAGAAAGAAAATTAGAGCTAACTTCATAAATTTTTTAAAAAGTTAGTAGGAAGTTCTTCATTGTAGTTTCATACATCTTGTAAGTAATTAGCTTTTTGTATAGCTTTTGATAATAAATTGATTAAATAAAGGGATCTATGTACTAAACCCATATTCCGTTCTTTGCGTTTAAGTGCATTTTCTCTTTTTCTTCAAGATTTCAACAGTAAAAGAACCTTTCATTGATCTTTCGCTTCCTATAATAGAGGAGAGGGTAAGAAACAGAATATGTAATAAGTAACTATTGCTTCCAGTGGATTGTTTTTAATAGCCTTATGAAGATATTTATCTGTATACACTTAGTTTTGATTTAAGCCTAAAAATGTAACCTTGTCCATAAATACATGTACTATTATCCATCTATTCATTATATGATTTTCTTTATATATACATATATATATACACATATATAGGCATGCAATGTCATAAGTGCATATCTTTAAATTAGTCCAAATTTGCATCAAATACCCATAGTAACCCACAGAATATATATGTCAGAGATTACTGAGATTAGCTTAATTTAATAGTATGTACTTATTATGTACTTATATAAATAGAATGATTATTAGCTTTTTTTTTTTTTTTTTTGAGGTCCAGAGAGTCAGATTCTAACCTATTGGTTTGTATCTAGAGAACCTGAGTCCCTTGGGCTGATGTTTACCTACAGGATGAGACACTTTAAAAATGGATATTTGAATTTATTTATTCTGGTGTTCTCAGCACTTTATGGTTTACCTCCACTAGCTGCAGAGGAACACAGTTCCTTTGAAGGCATAAGCTATATTTCAGGATTTGGGCTTTTAATTTGAGAGTAGTGGGTGTGGGTTGGGAATGGTTCTTCCTCCATCCTGCACGTACTCATCTACATTTAACGGAGAGTAATTAATGTAATATTTATTTCTGTATAAAATGTATTTTTCTCCAAACACCAGTTTTTCTTCATTATCAGTTCTTCATCTTTGTTGGTGCACTGAGTGCAGATGCCTGTGGGAGTTAAGGCTTTAAGAGCATATGTATGGTATTACATACAGAAATTTTGTATCATTCCTATTCCTTGTGGCTTTCAGTTGAACCTTCAGAGACACTGAAAGTGAGTTTATGAGTAAAAAAAAGAATTAGGAAGCAGCCTTGTAACGCAATTCAGTAAGCCATTTAATTGGTTTTATGTAGGTTGCTGCTTTCGAAAAGAAAGGAAAAAAAAATCCACCAACATTCATCTTTTTTATAGGTTGCAAAGGAATACAAAATTGACATGTTGCCTTTCCTAATTTCCTGTCTAATTTCTTAGGTTGCAAAACCTGTGCCCTTGGGAAGAACAGGTAAAAGTAAAAGTGTACAGGAGGCAGATCTTGGTCAGTATAATTGTTCTTCTATCAGTACTCTGAATAATCAACCCAAAATTGTCAAGAAACACACTTTAACAAAAGATAAGGTAAGAACTTAACTACTCACACTAACCAGTCATCCTGAGTTAACTCAAGTTTCTAGGGTGACTGAGAACTTCTAGGGAATTTTGATACATGTCAGTGGGGTTTTTTAGTATACATACAGCTGACATAGTCTTGTTTTAAAATATTGAGGTCATCATAAGAAGCTTGAGAACTGATAGTCATTGGTAACCATTTAGCTTTCAGTTACAGGGTTTCATTTATAAGGAAAAAAAAAATCTGCAGGCTAGTTTCAATTCATATTGCTTTTGGGACTGTTGCAAGGGCCTGTGCTCTGTGGAGTACCATAAAAACCCTCCTGAATCAAGTCCTAAAACATTAAGCACATGTAAAGAAAAAATACAATGTATAAAATACAACATATAAAATACAAAATATAAAAGAATGATAGGAGAAGAGAATGAGACAGAAGTAGGAAAAGGACATGAGGTAGAAACAAAGGAAAGGATGGAAAGAAGTAGTGCAGAAACTGATTGTTATAGAAGAAAAGGCCTAAAACTCAAACTGTTGAGATGAATGGAAGGATTCCCATTGGTACCACTGGAATTTTGATCCAATTCAAATAAAGCAAAATAAAAAAAAAAGGGAAGAAAAGTTGCTAGTTTCTTTTGGAAAGTAGCCAAACAAAAGAAGGCAAGAAAAGAGTCCTGAACATTTGCAAATCACCTAAAATTATGACAGCTTTGTGGGTTTGGTTTTCTAAATCTTTAGGAGTAGTTTTCTGTGAAAGCAATCTTTTGCTTCTTCTTGCAATCTTGATTAAAAAAAAAAAAAGTCAAATTCAGGTAATATTGAAACCAGCAAACATCTTCCTAAGGATGCCTTAGTTAATTCTATGATAAACGCTTGTAAGGCGAGTTGAATTTTTCCTGGAGCTGCTCATCAACTAAGGCCTCTCATGGGAGATCATAGGAGTAGCTTAAACTTGAGGACCTTTTAGAAGCTTAAATTAGATTAAGAGAATGCCACTTCAAATGTGCCATCTACAGCTGTCACAAAGTGAAAGTAATTTGTTGTGGGAAGTATTGATCTCATAGTAAGTATAAGCTGACTTAGTTGACTGGGATGTAGGTTTCTAATACTAAGTTAGTTTAAAAACATCTTAAGGAAATCAGCTATCTTAAACATGAGAGATGGAAAATATAGAACAATATAACCCCCCAATAATTTGCTTTGCATTTGTCATGTTTTGAAATATTTGTTTGCTTACAAATCTGCTTCCTGTTTCTCCCCTCTATTACTGAATTAATAATGCCATAATTTACAGAATCAATTGAACCATGAGAGACGGCTTGCCAGAAAAGCTTCCTCAAAGGAAGAAGAAAGAAGTCCTGTTATAATGCAGGAAAAAGCCAAAAAGCTTGAGCTGGAAGGTAGCTCTGGCATCCAGTACTCCAAAGACCCCTGTGCAGAGGCAGCTGTCAACGGAAGCCAGACGGAGGGCAGTGAGAAGGAAGCCAGCCGCTCTGAAAGCAGCTTTGATGCAGACAGTGAAGCCTCAGAAAGCGAAAGTGCTTCTAAGCAAACAGCTTTGAGCCCACCCAGCAGCGTGTCTGGTGTGCACGTCAACCACTTAAACCCTAAAACGCCGCACAAGCCAAGTGACAGCAACGAAGAGATGATTTCCAGTTCCATATCCAAGCTTAGCTTCTGCGATCCTGTAAATGAGGATAAAAAGTCAAGTTGTGGAGATCCAGCTTTGGGTTTATCAAATAATTCCATGTTCTCAGTAGGCAAATCCTCTCTATCCCAAAACCCTCAAAATGCTTTCCAGACACTTTCCCAAAGCTATATAACTAGCTCAAAGGAATGTTCTGTTCAGTCCTGCCTTTACCAGTTCACCTCTGTAGAGCTCTTAATGGGGAACAACAAGCTTTTATGTGAGAGCTGCACGGAAAGGAAACAGAAGTATCAGAAGAAAACCAACTCCACAGGTAAAGCATTTGTACCTCTGGACAGTTTCCAGCATTGCCTCCCAAAGCCTGGGTGCTGGCTGCTCTTCCATTACTCCAGCATGGGCCTCCCTGCTGTAGTTAAATAGGAAATGTCTCCCCAAACAAAATTTATTTGTAATAATTTAAAACTTCATCAGGCAATGGCAACAGGACTAATTTTTATATTAGAACATAATGGTAGATGTAACACAGAATTCATTTTGCATCTTTATTCTATCCAAGATAAAGAATTTCAAGATGACTGTAAACTGAGTATGTGCATTGCTCGATACTAATCTTCGCTGCTGTTTCTGTTCCTTACAATCCTCAAAGCTTTGAAATATATGCTGTAATATTTGGCCTCAGTAGCTTACATACTCAGTGAAGTAATGTAATTATGTATGGAAAAGAGGCAAAAAAAGAGAGTTGAAATGAAGAGAGGAAAAAAATTCCAAAAATTTGTAAGAATGGAAATGAGAGAGAAGTACCTTCTTGTGACAATGTTTTTCTCAATGCTTTTATATCCCAAGCAGATCATTAGAGTTCACTGAATAAGAAAAACAACATAAATTTAATGAAAAATCAACATTTTAGAAGGACTGGAGGATTGGGGTTTTTTTTAAATATAGAAATTCAGAAGAATAAAAAAATTAAGCTCTTCTGATAATTTGTAAATGCAATAAAGGGAGTTCATATAATAATAAAAATTTGCCTGTTTGCTCTACATTTATAGATACATTTTACAGATAAAATTTAGGCATGAGTAAATTCAGACAAATTATTTGTATTTTATAGTCATACCTTTAATCATCATTGGACTATAAGTGCCATATAAATAACACTTTGGTTCCATGGGCACCATGGAAAAGCAAAATCAATTCACAATTACTCATTACTTGTTTTTTCCTTCTAAAGCAAAAGATGTAAGAGGCCACCCAATCAAACATTAAGTGCTCCATTATACCTCAAATGAACTATTTTATTTTGAACATATGTAAAACCAGTAAATTAGTTTTTTCAGCAAAACCAAATTCTAGTGGTATGTTCTCTTTTACGTGGAGCTTTTCTGTGGAGCTTTCACTGTGGTACTTTTGGTAAGCGCCCTGTGTCCGTGCCTTCTGCACCACAGGGAGTTTGGATGCCCCATATCCCAATCCTGAATGCTGAAGCCAGCAGGTGAGGAAGCTTCCTGAGGTAGACAGCCCTCCCCAGACCTTTCTCTTAAATAAGTATAAAGTATGCAGTCATGCAGAAAGAACTGAAGAATGGAAAACTAAACTCTTAGTGATTAGGACATTAACACAGATAAAGAGACTTGTGCCTTGCAGTTTTTATCCAGGGATCATCCATTTATTTTAGGCTTTAACAGGAAAGTTGGGTGATATAGTAACAAAAAATGTAGGTATCTCAGTGTGTAAGCTGACCTAGATAGTGGACAGGCTTCCAGCTTCTGATCTAATTTGCACAAGACTGGCTAAACTAATGCTCAGATTTCACAGATTATGTTTATTAATAACTAGAAAAATGAGAAAATATTTTTTGTTAATCCACAAAATTTCACTTGTGTTTTATTTAACAAGTATAGAACCATCACAGCATAGATCTGTTCTGTCAGACGTTTAGAAACTACTTTTAAAATTCCATATGACTGCCTTCACTTTACATATTATTTTGATATTCATAAATACAGAAAAGAAGATGGAAGGAGTCTACACAAATGCTCGGAAACAGCTGCTGATTTCTTCAGTCCCTGCTATTCTTATTCTCCACCTGAAAAGATTCCACCAGGTAAGAAGCTAAATCCCTCTTGTATATTCCTCTGCCCCCCTGGTGGACAAGCAGTTCTTCAAGTGTCACTGTGAATCCCAATACTGCCTTTTTAGATGGAGACCTGGTAGAAGCATTGTTTGAAACATGATGATGTTTGTTGTGATTATTCTAACACCTTCAGAGTACATTTAGCCATCCTGATGTATCCAGGTAAACCCCTCGTGTGTCAGTCATGTTACATGTAGCACTGTATGGGAAACATAACAAGATTTAAATCAGTTAAAATCTTTCTCTTGGATTTGGTTAATTTTAATGGTATAGTGCTACACCTTAGCTTTAAAAAGCTACCTCGTAAAAATATTTATTTTACAGTTTGATTTTTTTTTTCTTTTGAAGGCTGGTTTGAGTTTACGGAAAGTAAACAGGCATGTGGATTTCCCATTGATTCTAGACTTAGCACCATTTTGTGCTGCATCTTGCAAGGTACCATATAAAATCTTTATTTTTATTGTACTTCAGCAGTTGGTGTCCTGACCACAAGTTAAATTGGATTGATGATGATGATTTTTATTTAAATTGTAGAGTGAATTTTTCAGATAGTGTCCTGAGATCAAACTGTAACTGTGTGCAATCCTATTTATATCAAGAATATCATAGATGTTAGCTAATATTAGTTAAGCTGTGGTGCCCTGGTGGTGTTGGTGCACATAACAGCATTAAGGACAAGTAATTACTGCCTCTCTGGTAACTAAATTAGTAAGACTACTTAGTACTTGTAATAGAGGTAATTTGCTTTTGGAAATGCTGTGGATGGCTGTTTGCCTCTTTTGGAATCATACTGCTGATAGCTACTTAACATGCCAGTAGAATTTACTGTGAAATAATTCACCTTTGTTTTCTGTGCTTCTGGGAATGCAGAACGTTGTGGATGGTGCAAGAGTGCTGTATAGTCTTTATGGAATAGTGGAGCACAGTGGCTCAATGAGAGGGGGTCATTATGCGGCATATGTGAAAGTCAGGACATCCTCCAAGAAATTGCTGGAGCATATTTCTACCACTAAAACTGTTCTGGGTATGTACAAACAGAGCTTTCTTTCCTTTACTGTAAACCAAAAGTAACTGTCTATGGGGATTTATAGCAAATAAATTTTTAGCTGAGAATAATTGTGGTTTTTAGACAAGTTGTAGAAACCCCTTCCCAGGATGTGCTCTAGGCCAGGCTGGATGGAGCTCTGAGCAGCCTGGGCTAGGGAAGGTGTCCCTGCCCATGGCACAGCTGCTAGAACTAGATGATCTTTGAAGTTTCTTTCAACCCAAACCAACCTATATTCTATTAATTATTCTTTTTAGTTGTTGTTGCACACAATGCATATCCTACTTCTGCTATTAAAGCCATATAGAACTGAGTGAATAATGGAATTTTGATTCAGCTATTAAACAGATAAATGAGGGAAAACTTTCCTCTCTTGCCTACTCAAAATAATACATCCTGATGAATAGTTGTGCCTGGTAAAATTTAATTATTTGCTGATATTTGATATCGGAAAATGGTTTAGTACACCAGTCAAATAAATTACATTAAATTAAATTACATTTTCTGAATATTTGAGCATTTTATGTATCTTAGGTATTTTAGGAAGGGAATTTTTTAATACTTAAAAATCTGGAATACTCTGGTTTAATGTGAACCAGAACTGCTTGTGTTGTAGTATAACTTCCTGTTGAAACTCAGCAAGCTGTACTGGAAATGTCTTAGGCTTTGTAAAAAAAAGTGAAAAACGCCATGGTAGCATTCATTCCTAGGCATTCCTAGGAATGAATTGGTCTTCCACCAATTTCTCTTACAGTGCTCTTTGACATGTAAGTTTCAAACTGAATAGCAGACTGTATCTAAGTAATGACTTACTTTTCCTACATTAGAAGCTTCTCTTGCTTTTTGAAATAGCCACTGTATTTGCTTGATGATGTTGTGAAAGACAAGAATAATAATTTTTTTTCTTCTGCATTTCAGGTTTGAAAGAAGCCATGGGAGCATCAGGAGGACAGTGGGTGTACGTTAGTGATGCCCATGTTCAGATGGTTCCAGAATCAAGAGTACTAAATGCACAAGCATATCTACTTTTTTATGAAAGATTATTACTATAATTCTTAACAGTTTAATTTCAAAGAAGATAGTGTTATTTAGTTTATCTTATTTAAAGCTGCAGTGGTAAGAGTACCTGTAAATATTGTGCCTTTATCTTGTAGAGAATTTATCATATTTTGACTCTGAATTTCAGTTAAACTATTATAAATATCTGAATGATTCTCTTAAAGTATGCACTTTGCCAAACATGTAAAATTCCTGGGTTCAAGAAAATGCAGTACCATTAGAATGTAAGATGATGTCCTATCCTACTGAAGTCTAGGGAAAGTTTGTTTTTGATTATAATAAAGATAAGCTTTTGCCCATAGTTCTAGAACAGTTGAGAATAGAAATACTGATAGTGCTAAGTGCCTGGATTTGCTGGTGTACAGTAACAATACAAAGTGTTCAACTTCTTCTGATCCAGTCCAGACCCTTCCTGTCACTGGGTTGGATGTCAGCTGTTAAGATTTCTGCAAACAAGAGCCTGTCAAATAGTGTCGCTTCCATGTGTAGTAATTGGAAAGCAGAGTCCTTCCAGAATGGAGTGACAACAGCTGTCTCTGGGTAGTGCTTCAGTGCACTTTCCTGATAAGAGCTGGGAATAGATTGGGAAAACATGGCTTCTAAATAGTAAATCCTCAGATACCCAGTACCCTTTCAGTTGTCTCCAACTGGTATAGCAATGTACTCCTGTTTCAATATAAATATGTACTTGGTGTGCATAAGTATATCCTCTGAGATATATACACACACCATAAATCCATCAATAGATATTGTCATTTTACCTTCTAGGAAAGAGAATTGCAAATAATTTCTGTATTTAGTAATTTTTCATAACTTCACAGTTATGACAATGTACAGCATATAAGCTTGTGTATGTACAGAGTTTAAGCGTAATTCAGTAAATTCTGTTACTTTTGGTTCCAAACATGAACTTGTTTATCTGTTCCTGAATACTTTTCTCACAGGAGTAATAAACTATAAATTATTTTTGCACTGTGTGTGTGAGTTGGACAGTAAATGATGACTTTTGCCCTCTGATACATGTCTGGACTTCCTTTTGTCAGCAGTGGGGGACAGCAGGAGTCCTAGTGGCAGAACTGGTTTCTGTAGACTGTGTGACTGCCCTGTTTTGGGGTGTTACTTCCGTTGGTAATTTCTCATTTCCATCCCAGAGAGTAACAGATACATTCTAAGGTCAAGACCTGATGACTACTTGAAGTTATGTGGTAATTAAATTATTTAATAAGCAGTTACTTAAATACAAATTACTTTTGTAACAGTTCCATCCTGTATGACTTCCTCTTTGGTAGAGAAAAAAATGTTAATATATGTGTACTGTTTTCATTTATGGTAATGTTTTTTAAATGAAAAGACATGCTGTCCCTATTACTGTCTGTACCACATGTTGTCATACCTACCTGCCTGACTCTATTCTCTACTTCTGTTTCAGAGCTTCATCCCACTTGCATTCCCTCTTTTGCATAAGAAAATGGCACAACCTGCTAGAATTGTATTTGCTCAACTGCTGAGGTGTATCTTACAGCCACATGACTTGCACATTCTTGTATAGGCACTAGGGATTGTTAGGCCATAAAACTGATAGTCATAATCACAGCATTTTATTTTCCTCCTCTGTTTAGATCAAAATTAGGCTATGTGTTTTGGGCAAAACTATGTTTTTTTTCCTTGTACAAATTAAAATTGTCTCAGTCTATCTAAAAGTAGTAAAAATCAGAGAAACCAAGCAGCCAGCTTTAGCTATGTGTATTCCAGCTAACAACATCTTAACCTAAGTCTAGACTAAGAAAGAAAGATAATGTTTAGATGAGAGTTGGTTAAAATACCATAATTCTCTTCTAGCTCCTTATCTTCCCATACCATTCATCCACCTACACACACCTTTTTCCTCTTTGTATGTAAGCAATCAAAACTCAGAATTCGTTCCAGGCAACAAATGTAGCAAAAAAAAGTTGTAGCAAATGGCAACTAAGTATCACTTCTGTGACACAGTCTTGCTAGGAGGATGCCTGGAGTGGATCCTCCACCCTAAAGCACACAGAGTGAGTAGCTGACACCTGATCTTGCTCTCTTTGCTAACTTCAGGAAAACTACTGAATTTAAGTACCTGTATTACTCTACTTTTTAGCCTAGAACTACTTCTCTAGACTGCACAACTAGGAGAGAAACAGAATGAGGTTCTTAATCTGTTACTTCTTACTTTTAATGGTATTTTCAGGAAATTTCTAAGGTGCTCTTTGCTCCTTTTTAACTGAAGTTTACAAGATGTTTGCTGAAATTTTCTCAAATGGACATAACTACCTAGAATGTCATAAAAGATGACATTCTAGATAGTTATGTCCATTTGGGAAAAAGATTTGTCCATAAAAGAATGAATAAAAGATGTTGGCAGGATTATTTTCTCATTAACAGCCAGGGAACATTTACTTTTATTTACAGGTATTTTATGGAACATAGAAGGTGCCATGAAAAAGAGCCAATGCCTTTATTCAGGATAGCCATCACTGTTGCTCCTGGATGAGGTGTTCTGAGCTGAAATAAAAAGCTACGTTGGAAGGAACTCTGTAAGCCTTGAGTCAGGAACAGGTATGAAGATATGCTAGAAGGAAGCATTCTCTAAAAATGAAGGCAATAGACGAAGTTATGTCTTCAAAATTAAAAAACTGATGGCCAGGGCAAGATGTCACACACAATTTTAGATGCAAGTCACAGCGTCTTTTACACAGACCTAAGTTATTTTGTGTAAAGTTTGGCTCTAAAGAAACTACATAAGTGTGTATACTGAAGACTTCTTATAATTCCTTATCAAGAATTGGAAAAGAAGCTCAAAGCATTCTGGGAAAACAAGAGATATACATCTATACATCTCTCTACAAAAGATATACATCCTATATGTGCTAGAATGTTACATATGATTCTAGAGTCAAGAGCTGGCAGTTTCCTGCAACTACCAGATGTGTGAATGCTGTTGAAAAGCTGGATGTTTTCAGAATTTAAGAGAAGGGCTTGAAAGTTTAAGACTCTCCTTAAAATGTTTTATGTTACCAACCAAAAATCTCTTCAGGCCCACAGCATGTACTCTTTACAGAGCTTCACCATACTTTTGTGGTCCCCACCTTGAGAAAGTGCAGTAGCCTGGGTCTTCATGTGGCAGAGCTTCAAAATGCCTTTCTTCATCCAACCATTCTCTTCTCACAAGGGGCACCACTGCTTTCTTCATCAGCTCCCTTTGTTCTTTATGTTTTTGGGGTCTCTGTCAATGTCTTTGCTTTCATTGATCCTTAAGCATGATATAGTGGTTCCCAATCTCATGCCTTGATCTGTGAGCTTGCAAAGCTCTTGCAGGAAGGGCTACTGTAGCTGTAGTCTGGTCTGTCCCCACCACCACACTGCTCTGCCTACAGGCTGCAGTACTGACCCCTGAAAAAAGCTGTGACTACTGAGCAGCTCTCTGCTGACCAGTCACAAGACAGTGCCTGTAAAACAATTACAAAGGATTCAAATTAAATAGTTCCTCACTCATCAGTAAGTAAACCTCACCTGTGGGAAGTACCTGATGCCCCAGAACAGAGGCATCAACAAAGACAGCTGCATCAGCTAAGGAATCAGTACAGATTATAAGAAAGAGCTTTGTTATCTTTGGATTTGTATATCATTTACACCAAAAGTGGCAAAAAAGAATGGGGAGATTTAGTATACTAACCTGTCTACAGTATGTGTAGACACATCATATTTGCATTAGTCTGTTTTCCTAAGAGATGGCTACAAATAGAGGGGAAGGAAAAACAAACCCTGAACTTTGCCGCCCAAAATGTACACACTGTAATCGCCTTTGTTTAGAAAATGAAATCCATGCAGTCTGCCAAACCTTCCTCCCCTTTCCCATCTGCACCCTCTGTGTGCATCAATGAAGTGCTCTTGCCTATGGATTTCAAGTGGTAGCAGGTGAGAGTGGTTTATAAATTCATTAAAAGGCTGAAATGTCTTAACTTCACCATTTGCTTCTCTGTACGCTTCTTTTTTATACTAACACAAACTGAATCACAAAGGGACATGAAATTAATGCATCTACATTCTCAACCCATTATAAAAATCTTATTTGAACATATTAGTAACAAACTAAGAAAGGAGTAATTTCTTTAGTAGAAAATCTAAGATGTATTAAAAAGGAAACAAATTAGATGGGAACAAAGAAAGCATTTAAATACAACTCTTCTGTTAACAATAATTAACAAATTCAATTTTCATTAAAAAGCACACCTCAGCTTTAGCTATCTGTATTCCAGCTAACAACATCATAACCTAAGTCAACACTGAGTAAGAAAGATAATGTTTAGATGAGAATTGTTACAACAACCCTGATTAAACAAATATTTGGTACTCCTTAGTTTTCAATATCTGGACTCTATTTTGCTGTACCCTGGACACATATGCATTTGTACAAAGATTTGTATACCTATGTGAAAGAAATGCCACTATTTTTTGGTAGAACCATTTCAGTCTATTTTAGGAAAGATTATTGTTGCTTCTGTGTCTGTTTACCATGTCTTAAGCTGTCATTTTGCCAGCTGTTCTAGCTCCTGTTGGTGTATAAACAACTTGCAGAAATGGTGAAAAAGTGATTATTCAAAATGATTCATAATCTATTTCTTTGTGAGATTATAAAATATATTTTCAGATGGATGTCTATTTGTGCAAATCAAAACACTTTCTATGCACATTACATAAGAAATCCAACTTAATTTTTACATTATAATAAAACCATTGCAATGCATTGCAGCCACTTCAAAACTACTTGGTGTACATTCCACTTCTATAAAGTTATAAATACTTCCACCATCATTGATAGCAGAAGAAAATATGAACTTTTAAGTGTCAAGAATGTTTCTTACATCTATTGCAGCTTCCAGTGTTTTTCTAGCACAAATGTAAAGGTGCAGAACTGCTTTTAAAAGAAAACAAGAGCATTTATTTTGAGAGAGTTTATGACTTCTTAGCAATTATCTCATTGCTTTGCTAGTTTAGGGTTCCTTTGCTTTTGAGCTGTGTAATGTGGGAATCGTTTTAATGTGTTCTATAGTGAAACCACCCTGTCAACGGCCACCATTCCCTATTTAGCCATTCCACAAAGCTGAGTTCTCATTCTACTGTCATTTATACATGGAGATAATCTCTGGTATGTTCATGTGTGCTTGCACTTACAAAAAGACAATCCAATTATCAAAAATCTTGTTGCTAAGTTCAAAATACTTGGGAGCAATAAATCAAGCATGTTAAAATTTTCATCTAGTTTTCATTCATTTCCTTTTTTCATCTATTTGAACTAATAGTCTGACTCTACTCTGCAGGTATTTAAATAACAAATAGTATTTTAGAATTTGACTACAGTGCTGATACATGGTACATATCATTTGTACATTTCTAATTCCAAATATTACTAAGTAAACAGGGTCTTACACACAGACTGTATTTAAAAAACAAACACAAGTCTGATCAGTTTTCTAATCTACCCAAGGTGCTTTAACATGTTTCTGAGAGAATAGCTGCATTTGTCATCTATTAATTTTGTCTTTTCATCTATTATATATTGTTAGAAAAATGTGTAAATAAAACATCCAGCCATTTGGAAAGCTGTGTTATTTAAACATAAGCTGTATGTTGTAGATCTGAGTTAATGTATTTTTACTTGTCTCTTGTCTCACATCACCACTGTCTGTGGAAGAGCTCCCCAGAGATGAATCCATATCCTTGAACACTTAAAGTGCACCTCTTGTTTCCCCTGCCTTACCCTCTATGGCAAAGGACAGAGATACAGTTTGTTCCCTTTACAAGAACTGAGTTCTGTAATTCTGTCATAAAACCAGGACCAAGAGTGGGACTCCCTCATATGCCCGGTTTCAGTGGTAGCTGGAAGTTTGTCCATCCATAAGCACCACTCCGAGGTTCCGCTGCGAGTTGACAGACTTAAAACTTCCACAACACTTCTGTCCATGGAAAGCATTCTCAATCCTGCCATTCCATGTGACACAAAAAGGGGAAAATCTAGACTGCTTCAGCCAACACTAATATGTAGCCTAAGTGACACTGACAATCAGAACAAAAGTTTCTTGAATTCTTGAATTTTCTATAGATTTATAAGAATTAACTTTGTTACTCTGTGTGGGTATTAAGATAACTTTATGCAATGATCAGAGAGACTGTGGATGTTTTAGGCATTTAGCCATGACGCTGAGGGAAGGGAAGGCAGTGATCCCAGCGGTAAGTAATGTGCCAGCTAATGGAAACCTCTGCTCCATACAAAGGAATGGAATTACTCAGTAATCATCCCCAGTGTCCAAGAAGAGCTGTTTACTGCAGGTGAGTTTTTTTTCTTCATGCCTTAAAATAAAAAGAAAAAATCGAGGTAGAACTCACAGAAATTAATTTGGATATTCAGAATAAAGTACTTGGAGAATTGTCCTGCTTCACAACCACTCCTTATAGCCACACGCTGGCCTGACTTTGAACGCTCCCACCTTGTAGCTGTGCAGCACAAAGTTGTTATGTATTTCAGTGTAGGGCCACTGCCCAGAGCCTGTCCACTTAGGTACGTACACCACTTACGGGCGTAGCTACCAGATTTACAAACTTCTTCACGCAGCTTTATGAACTTCTTCATGTCGACCCGTACTGGAAACACGGATCACACTCCGACTACAAGTTACCGTGGAGCCACAGAGCTAATGAGCCTCCCATGGGCCTCCTCACACTACGGCAGGCGGGAAGGTGAATCCCGCTTGGTTCCCCCCGCTCCCGGGCTGGAGCGCGTCCCCGCCTCCCTGTCCCGCCGCGGCTGCCCCGGAGCGCGCCCGCGGTAACACCGCCGCGGCTGCCCGCAGTAAAGATGGCGGCGGCGGGCGTTGGCGCTCCGGCCGCGCCGAGGGGAACGGGAAGCGCCGCCCGGCCGCCCTCAGCAAAGATGGCGCAGGCAGGCGCCCGAGTATGCCAGGCGAGGGTCAGCACCGTGACGCCTTTCACTTCCGGGTGAGCGCCAGCGGGCGCCATATTGTCTTGTCCGTGAAGACGAGGAGTGATAGCGGGGGCAGCGCGGCCGCGGAGCGGCGGCACCGGCGGCAGTGAGAGGCGGGGGAGCGCGTAAGTAGCGGGACGGGCTGCGCTCGCCAGCGCTCCCGGGGGGCCGGCGGGTGTCGCTGACCTGCTCTTCCCCTTCGCTCCGAGTCGAACCGGGAGGGCGCCGCGGTAGCGGCGGCAGCTGCTCGCCGGGCATGAGGAACCGGCGGCACCGACAGCGGAAACCGGCGGCCAGGACGAGAAGGGACGAGCCGCTCGCCGCTCGCCCTCCCCCGCTGCCCGTCCGGGGTGGGGGCGGCGCGCCGCGCATGCGCGGCGAGGGCGCGGGGTGGGGGGGCGGCGGGGACCCCCGGGACCCCCCCGTTCCGCGCCGCCCCCCCCCGGCGGGGGTCCCCGGTGGGGACGGCCCCGGCCCCGGCAGTGCGCATGTCCCGGGGCCGCCCCGCGCCGCTGCCGCTGCCCCGGCGGCGCCGGGAGAGGCCGGTGCCGAGCGCGCGACGTCGCGGGGCCGGCGATCCCGGTATGCTGGGAGCGCGCAGCCGGCCCGGCCGTGCCGGGAAACGCCGGCGAAGCAGTGCCAGTGGTTCCGCGGGGCGCCGTGTCTGCTTGGTTTAGCCGGTAACCTAGTAAGGGAAGCAACATGTGCACTGGGATTTGGTAGTTGGCTGTGTCAGCAGCCTGGCTCCTGCAGATGAAATGTATTTATGGGGTATTTGTGCTGTTTCATGGGTTTCCTGGCCGCTCCTCTGAGTTCGTTCCACTGGAGGGCTCCAGAGAACTGAAATTGACACAGCGACGTTTGTAATGTACCTGGACCAGTAGCTTGGCAAACGTAGGGTGTTTTTAAATGGATTCTCAAACTGATCATGGGTTTGAGAGCCTTTTTGCTTTCAGCACTTATCCCTGCAGTTTCTCTTACTAGACAATCCCACAAAGTTGTTGAAGTGAATTTTAATGGGATGTTCTAGGCTTTACTGTTAAGGATGGAGACACAAAAGTGGTCTGAGGGCTGGAACCACTTTTCTGTGAAGACAGGAAAAGAGAGGTGGGATTGTTCAGCCTGGAATAGAGAAGGCTCCAGGGAGGCCTTATTACTGGCTTTCAGTACCTAAAGGGAATGAAAGGTACTTTCGTATATGAAAAAGATGGTAAAAGGCTTGTTACCAGGGCTCTGGGTGAGGGACAAGAGTATTAAACTGAAATATAGATTTAGACTGAACATCAGGAAGAATTTTTTTATTATAAGGATGGAAAAGCTGTGGAATGCGTTTCCTAGGGAAGTTGCACAATTGGAAATGTCCAAGATCAGGTTGGACAGAGCTTTCAGCAACATCATTTCATGAAGGATGTTGAACTAGATGGTCTTCAAAGGTGCCTTCCAACCCAAACCATTGGATAATTCTATGATGTATTACCCCAGCCAAAATTTCCTAAGCTTCTGTAACAAGTGATAGTGCAGAGTATTCAGCCACCTTGGTTGTTGTTAATTTCTTCTCTTGTAGTTAACATCTGTGAATGTTTTCAAGCAAACTGTCTATTGGAAGGTGTGGGATACGGGAAACAAGGGATCCCTAAGGCTTTGTATTGAAGCGGAGTCAGCCACCTTTCAGAGAGGGAGAATGGTGGTCTTCAAAGCATGAAGCATGTCTACCCACAGACAGTATTCTAACATAATTTTCCAAAGACAGGATTACAAGTACCAGTGCAGTCCAGCCAACACCTGTACTGATGGTAGGAGTAAGAAACCTCTTTCTGGAGTGCACCTGCCCTAAAGGTGGCTCTTATGTGGCTGACCGATGCTGCAGGTCCCCTGACTGTAGAACAGAGGGGAGCTGAAAGTCTCAGCTTTGTCTGGGCTAGGATTTGTCCAAGCTGCTAGGATTGACGGACAAGAACCTGGTTTTTAATTTGTTTGGTGCAGCAGCAAACCTTGTGTCATCTCTGCTGCTAGGCCACGACAAGACTTCCTTTGAAGGAAGTCTTTATATGACATACAAACTCCTGCTCTGATAAGAATACTTTCTATTCTTTAGGCTCAGAGGTGTTGTAGGGCTTAAGAGTCCATAAATGTAGCACAGTTCCACAATTTTTTAGTGGTTAACTCCCCTTATAAGCTGTAGTGGTAGAGTTGAGTTATAACCATTTTTGATTTTTAGTTAACTGCAGAATTATGTAAAGATGCAATGGGAATAGGAGTTTTCTGTCTCACTTCTTTTCATGACTGAGGTATGTGGCGATTCTAAGTCTGCTTTTAGTGACAAATAATATTTTGGGTAGGTGTTATTAAAGTTCTTACTTTCATCATTAGCTGATCCCTTATTAAGTGATAGCTGTATCATTGAGGTTAATATCTGCTCATGACTAGTGAGGAGTAGTTGTTTATTTAGTTATTGACACTATTTGTTTTTGTGCAGAGCATGTTCATTGCAGAGGAAGTTGCAGATGGGCAGTTCACTTCAGAAAAAAAAATAATGTTGTGCTACAGGGCTAATTGTAAATCCTGCGTCAGGACTTTCAATGGAATGTTACATGAAAAAAATAATCAGATTGGACTTTCCCTCCTCCCTTCCCGCCCCCCAAGCACAGCACAGTTTTGGTTTAAGTTGCCTACGTTATGATAATGTTTCTGTGGTAGTAAATGTTCTAGCAGTGATTTTGTTTTGGTACTGTATGATAATCAAATCATGTGTTTGTCTTTGTCTTAGAAATACAAAAAATAAGTAAATGGTACCTGGATGTCAATATCTGGTCCCTTTGCTCTTTTAAAAAAGAGTTGTGTTCAGCTCAGTGGATATGTGGATGTAAGTTTGAATTGACAGACCTTGGAAGCTGTACTGCTGGAGTGACTCCCTGAAGAAGATTTCACAGTACTTTTTTTTTTTTTTCTTTTTAGTTTTTTTTTAAATTCGACCTTTGTTCATGCTGCTTCATCTCGTAAGCATTGTAAATATTAGTCAGACATACTGATGTGTGAACCAGGTTCTGGAAAACTTCATGGATACTGAGCAAGCTGCTTTCATCAGTTCTTTTTCTGGTTCTGTATTTTGGATCTTGGTTACACATTTGAAAAGCCTCTATTCTTCCATCTGAGAAAGAAGAGTTCTGATGTTAAAAAATCCAGTGGAGCAAATTATAGTGATACGCAACTATAAGTGAGCTGGAAGATTTTACATGTTTTTTGACTTGTCATCATGCTAACAGATCCCAGCAGGCACAAAAGTAGAGCTTCTGGCTCTCAAGAGGAGAAAAGGTGCATAGTATCTGGGCATAAAATACTGGGAACAATTTAGGGTGGTACCCTATGTGGTGTATAAAAGTCTTTGGCCAAGTGAAAATGTAATGAGTGAAACTGAGTAGTAGGCAAGACAGTTACTGTAACTTTTCTGATTTAGTGCAGACTTAAATAATGCCATAAATTTTTGATTTTCTAATGAACAGCTGAGTATCATATAGTAGTAAATATTAATTCTCCCAAGTGAAATAGAAGCTGGTATGTTTTTGTCTGAGTGATGGTATGCATTTGTTCTGACTCTGAGTGAATGTGTGTGCAGCCACTCTGCAGTAACTTGCAGGGTTCGTTCCTATCTGGGTGCATAGGATACAGCGCTTTTCCAGACTCCCACATCCTTTTAACTGCAGAAGTGTTCTGACTTACCTGGCTCTCCTATGCTAAGACCCTCACCTAATGATAATTCTTGTGACACCCTTTCTGCATTAAATTTTTCTTCTTGGTAGGAGGGCTCCTTTAGATATGCAAAGCTATTTTTCATTTGCAATTTCTTTTAGTTGCACTTCTTATGTACAAATTCTTACAGAAAAGTAGCTTTTATTCCAGTGACACAGTCATGGAAGAAGCACTCAGTTTACATTCCCTTCCAGTTGGGAGTGCTTTGAAATAGACATCTTTGGAGTTTGTACAGTGTGTGTCCATTAGTGACTTTGGGTTCCAGCATGGCTGGATATTGAGAATACTATGGCTGAGCTGCTCTTTCTAATTCCTTGGGAGAGCTATGTGAACTGTTGGTGTTGTATCGCCAGAGTATTTATCCACTAGTCCTTCCAACCTCATTGGTGATGTCTTTGCTACCATGGCCCTGTTGAAGCAATAGCATAGTGGAGAAGTTTCAACTCTTCAATAAGGTATTGGCCTTATTCCTGTCTTTCTACTAACTGCTTTGATCCTGGTGTGGTGAATGCAGGATTAGACTTGTCCCACTTGCAACTGAACAGTTCCACAGAATTCATCTGGAAACTCATCATGAGCTTTCAGTCACTGTGCTAAAACTTCACTGAGTCAATATTAACTACCTTGAATGAAAGGTAAAAGCCTTACATTAGAATACGGCACCCACATGAAGATCAAGAAATCAGGCTATTGATTTCAATAGCTCTGCTTCTGAAACATCTTAATTTTCCTTTAGGTTCACCTTCAGAGCCTAAATCTATATGAGATAAAGAAACTGCCCACAGAGTATGTGATGCTTTTGAGATCCTTCTCAAGATGTGTTATGGATGACTTCTGTAACCCAGGTTCTGCAAAGAGCAACAGAGACGAATGTGCCTTTGTGTGTTTCAAAACCAGTAACTGCCGTTTGTTACAAACCAGGACTCCTACCTCTTGGGGGCTTTCCTTTCAACTGTGTAGACCTAAATATAGTCAAAAAGTCATGGCTGCACTGGCAGGTTATCTTAGAGGATGTGGAACATCTTTCTAGCTTTTTTTGGTTTGTTTTGGTTTTTTTTTGTTTTTTTGTGTTTGTTTTTGGCGTTTTTTGGTTGGTTGGTTTTATTTTTTGCCAAGATACCATGGAGTGCAAAAGAGTGTGTTGTCTTTAAACCCTAAGGTAGAAAGACTAGCTGTGTAGGGATTCTCCAAGTATGCATAATGGCCTGTTCTTTCAGCTTCCTTGTTTAATTAGATGATGGATATTTCTTTGCTAAATGCCATACCTGTTTGGAATGCCTGCAAGACAAATCTTTAGTCACCAGAAAAACTCCTGCAGCTGTGTGTTAAGAGTTCAATTTGCAAGTAAAACTTGTCAGGCCATCTTGTGTCATATATTGACCTGCTCTTCAGGAATGATGAGTAGTATGATCAGAAAAGTGATGCAGCAGCCTCCCCTCAGCATTAGAAGGCTCTTGATTACTGGCTGTGGGCTCTGTAGGTTCCAGAATCATCCATAGTCTGCCTGTCTATGGGGTTGAATAAACCACCACCACCAGGGTGTGCCCTGAAGGTCAGGTCCAGTGATACTGATGTCTGATGTAGGAATTCCTAACCTTGATCTCTTCAGTTCATGATACAGCAGAAAGTGTGTGCTGTGCCACTCTCCTTCTAGTGACACCTTGACTCCTGGGCTGTCTCCTGATTTGTTGGAGTTAAAATAGTCTAGCTTCTAACAAATCCTTGATTTCATATTCCAAAGATGACTTTTTTCCTCATTTGTAAGAAGATTTTTCACTTTCATGGATTTCCTTGCAAGCCATTCAGAATCTCTGTATCTGCTGCAGAAGCTGTTGACCTGTAAGGTGTTCTGCATGGTTTGGATGGTGTGTAACATTGAAATTAGGAAGAAGCAGATTGTCAGAGTAATGGGAGTTACTTAGAAGGAGCAAGAAAGCGTGTACAAGATGCCCTTATCAGTACAGCTTGATGTGGTTAGTTGTCTTCCTGATGCTTTTCTGGAGCTGAGCTAACTTCCTAGGTCTCTGTGCTTCTTGTCTTGGACTAGCTGCATGAATTGGAGCAATTCAGTTTATCCATTAGCTGCATTAAATTTTGTTTGGGGACAGATCTTGCTTATGTTTCCAGGGGAAGATTCTTGATATTTTTCAGTTCTGCTACAGCCAATGTCATAAGACATTTAAGGAAGATAGGCTCTCCAGGGTGACAAGCAGGCTTTGTCTTTTGACATTTCCAAGACTGAGCCTCGCTCCATAAGACTCCTCCAGTGTTGTGAGGTCAGAGCACAGTTAGCTCTGCACAAGTGCTGTTGAACTGGTAGTGGATTTTAGGAGTTTACATTATGAAACTGCCTAGGTAGGGTTGTCCAAGGTCCAAGGAACCTGAGTGAGCCTGTTGCTGCTCAAGTTCTGTTGGTGGCCTTGTCTAAAAGATGGCCCCATCTTAGACATCAAGGGCCTTCACTAAGCACTGTGCCATTGGTGGGTTCTCAGGAAACTGTGCTCTCCTTGACAGGCTATATTCCTGTTGGTGTGGAAATACGTAATTTGCTTTAAGATAGCTGTGTTTTGTGGGAAGTGCTTGGGGGAGTCTCCCAGAGTTAAAGGTGAGCTTGTGAATTATCACTCAAGACTCTGTTTACTGGTAAGTACCTTCTAAATGTGTGCTTTCAGTGTGTGGTGTGTCTGGACACATCATACAACTATGTTGGAAAATACCTTATTATGCTAACAAATAGGTTGAAGGAGATGCCTTTTTTCCCTAAAAGAACAGGTTAACACTGAGGTGTAATTTTTAGTTGAGATGCATGTTACAATCAAGGATGGGAGTGGAAAGGTGCCTTTAAAAATATGTTCTTTGTCTTTACACAAAGATAAGTTAGTTTAAATACAGTGGTAGAGAGTTTGACACCACATTTAAATGTTTCTGAGTGCTGTTGGCTCTCAGAGGTTGATGGTGGTTGAGGTAAGTCCTGTCTATATTGCTGTCTCAGCTTTTATCATCAGCAGTGGAGCCCTCACCAGCAGTCCTGTCAAGGGTAGCACATTTTCATACCAGTAATTTGCTTTAATAAGACTTCAGCAGATTCTAGTCCAGCATTTGAATAGAAATTTAAAAAGAAAAAACCCAACATGTGAAAGAACATATTTCAGAACATGTTTGCTTTTAACTCCTGCAGCATTTTCAGGTATCTTGTGAACTTTCCATAATCTGTTAAATACGTGGAAGTGAAATTAAATGTGAGTTGATGGGGTGCTTTGTTCATGTGATTGTGCTTCTGTATAAAACAAAAAGAATCCTGAATTGGCTTCTGTTTCTTCATTGGTAAACAGATTTTTAATAGATTCAGGTTCCTGTTCTGTGATTTGACATCAGGGAACAGCTCTTGAAGCACCAATAAAAGTTCTTTTGTTTATTTGTGTGTGTATGCTGGAGAGAGAAGGAAAGGAAAAAAAGCTATGTCCAATTGAATTGGAGGGTAGAACAGCTAAATGAAAGAACCTTAACCCATCATTGTAAAGGAGGGATAATGTCTGCATTTTCCTTTGTAAGTAGGGGCCTACAAAATGGATCCATTCTTAAAACCTGCTTTTCAAACCTGTTGTATGTACTAGTGATGTCAGAACCAGTATGTCTTAATGACTGTTCAGTTGAAGTACCCCTCTGTTACTGTCTTGCTAACCTTTCAACTGAGTTAATTTTAGTCAGTATTCATCTCCCTCCCTTCCAGCTTCAGTAGAAAATAAAGTTGGTTTCACTGTCATTTGGATGCTCTGCTGTGTATTTGGCCTTAGGTCACTGGTGGGAAATAGAGCTGTCCATTGTATTAGGTGAAGCCTTTCTTTCAGGTGATGCTGATTTGGGAACTTGTAAGAAATAAAAACTTTTGTGTGGCAGCATCCTAAGTTAATTTTGTCAGTGCAGATTTTAGTTAGTAGGAGAGGATTTTGAGTCTCTTTTCTCTATTAATTAATTTCTACTTGTGTCGCAGCTTTTCTTGTCATATACATTAGTACAAGAGGTTCCAGTTGTTTCAAGCCTTTAACTTACTAGTTTAGTGGGTAAGAGGCATTGTTTGTTTCCTCCATCCCTGCCTCGGTATAGGAGGTGAATCCCTTGCAGTCATTTTAAAATTACTGCTAACAGGCTACATTTTCTCCGCTGTGTTTTGTGATTTCTTTGTGAAGTAGTTTGTGCCCTTTTCTGTTTATGGACTCAGGTTTAAAAGTGTTGTGTTGGTAACTCTCATCTGGTTTGTTCATTACTGTATGACTTGATCTGTTTTTATTTTTGACACCTTTAAAATATCACTAGGAAGGAAACTGTCTGTCCTAGTGATCCTGAGATTCTGTTGAAAAGTCCTTTCCTACTCAGTAAAGTTTCACAAGCAGAATACAAAGTTACATTGCCTTTATGTAAAAAAGAGTAGCATTAAATAGCACAAGTTCTCGTTTTAGTTACCTTTTAGAACATGACAGCTGCAGATGAAGAACTAAAACCAAGTTGGGGTTTGCCTCTGAAACTTAAAAGCAGGTGGAATTATTAGACACTGCAGTGTTTAGCAAAATAATTTTTGAAGGCTGAACCATTTTTAAATGCCAATAGCCTCCCTGTAGTAGATAAAAAAATTATATCAAGTACCTTTTTCATGTTTACCTTGTACCAGTTGGTGAAAATTTGGAGAGAATGGAGAACTAAAAAGCAGGAGAGTCTGTTTCCCAGAAAATGATGATGTCCTGCTGTTCCAGGCGACCATAAAGAGAGAGGAACTACAGCTAACCTCTTCTGTTCAATGGCTCTGAGCCACACGTTTATTCTTCAATATTAAAAAATTTGAATACATGACCTTCTCTTTTAGCCTGTATATATTAAGATTACTTCTATAAACATTTTAAGGTGCGAATTTTATTCCTTCTATATCTAATTTGTGTTTCTGTAAAGCAAGCATTGCTCAATAAGGAAGATGTGTTGAAATAAATAAAAAATCATTTTGGACAGTTTTCACATCATATTTGGAAAAGGGCTTCTGCATGTACAGTTGCATAAAAAAAGTGATGTCATTGCTTAAGTGTTTGTGTAGTACATATTTCTGATTAGTAATGAATGTTTTTACACTGAATTTGGTAATAAAGCTGTGTACTTGAAAGCCAGCATATTTTGTAGTTAGCAACCTATGAAAATCAACATTTCTTCAGGAAAACCATAGAAGTACAAATGCAATGCAGAATTAAAAGCTTTCAAATACAATTCACAAACTAAAATTAGCTGTTTCAAATAGCAGTGATTTTAAATTAGCTTGTTCTGAGTGGCATAAATTGAATTAATCAAATGTTGAAGTTCTTCAGGGTTTTAAAAACACTGTTGTTGCTGTCTTGTCATAATGTTGTGCATCAAAATAGAACCCAGCTCCATGCCTTGACCTATTGCTTTGCACTTCCACACCCGATTTCTCTCCCCAGAATAGAAGTAATAAGATAAAATAATCTCTCTAGGGCAAGTAGAAGACTGGGCCATATTATATTGCAGTGCAGTGGATCAGCAGCTATCTATGCTAACAACTAAAATCCAACAGTGCTTTTTATTCTGGCCCTGCAGCCATCTGGCACTGAGGGAAAGCCTGTGACCTTCCAAACTAGACTGGACACCTGTTAACTGCTTGGGGGGTCCCAGGTCCATGCAACACCTGAGACATGCTTGGAAGCAGCCAGAGAGTGCAAGGTGGCTGGGGTCAGTGCTGTTCTCTAGTGAGGATAGGGTGGGGTCCTTCAGCACTCCTTCCTGTAGGAGTGTGGACTTGGCCTCGGTGTCCTAGGGCATAATAACTTGCTGATGGGGCAGCCAGGAGGTGAATGAATGCTGCTGCTGTCTGAGGTCACTGCCTGTCTGCTTTATCCCTTGGTCACCATTTCAGATGTCACTTGGTACAGGGCTGCAAGGTAATATATCTTTCCCACAAGATTTATTTGAATGCCCTGTAAAATAATAAGGCAGTTATTGTCCTGAGGGCAGGTTTTACTGAGATGTGGAGGCATTTGTTGTCTTAGACCTTATTAATGTTCTAAACAAGTGCTTCAGTTTGTCCCTAGTGAGGATCAAGGCCTGTAAAGAAAAAAAAAGGCAGAATACTAAGTGTCCTTTTCAATTGAGGAATAGGTATGTAATTGTTACATTTTTATTAGAGAAAGTGGTATTTGACTGTGTAATTTTTTTTTTCATTCAATTATATTTAAAGCAGTCTTATTAGTGAAAAAAACAACCTTTTGCTAAATTTTAGTGAAATTCCACAAACTTGTTGCAACATACTATGTATTGAGGTAAAAAAATGCTACCAGAATTAGTGAAATCCATGTTGATTATTGCTAGTGGGATTTAACAGCTGGAGGCTGTGCACTGCCGTGGTAGTCTGAAACCCCAGTTCTTAAAACTTTTAATATGTAAACAAATTTGTTTTGACATTTGAAAGTATCTTTATTCAGGATAGAAATATGAACTGAGGGAAGGAAAAAGCATTTACTTACCTTTTTCTTTCGGGTGAAAATAGTATTTGCAGTTACTTCCACATATGTAGTGTATGATATATGTGTCCATGAACACCTGGAGAGCTAGTTTAAGGGATCAGCTGAAATGTTGCATTAAGTGCATTAGTAGTCACTCATACACTGAGCTGGTATTAAAAAGTTAATTTCCTAGGTACAGATAAAAATGTGAAAAGAAAGAGACAAGAGAAAGGGCTATTCTTAAGTGTCTTCACTTATTAAAGGTTTGAATAGCATAAAAGTATTCATGAAATGCGAAAGAGCCTCCATACTTATTTTGTCAAGAAAAGATAGTGAAATTAATTAAGTATTAGATAGGTTTTGCCCAGTACTCCCTCTGTTGCCAAAGTTGATCTGGTCTTGTTTAAAGCCCCCCCCCAAAATGCAACTGAATGTTTCAAGGCCACAGATGGAATTTTTGTACAGTGTTAACAGTAAGTGGTTTCAAAACAAAGGCGATCTGCATTTTTTCAGATAAAGGATTTCATTTGACAGAAGTATGCAAAATAGTTTGTGTTCATCTCTGCATGGCCCAGTGCCCCTGATGACGAGTGCAGCTCTTTGTGTGGTGGTGCACTTTTGTAGAGGGATGCTCTCTGCATATGCAGTGCCTTGTGTGAGCTGGCAAGCACAGGATGCCTTTGCAAGCAGATTCCACTCCAGTAGCTTTGTCCATGTGCCGAGAGTGGGCTCTGTCTGTGGGGTGTGTGTGTCCTGCTCCCTCAGAGCCACTGGGGCTGCTCCTGGCTGGCCGCCCAAGTGGCACTGGCTGCTTTGAACTGGTTTGCTCTGAAGCAGAGATGGTCTATTCATCTATTCTGTATTGCACTTGGCTGTGTGCCACGACTGGGTCCTGTATGCTGCTCCTGTGACCTCAGGGAGTGAATTTTTCTCTTTCTTTTAAGTTTGAAACAACCTACATGCTTAATGTTTTAACAGTGTGAACTCAAGGATTGTATGTTAAATTCCATGAGGGTATATTCATTGAGTGGAAAGCCTGTTGAGAAGTTCTTAACAGATTGGGTAGGGCAGACGGGGTCATACTCAGTGCATTCCTACCATGCTGGTTTTTGGGAACAGCTTCTGGAGTGAAGTGTTCCCAGAACTGTGCCTAGTCTTTGTCTTTGGAGAAACTCTTTGGAGCAATGCAGGCGGCTGCTCTCAGGTCTTCCATCTGTAGCAGGTTAGGTGTGTACTGGAGGTACAAATGACTGGAAGGAGCTGGTGTGCCATTGTGGGCAGACATGCCTGGACTGCTGTGCCTCACCAAATTCACACAGAGCTGGCCTTGGAGCTTCACTGCAAGCGGGCTGTGGAGCTCTGCTGCTGCCATCTGGGGCTAGGGCTGATGCTGCCTGCTCAGTGAGGATATGTACAGCACAGCAAAAATTGTTTCTTATGATTTTAAGGGGCAATGTGGTAATTGTGTGTCATATTTATTTTTCTTTCTCAGATTTGAAGGTATATATTTAGAAGTTAAAAAGAGTCTGTACAATGCATAACATGCATGCGGGCACTGTCTTGTACCTGTGCAGTTCTCCTGTGCGATCATTAACAATGTGTTTTACCATTTGGTGACTTTTGTCTTGCTTAACAGACTTGCATGACACTTGTTTGAAGAAATACACATCTTTTCCCTAAGAAGTAGGCAAAGATACCAATCGTGCCTTTTATATTTTGACTTGCTTTAAATTGCATTTATTGCCAGTTGAGATCTTGTCGTACAAACTTGTCATATCTCTCCTTGAGCATCATTTGGTAGTTAATTTCTTTGTGAAAATACAGAGAAAGCATACTAGACTCCTGAAATCTTACAGTAATATTTCAGATATTACTCCAAAAGGATGAACCATTTCCTCCAGCTTAAAATATAAGCCAGCATTGCTTCAGCTTGCTTTGCAAGGCTTAACTATATCTGCAGTTATGTAAGTTTCAGTTATGTGATATTTCATGGGCATCTATTTAAACATACAACTATTATTTTTAGTTGAAATATAGACTATATAAAGACTTAAAAGATGTGGGATCAAGGTGGACAACCTTGGCAGCAATGGCCTTTGAACCAACAGCAGTGGATGCAGTCATTTCAGCACCAGCAAGATCCAAGTAAGTATATAGAAAGCTTTGTGGATTAATTATTTTAATGTGTTGTCGTTTAAATTTTTGAATCTTCATAACAGAGTATGACTCATGGTTGCCTTTGTAGCTGCTCTCAAGATAATACATTTATGATGCTTTTCTGAACTAGAAAACAGAAAACATACAAAAGGTTCCAAATGTTTTCATGTATTTAATATATAATATGCAAATACAAGCAAGAAACCTGAGTTATCCTATTCAATTTACCAACATTTTACCAGTCATACAGATCAACATTTAGACCTCTGTTACTAGATATGTATCCCTGTCAGTTTTTTAGCCAAGCTAAATCCTTTGTTTGAGAGAATATGCTTTTTTATTCAGTACCTCTGTGGCAGAAGTATTGATGCAGATTATATATACAGAAAGAAAAAACCTCACTGGAAGACCAATATGGTTCTTGATTTAGGTTACAGCAGTGATAATCATGATCTCGTGTTTGAATTTTTTTCCCCCCACCAAAACCATTAAGTGCTTAAAAGAGTAGAACATAATATACCTTAAATTGAGAAGGAGGTGGCAACAATTCAAAATATCAAGAGAAATAGAGAAATGGATGAAAGTGCAGGTGTGTATTTAATACGAAGGCAAAGTGATCAGGCACACAGGTTTTACTGTCACTTTAATCTCTGTAAGTTCACTGGAGGATTTTCCTAATTTGATAATAAACAGAAGACATACTAGTGTTCTTACCTGGGAGTGCAATTTATTTATTTACTGAAAGGAATGGCCGTAAAGAAAAAGAATGGGAGAGAGAACTGTAACATAATATCCAGCAAGGGTTATATGAAGAGGGTATGTTGAAGAATAATTTTCCAATGATATATCTTTTTTACTCTCAAATCTTCATTAATTTATAATGTAAGGATATGTATATTAATTTCTCATGTCAAAATTAGCTCACATTATTACCACCCATTCAATGCTAATGTGAATCTAAAATAATCTGCCTTGTGACATTTTGAACATATGCAGAGAAACTGTACTTCAGCAAGTCTGTACACTGACATTTGCTTTGTTTCTTTTACTGTACACTGTGAATAAGTTTAAATGGTGCTCACAGTGCTTGCTGAAGGTAAATGTTGCCCATTTATCTTGAGCAATAAGACCTGTAATTGAGAAACAGTGTTAAACTTCAGACGTGTGAGTTCTAATCTTTTTAACTTCCTCTGTTTATTTTAGGCCAGATTGACTGGGCTGCATTAGCTCAAGCATGGATTGCTCAGCGAGAAGCCTCAGGGCAACAGAATGTGGTGGAACAACAAGGAATGATGCCAAACGGACAGGATATTTCAGGAATAGAGTCTGGTCCAAACAACCATAATAATTTTCAGGGGGATCCCAATTTCAACAGAATGTGGCAGCCAGGTTTGTTTCCCTTCCTGTTCATTCTCTTTTTTCATGTTTCTTCATTCTATTCTTGTCAGACTTTTTTTGTTGCGAACATGCCCTGTCCCACAGGCTTCAAAATGCAAAACTACCAGTTGACTTATTAATCACAGCTCCTACTTAGAGAGCTACTGTTGCCTCTCCTGTACTGTAATACCTGCTTCTGGCATGATCTTGAAGTGTAGAATGAGTTCACAGTATAACTGATGCTGGCTTTAGATGTCATAAAATCTTTAAAAAGGAAGATCAGCAAAAGTCTGTGTGAAAAATATGGTTTTACTGTGTTTCATATTCTTAGGATTTACCCTTTTTAACTTAGGTATCTGATTGTCAGCATTTTTCAGTCATTGTAAGTTAAAGTTGTTAGTATTGATAATTTTCTGTATTTTTTGCTTCCTTCAAACTTTATTTTTTCCCAAAAATTAATTTTCTTTTTAAAACTTCACAAGACACCACTGGTAATAAGAATGGGATAGAAATGGGTTATTTTCTGCTAAGAATTTTTATGAAATTGTTTTCTGAAAGCTGGATTTCGACACTATAATGCAATTTGAAGTGTATGAGCAACATAGTAAGCCTATGTGCATGTCCTAAGTTGTTTTGGGGAAAACTGCACTTCATACTTGATTCTGTTAATGGCTGAAAGAATAATACTCCCAGTTTTCACTGTCACTATCCAAATGTATTGAAATGCAACATTTAATATTAGTAGGCTTAATATGTTACTGGTAGCTCTTATATGTGTGTAATGAAAGGGAGGTAGCCGTTGGGTTTCACCTACCTACACTAGGCTACAAGTTATTGTAGGCACATGTAAGCATTTTTAACTTTTCTATGTGGCAGAGTGTATTCTAGCTGTATTTCTGTACAGTAAGTAGAAATTTTCACAGAAATAGAAAAGCTATAATAACACTTTTTAGTTGCTACAGTAATAGATCCAAATATGGTGCAGATGGGAAGGACAGTAAAAATTAGAAAAATGTACTAAATGACTGTATGGAAGGTAGGAATTTACCTGAGACGCTAGATACTAATTCTGTTACTGGTGAGAGTTATAAGGCAGCTCTGTCACGGTCTATAAGTATCTGTATAGTGCACATAATTTTTGTCTTTTTAAGGAGTCAGTCAAAAATTATGGCCACTTGAGCTTTTAGTTCATTCCTTAGACCCTTTTCACTCTGTTAGCCAATTGTAACATATGCTTGAGGGCTTATGACTGTAGCTTATTCTGGGACCTGTGCTAGATATTGGGCAATCCAAGAAATCATCTATTATCAGGGCTCAAGACTTTGGAGCACAGGTTTCAGTGGTTGTGCTGCTTACAACACCATTTTCTTTCCATAGTGGGTATTTCAAGTCTCTTATGCATAATAGTAAAATAGCCCCTTGCTTTCAAAATTGATGTAGAGAAGTAGGAGCAGTTTTTTAACAGTTTAAGCAATTTGTAAGTCTTGTGGTGAACTCACTATTACTAGAAATTTATAAAAACAAATTTACAGGATGTCTGTGCCTGTCCAATTCTGTCCCCCACTGCATGTTTCCATTCAGCTACAGCTATTTGTATTTCCTTCGTTTAGTTGAAGAAATTATTGAGACAGTATAATACAGTCTGCAGATTAATGACTCTTCCTTGCTTTAATATCTGTGATGCTTTGAGGAGCCTTGTGATAAATGCAAGAACACTGAGTGATTGGTGACTGATATAAATTATACTAACATGGTATCGAATTGTATTTTAAATCCTAAACAGAATGGGGAATGCCTCACCAACCCCCTCACCCACCTCCAGATCAGCAGTGGATGACTCCAACCCCCCCAGGTCAAATGGAAATTGTTCCTCCATCGGAAGACAGCAACAGTCAGGACAGTGGGGAATTTACTCCTGACAACAGGCATATGTTTAACCAGAACAATCACAACTTTGGGGGACCTCCTGATAACTTTGCAATGGGGCCAGTGAACCAGTTTGACTATCAGGTGAAACATATTTGTTGCTTTAATACTGTAGGCGTGCAGAGTCCCTTCCATGGATGTGTTCCTCTAATATCATCTAGCGGTGACTTTCATTCTTCAGTTCTACAAACATCTACAGAATCTGTTATCTGCTAAGATACATTTTAACCAAACACTTGACGAAAGAAACTTTAAAGTTCTCAGTTCTGTTCAGAGGCCAAAGGGTTTTATTTTTCTACAGTATTAATGAGAAATGGCTGTTGTCTGCAGTATTAAAATTAATCACTGTGTTCCAGTATATAAATTAACATTATGTAGCTTTGTGTTTTAAAAAAACAAAAAAGAGGAGAAGGAAAAAAAATAAATTCAGAAAGATATGCTTAAATATGCTAGATAATGTACCACAGGAAACAGTCCTGTATTTGCAGGGAGATAGACTGGATGATCCATTGATCTTTTCCATATCTATCTACTGTGATTCTTTAAATAAACAATGGTATTTCTAAAAAAAACCCATATCCACTTTTTTTCTTCATTCTGGCATATAAGTTGTATAATAAACATGTAGGTGGTTTTGTTGCTAATAATAGCAGGGTGCATTGGACAGACCTTTAAACAAAAAGAAGTTTTGTATCTTCCCTCTATTTTCAGTATTTTTCTTCAGAACTCCTGATATAAATGACAAACTAGCTGTCTAAAAACCTACCTCCTGTTCATAAACAAATACATGGGAAGATGGGCAGAAAAATTTTGTTATCTTCTAGGCAATTTTTTTATCTTCTAGGTTATTTTTCCTCTTACACTTGTCTTGTTCAACAGTATTGTTAAATAAGGAACTAATAATTTTCCAATACATGAGTTTATTGTAATTTTTGTTTATTGTCATGGGACAAACTCTTAAAATTAGCTTCTTTAAATACTAGGGAAAACTTGTTTTGTATTGAATGAAAGAGAGATGCTTAACCTGAAATTGCAGTGGAGAGTGCCTTAGTGCTAGTCACTTAAATACTCAGTGGAATATTTGATACTGTACCCTTTTTCCTGAACACTCTCTTCTTAAATAGTATCATTTGGCATTTCTGGGCAGTAAATATTAAAATAAAAAACTCCTCATATATGCCACAAGACTTGTGATTTTTGGGTTGTTAAAATATTAAATGCAATTTCAGTACAGATCCTGGGTTCTGGGCAACAGAACCCAGGATCTGTACTGAAATTGCATTTAATATTTTAATCAGCCATATTAATAAGATCTGTGAAGGATTACTGAAAAGTCCACTGTGCAAAATTCTTATGTAATATAAGGCTGAACTTTAAATTTTTGTGCTTATGCTGTAGTTAAAAGACTGCTAACATAGCTAGACTTTTAGGCTTTTAAATCCTAGTTTTGTACACTCTTTATTTAACTGCATGCTCTGATGCTAAGCTGGCACTGAACTGATGGAGATAGATGGTGATTATAGAGCTTAATGTTTAGCACAATGTGAAAGGAGATTGGTTGAAGCCCTTTCAGGTTTGTTAAGTATCCCTGCTTAAGTCTAAGTTTAGTCATTAAATATTTAAAAGAAACTTGTTTCTTGGGGACCACAGTAAAAGAGATTGAGAGATCTCAGTAGCGTAGAAATCATGGATTCCTACTTGCATGGATTTTTGTAGACCGACTTGCTCACATGCTGCATTTAGTGTTACCATGTGAAGAAAAATAAACTGCATTACTCTTTCAGCATGGGGCTGCTTTTGGTCCACCCCAAGGTGGATTTCACCCACCTTATTGGCAGCCAGGACCACCAGGGCCACCAGGTCCTCCAGCACCTCCTGCACCTACTCAGAATCGGAGGGAAAGACCCTCATTCAGAGATCGACAGCGTTCACCTATTGCGATGCCTGTGAAGCAGGAGCCTCCCCAGATTGGTACATGTTAACCACTCCTTAATGAAAAAATATAAAAGCTGTGTTTGGTAAAGAATTGCAAAATTTGAAGACCTTTTTCTTTTTAATAGCAAGTAAAAAAGCAGAGAAAGACAAAGCAATTATAAATGTTTTTTCCCCACAATAAGCTGTGGGACTTGTTTTGATGGGGAGGGGGGGGTTTACTTCTTTGCTTTGGGGGATATTTTTATTCCTCTTTGTGGGGGAAGGTTTTTTCATCTTGAAAAACTGTAACCCTTGCTTATGTAGATGCTGTGAAGCGTAGAACTCTGCCTGCCTGGATTCGTGAGGGCCTGGAAAAGATGGAAAGAGAAAAACAGAAAAAATTGGAAAAAGAAAGAATGGAGCAGCAACGTTCACAGATGTCTAAAAAAGAGAAAAAGGAAAGTGAGGAGGCTGAAGAAGGGGATGGCCCACGGTTACCTCAGAGAAGTAAATTTGTAAGTATAAGGGCTTGTTTTTTGCTCAGGTTTGTATTTCTGAAAGGTATCAACTTTTTAGTGTGTTCAAAGGAGAGACTCTGTGTTCCTGGTTACCTCATTGGTTTTGTTGTTTAAAGTAAGGTTAAGCTGCTGCTCTGTTGATAATTACTTGATGTTTTGAAGTCTTTAATGGCTAAGAGGTAGAAGTATATAATTTGATCTGTAATAACAAAGAAACAAGGATGAAATTGGACATTTTTTTTTTCCCCTTTTGGAACATAGAGAGCCTTTGAAAGTCGGAATTCCAAATCAGCAGCTGAAAATATTCAGATACCTTTATTTGCTAAACTGAGCCAATTTAGGAAACCTTGCATTGCCTTCATTTTAGGAGTTATCTTTTTTGTAGTCCAGAGTATACGTCTGGCAGGGAACTGGCAACTAAGTATTTTCTTAGCTTGTGTGGGTACACGTACCTGCATATTTTTTAGGAAGGGAGAAAATAAATGGTTTTATGATAATCTGTAATACAGAGTTCAGTACAAAGGAAATAAAGCTGACTAACAAAAATAGAAATTAAGGAGCTTGATATTTAAGTTTTTCCTGAAGTGTGTATGATGCTGTACTTGTAGGACAGTGATGAGGAAGATGAAGATGCTGAAAACACAGAAGCTGTAAGTGTTGGGAAAATCAGCAGGAGTCCATCCCCAGCTCCTCAAGAGGAGCAAAGTGAACCAGAAATGACAGAAGAAGAAAAGGAGTATCAAATGGTATTAATAATGTAGTTCTCACTAAGAATTTCTGTTTAATTGCTCATACTTTTCAGGCAAATCAAAGTAAATAACTTTTTCTATGCCTGATGCTGTCAACAGAGGTACAGTATGAATTGTACAGTAAAGCAGGGTTATATTTGCATCTGTTCATAATGCTGTCTTTCTCATAGAAACAAGGATATCAGTTATGTAACTCGTTTAGCACAATAGTGAAAGAATGTAATGACTATAATCTTTGCATTGATCTCTACTAATTCAGTGGTTTTGTTTCACTTACGAAGTTTCTGAAAACTTTTAGTGACTAAGTGCACCCATTTAAAATCTGTGCTTCAGCCTCAGTTCCTGTGAAAGGGTATTTAAGAAATGTTCTTGTTCTTGAAATATTTAAGAATATTCTTGCAAGGAAGTGCTACAACCCTAAATCCTAGATCACCAACAGTTTCACTGTGTCTGCACAACCTTCATACTTGTGAATTCTTGTTAATTAAGGCCCTAAATTCTACTAAGTTTGATGAATATATTTTTGTAGAGCATGTGGCCAGACATAAACGACTTGGAGAACTAGCTACCACCTCAATTTTTTTTTCAATTTTTGTAGAAAATATGTAATAATAAAATGCTGCATAAATAACCTCTGATGATCTTTACAGGCAGCATACCAGTCAGAAAAGTGCTCTTTGTTTTTTGAAAGAATAATTGGAATCAGTCTAAGTACATTTCTGATTTACATATTCATTGTTATAATCATTTTAGACATCAAGATCAGAGCCCTGGATAGCTGTGTGCAATGCATGCAGACACAGTTCACAGTCAAATAGAAACTTTAGAGTTGTGAAATCAGGTCACATTTAAACAGTTTCAATCTTTTTTTGGCTTTTTAGTCATGTCTTTTGAGAGAAGTTATTAAATAAAATGTGCAGAAGACGACTTTCATAGTCACCAAAAGAAGTGAAGCTGTATGGATATAATTTGAATGCAGAATTTATTCAAGTGGTTTTGGCTTTTAATTGTATATGCAATTTTCTTCAGATGATGCTGACAAAAATGCTGCTGACAGAGATTCTCTTAGATGTCACAAATGAAGAAATCTATTATGTGGCCAAAGATGTTCACCGTAAAGCAACTAAAGGTATGCCGGGTTTGGGAGGTTTTTTCTTTTTAGTTTCTTCTGCGAAAATTCTGTATTTGCATGTCTTTAGAACATTTAACCTCCATAGTTCTCCCTCAAGAACAATTCCAGTATAATACATCCAACTTGGTAGAGTTCAAATCCAGTAATCATGTACTGTTGTCCTGTGCACAGTGTATTGTGAGTTACTTGAGTTACTCCATTTTTTTCATACAATTCATTTCAGTTAAAATGGTACCTGTGTGTCAATGGCTCTTGAGTTGTAGCTGTTTCTTACTACTATCATCTTTATCTCAAAGCTGTTCAGAAGTGAAAAGAGATGAACTTTGAGTCCTCAATTAGTAATTAATTTGCTTTCGCTATTAACATGTATTGTACTTACAGAACAGATTATTTTAACATAACAGAGTTAATCTAAGTATGTAACTACTGAAGTTGAAAATTATGTGCAGATGCTGTAACTTGGAAAGTGATTTATGAGTATATATTTGGTTTTTTTCTGTTCACTGTTAATTTGCAGTTAAATTCTAATCTTCATGGTCAGAAAATCTAGAAGTGGTTTTAAATGGATGATGCGTTTTTAATGTTTCTTCTCTCCCTCCAAAGAACAGCAATAGTAGTAGATTTAACAATACCATAGACTCATGACTATGAAATCGTGGCTATTTGTGTTAACATGTTGTTCCTGTTGTTGATGTGATACAAAGCTCCTGCAAAACAGCTGGCACAGTCCAGTGCACTGGCTTCCCTCACTGGACTCGGTAAGTGTGTTCCTTATTTTTGAGAGGGCTTAGAGGGGGAGTTTCACTTTTGCCTTGCGTTTCTAGAAATTGCATTTTAAAACTAGATTTTAATTGCCTGGGAGTATGGGTCACTTTCTGATAACTTTATCATTATCAGCACCTTTGTTTGTTCCACAGGTGGTCCTACTGATATATAAGTGGGATAGTTGCTGGAGTAGAGGACTAGGCAGTGTGATTTATTGTATGAGAATCTTGCCCTAATTTTGAAAATACATAAAAATTTTAGATAAATTTACTTGTCAAAGTATGATAGTTTCAGAAGCACACTGCAGCCTTCAAAGAAAGGAATACTATTTCATACTTTTCTTCTGTTTTGATCCATATGAACCAGAGGGGAAAGCTGATAGAAGAGTAATGTGAAAGTCTATAAATAAAAATATTATAATCTTTGTAATTGTTATTTTATTGAGAAGCTACATAAACACAAAGGCTCCCATATCATATACTGCCAGAAACAACACAGGAAAGAGAGATTGAAATTCCAGCTTGAGACACAACTGCAAGAGATTTCTCCCAACATGACTTTTATCATCTAAAATGTACTACAGCAGTGCCAGTGATCAGTTATGTGTTCATTACATGGAATATTGATGAATTAGATTGAATGTTATCATTACAAGTATTCATGTTTCAAAACTAACTCAGTAAAGATCCTAAGGACCTCAGACTGAAAGAAATCCATGTCAGATGTTTAAACTGACTTTATCCTTATCAGTCCAGTAGTTAAGTATCTCTGGGGGAGAAGAAAGTCTGTTTCTATTCCATCTCCATACCTGAAAAAGTGCAGTGTTTTCTAAATCATATGGAAAAAATTGATATGGCATTCAGAATTTCTGTAGCCTTGGACTACGGAGGCAGCTGAAGTCATTCAGAGATGTCTTCTGGGAAAGATCCCAGGCATATTCTGTCCCGTTGCTGATACAGAGGCAGGCACTGTTACAGTCTCCACAGGGAGCTTTTTTGCCTTTCCATACAATGGAAAAAAGTACCATGGTCACAGTGGTTGCTTGCTGAAAATAAACAAGCTGTTCCAGAAGGAGTAGAAGCAGACAGTGACCATCAATGCAGATACGGGGGCCTTGAACACGCTGGCAAACAGCACTGGCACTTACCAGAATAAAGTGACTTCTTCAGAGACAAGGAAGTGAAGGAAGGGCAATGTTACTCTCCTCTTTGCCTCACAGAAGTATTAAGAACAAAGCTTAATCTTTCCTCGTGATAGACTGGACTTTATGCACGCAGGTGGACTGGGTGGTTATGGATCAGGAGACAGTGAAGATGAGAGGAGTGACAGAGGCTCTGAATCATCTGATACTGATGATGAGGAATTACGACACAGAATAAGGCAAAAACAGGAAGCGTTTTGGAGAAAAGAGAGAGAACAGCAACTACTACTAGAAAAACAGCTAGAAGGTAAACCATACAATGTCTTCTTACTGTGCCACTGTATATGGAGTTACTACTTAGTGTATGTAAATTCATGGCAAAGAAACATGTTTTAAGCGAAAAAAATTATGAAACTAAATTTATAAAGAATGGTTTTTAAATTCAAATTAAAAAAAACCCAAACCCCTGTGATTTACTTCTGCTTCTCTGTACAAGGTAAGGTTTGTCCTTTCGTACAAGTAATGTAGGCCAAAATGGTAGCACAGTTCACGTCCCAGTGCCGAACAGCTGTCTGAAGATGGATGCAGTGTTAAGAAGTCATGAACCAAGTTCACAGGCTGGAGGAGAAAGTGTTATTATGATAGAACTTCACATTGATGGTTTCCTCCTTGAACTTTTTATTTAAAAGCCTGAAAATAAGACATATGGAGCCCTTAATGAAAGGCTGGACTAGCTAAACTTTTGGTTTTCTTAATAGTCCCATCTCTGAGTGTTGGGAGATGTATGCATAAAAGCACAGCCATATGGAGAGTGTCTGAGTGGTAGCCTGTGACCTCTGTCTTCCTAGTGCAGGAAGCCAGATGTCAGTGTGGAGACATCTCCATGGGGCTACTTGCAGGAATACAAAACAAGGGTGTAAAGCAGCTGATTCTATACATCCATAATACTGAAGAGTGCTAGTGCAGAGTCTCATTTGTTGCAGTGTTTTGGAAAGGCAAAAGATTTCTAATGGACAATACAGCATCTTCTAATATACACTGGCTTCGGCCTGTATTGCCTAATAACTTGGGGATCAGCTGGAATTGTTTTCTGGGTTAAATTTGACCATTAGCTGCCATTTGGACAACTCTGGGTTTCTGGATGCAGTTTTATTCCCTAAATTAATTCAGGAAATGATGGCCCACATCAAAAGCCCATTTTTAGGCAGAAGATATATGTCAGTTATTTTTTCTGGATTCAATTTAAAATTGAGAGATTAGGTTGGCAGTGATGCAAAGAATCCTAGATTGAATAAAAATAATTTTTATTTTGGGAACCTCTGAGAAATGCTCTGAGGGTCTCACTATGTGAGAAATATAGCTTCTTCAGACCAGACAGTAATCCTCAGCCCAGATGAATGGGTCTCAAAGAAAGGCAGGAAGCATCAGTATTTCCTGCTGTATTGATGAGGAATCTTGTAGGAAGCAGAAAGGGAGAATCAGGTGTACAGAAAGGTTGCAAAAGGAAAAAGTCTTTTTTGTAGATTAGTTTGGGAGTTCTGGTGTTCCAGGATATTTGTTTGAGAACTTCATCTTAAACCATTAAAACATGGAATAACATCAGTACTTCTAAAATGACTGGGCTCTACTTCTTCTAAACCAAGAGGACAACTTCTCTGGAATTATAAGAAAAGAAAGTGGTTTGTTAAGTAGTTGGCATGGTGGCAATGTTTTACTTATAAGTATTATGAGCGGTGCTTGGAAACTTGGTTTTGTCAATGTAATGGTATGGAAATTACTGACATATTGCTTGGAATTAATTTCATTTTGTTTTCTGCGTCCTTCTTTTTTCAGAAGAAAAGCTACAAAACGAAAAAGTTTCAAAAGAGATGAATGAATTTATCAACAAAGAACAGAATAGTAACTTAGCATCACAGGAGGCAAAAGAAATTGAAGCAGATATGGTTCATGAAAAGAAGAGATCTCCAAATGCAATTGCACCTGATGTAGAACTCAAGAAAGAGGGTAAAGAGAGGACAGGAAGGAGTGGGTCAAGAAGCTCTAGCAGTGGTAGCAGCAGCAGCAATAGCAGGAGCAGCAGCAGTAGCAGCACAGTATCCAGTTCATCGTATAGCACTAGCTCAGGTAGTAGTCGCAGCACTTCACGTTCTTCCTCTCCCAAAAGGAAGAAGAGACACAGTCGCAGTAGGACGCCATCACATAAAGTTAGGCGCAGTAGAAGCAGGAGTTACTCCCACAGAAACAGGAGAGAGAGGAGTAGGAGCAGGGAGAAAGTAAGGGAAAGGAGAAGATCTAGTAGAAATCACAGTGCTGAAAGGGGGGAGAGGCGGAGAAATCGGAGTCCTTCGAGAGAGAGAAGCTGGGATAGACGTAGAAGCGGCAGCCGCTCAAGAGACCGGCGAGCCAACCGTGCAAGCCGCAGCAGGAGCAGGGACAGGCGTAAAGCCGAAGACCAGCGTAGAAGCCCTACTGGAAATAGGCACAAACATAAAAGTGAGGGTAAAGATCAAGAAAGGAAGAAGGAGCAGGGTGGAGGTGTAGATAAAGACAAAAAAAAGAACAGAGAAAGGGAGAGAGATCAGGAAAAAAGAAAAGATAAGCCCAAAAAAGAGGAAAAAGAAAGTAAGGCTGGCAATCATGATGACAGTAGATTAAAGAGAAAAAGAGACAGCGAAAGAACTTTCTCTCGCAGTGATTCAATATGTGTGAAAATAATAAGACAGGATTCCAGACAAGAAAGCAAAAAAATTACTACCAAAGATAGCAAAAAACGATCAGGCTCTGAATCTAGTGCAAGGAGTAGTTCTGAATCACCAGGAAGCAGTAAAGAAAAGAAGGCTAAGAAATCGAAGCATATTCGGTCATGCTCCATGGAGAAATCTCAAAGGTCTGGTAAGAAGGCAAGCCGCAAACACAAGTCTAAGTCACGATCAAGGTAGTATACTTTTTAAGTATTTTGTCTGACTTTTAAAAAGTTTTTTTATATTCGTCTTCATGTGTACGGCATATGAACCTTTTTAATAAAGTATGGTATTTATTAAACTTTGTCTTAGGCAAAAGTAACTTTGGAAAATCTTTTTAAACTATTAATTACTAAGCCTAAAGTGTGTGTGGGTTTGGGGGTCTTTTATTTTTTCCAATTAACTTTTTCCCCCTTTTCCTTTATTTTTCAGATCAACAACTCCTCTTCGTCGTAAACGCTGAGGAATTTATGGCACCAGTGCTATGACGTTTAAAAATTCCATGAGTTATAAAAGGCTTGTCTCATTATAGAGGCACATTGTGGCTATGTAGGTGAAACCAGAATCCTTTTTTTTATTTGTAAATAGGTGTATTTTTTCCAAATGCTGCTCAGAATAATAGGATTTCTTTGTATTACATTTTTTCAAGAACGGTAGTGCTTATTAAGACTATAAAACAGGCCATTCTCTTTCAGCTGTAATGTTCTTAAAATTACTATTGAATGTACTGTGATGTCAATAAAGCTCTTTAGTTCATTTTTTTGTTTAAAATTCTTGCACCTGAATTTTGTGGTAAATGGTAGAAAGTACTTTAAAAAAAAAGAAAAAGGCAGCTTTTTTGGTATAACAGATTTTTAAAGTACTTGAAAAAGATTTAACGTGAAACACTTGTAATCCATGGACATGATAAGATTACTTTATTGGGGGTATGGAAGAACAGAGAAAAGACATATTATTTTTCTTTAGATATGTGTAATAGATTTTTTTAATAACCCTTTTTTTTTTTGGTCTAGCTGGTACTATATGCTGTTTGTGTAAAATATGGGTCACTGTAATACAAGCTATACTTAAACCGACTGAACCCCATTAGGAATATGTGCGATTAACTGATCTCATGTGGCAGTGTTAAGCTCTGGAACTATATTCCTCACCCAGTTTTCAGAGAGATCTTTGGATGTTCAGGGATATTACACACATCTCAGAATTTCAGATGTTTTTATGGAGCATGTTTATAAACACTCAGTACACAATGGAAAACTGACAATAGGTTAACTTTACATTTTGGCACATGCATGATATGAGTAGTGAATATTAAAGCTGGTTCTTAGTGTCACAAGAATTATGACTTGTGTAAAGCTGATACACTGATGTATTAGCAATGCCACTAAATTTTTGATTTTAATATTATCATAAAGTGAAAGAGGTCGCTGATTACCGACTTAAGAAAATTGACTACTGCTATTAGAAACAAGAGTGTGATAGAAGTTAAAAACCAGAAGTAATAGAAGTTTAAAAACAAACCAACAATACCCAACTCTAGGCCAGTGACTGTTACAGAAGAACATAAATCTGGGGAGAAATCTGTGCCTAAAAGGTCTCATATGACACCAGTTGTGAAAAAGGTAAAAGGCTTAACATCAAAGTAAGTTCTCTTGGATTGTCTCTATCTTCTAAGAAAAAGTGGTACTAGTACAGGCAACTTGGAAAGCATGTCTTCATGAACAGATAAATCCATTTAAATAAATCAAAATTCAGCTATGCAGCTTTTTTCCACTGTAATTTTTTTCATAAATAAGATGCAGAAATAAACTGCTTCAGGGCAAAGAAATACATTTTAACTATGTGTTTAATAAGCAAGCTAATTGCTAGTGAATACATGCATGTTTATCAAAACACTGTTACAGATAAATAATCAGTTATAAATTATAACACTCCCCTCAATTATATCTTTCACATAGAGTAGCCAGTCATATTTTTTAGCAAAATAAGGCAATAATAATAATTTGCAACACACAACTTTTACTTGCATTGGTAGGAATATAAATAATGATGTATTGATCCAATCTCACTACACTCTTTGCTCTGGGTAAGAGTGAGGAATATTTGGAAAGTAGGTAGCATAACAGTTCAGATGTCCTATAAGGATGTCTTATGAGAGACAGAAAGAAACTAGAAATAAGCTTAAGAAAAGCTGTTGAGGAATACAGTTTCCAGGATGCATTGAATTTGATTTTCAGATCAGATTTTATATTCTCTGTCTAATAATAAAAAAGATTGTGTATGAAAAGCTTTATATACTCTGCCAACAAATGGAATTCTGTCACTTCCTGTAAATATGAAAATTATTTTTTTGACACAAATGCACTTCTATGGGTAGTGACTGTATGCCAATAAAAAGAGCATACGATCTCTGTATTTAACTGTTTCAGAAATCTTACTATAACGGCCTACTCATCACTCAGTAATTACATACACCTCGGTACTCTTGTCAGCATCGTGTACATTAAATTTCTTTGGGCTTTGGAAACTCCCCTTAGCAATGTCTTTCACCAGAAAAGGCTAAAATAACAACCGCTCTTTTAATTCCATACATCTGAAGTTATCCTAAAATGTGCAAATACATTCCCATTTTTGTATGTATCATTTTAAAATGAATGCTGCAAAAACATTTCAGTGCACTACAGGAAAGCAATACATAGGATTTTGAATGTCATGCAGCAACATGACATTTGGAGGCATTTCCCGTGAAAACTTTTTTAACAAATGAGGGATGGTGTGGAATCAAATGAATAATGATTTCCATGCAAATTGTTCTGAAGGTGAATACAACCAAGCCAATGTCCGTATGTGCCCCAAGGAGCCTGCTACACCGTGTAAGAACAAGAATTAGCTGTGGCCATGGACAGGCCAAAAAAGAGTAGTTGAGTAAATATTCTGACTTTAAAGATGGAGCAACTACATGTGTTTTGAAATATGGCACAACAACAAAAACTCTGTTCTGTATTTGAGGCTCTGTCTCATGGAATAGCTACTTCAAGTTTCAAACAAGCTTGTCCTGTTAAGTAGAATACATGGCCAGTGTGTGTGTATTTACTTGCTTGTAAGCGATTCTAAAATCAAAAATATAAAAGCAATGGCAACGTAAGGTTTGGCTCTCTTGCTCAGATTTTGCGTTTACTTTGCTAAATGAATGACAAGTAATAAAGCTGAATAATATATGGATGCATGCTTTGAAGGAAGGCTTAGTTTTGTCTCTTAAGGAGACTATCCATAAAGGATTTGTTGGAGCTCTGTTTCTTTCAGTAGCTCTGAGGTGTTATTAATGGCTCCAGTGCACTGTGAGCTTTGTTGGATAGAAATCAGGTGAGCAGAAAAGTGATGCAGGTACATACTAGGCAGGTTTGCCATATGTTTAATTGCTGTCAAGACAAGCTTTTTTGAGCCCCTTCAGCAGTCCTTATTTAACTTTAAAAAGAAAATAATCCAGACTTTAACTACTACATGAATTATTCTATATTTACAGGACACCTGTAAACAGGCAGATTTCAAGCAGTTGTATTACAAGAGGGTTGTATTACCAAGCAAGGTCAGTTGATAAAGCAGGCTGGCACTAGAGGGAAGTCAAGCCAGGACTGATTATACTACTCCAAATTTCCTGCAGCCCGGAGGCTGCTCCTCCCTTGGCGTTGTGCAGGCCGTGCCTCCTGCCTGCGGATGCCAGCATCTGCACAGCCAGGCAGGGAACCCGGCTGTGATCATTGCCTGGCAGGCACGGGAGCGCTGCCAGATCTGCCCTCAAGGCTTACCTTTGCCTTGCTCTGCGCTGCTGCCTTCCAGACGGCTCTGGTTTTCACTGGGTGTTCCTGTTGGACCTGCAGCTCAATAAAGTGTCAGAAAACTAATCTTTAAAAAAAAATGTCTTAATTATTTTCCATTTGTGTGTATCAGCCCTGAACTGCCAGGACCACTCACCTTAATTAGGGGCCCTGGGCAGCAGTGCCTGCGAGGGAGCAGGGAAAGCAGAAACCTTTCTCCTTTGTGGGCCTCAGCCCGGACTTAATCAGCAAACTGTGACACGGCCGCCTCTCAGAGACGCAGCGGCATGCCAGCCTGGATGGTTCCCATGAGGGGGCTGCCCCAGGCCCAGCCAAGCTGGAGCCCAGAGGTTCTGTTCGAGGCCGGAGTGCCGGCTGCTGGGATCGCTTCCCTCTGAGCCTGCCCCGAAGAGAGGACTCTTGTACTTAGTGCGGTGCCCTGCAAGCCCGGTGTGTTTCTTGTAATGAAGGGGGCTGAAAGCTGTGGGCTCGTCGCTGTGTCATCCGAACGAGCCTCTGCTTGCGGGTCTTTCCGTGTTCCAAGACAAGGCAATGACGGGGCACACATTTAAGCTAATGGTCCCGATGAAGTCTTGGCGACAAGTGCCACGGTAGAGGCTGGCATTCGCACCGGCCCCAGCACCGGCGGAACCTTCCCGGCTCCCGCCCGGCGAGGCAGCCGGCACTGCCGGCCGCGGACCGGGGCGGGGCGAGAGCGGCGGCGGCAGCGGCGGCCATGTGGGCGGCCCGAGCGCTCACCCGCGCCCTGCGGCGCCGGCGGGCGGCGGCCGCGCTGCCGGGGGCTGCGGGCGGTGAGCGGGCGCTGGGCGAGCGCGGCAGAAAGGGAGGGAGGGAGGGCGAGCCCCGGCGCGGCCGGCGGCAGGGGCGGTGTAACGGGGCTTCGCTTCGCCGGCTCCCTCACAGCCGGGCCCCGCAAACCTCCGACCGGCGGCGGCCCCGGGCGTGTGTCTGTGTGTCTGGCAGCTGCCGGCCCTGTCGCACGGCACTCCCAGCCCGGCGCCGGCCGGTCGGAAAGGTGTTCCCCTGCCGCCTCCTTTGCAGTCCGGAGGTGTCTGGATCGCTCCATCGCTCACTGCGGCCTAAAATCGTCTTCAGGGGTGGTTTACTCTGGGTACAGTGAGGCATTGCTGTGATTCGGGAGCACTTCGAGAGCAGGCAGCAGCTGGGTGTGAGCGAGTGTTCGCCGTGCTTGGGAGAGCCCTGCGTGGGCTAAGCAGGAGCGGAGAACAATTGCAGAATATTGTCCCTGGCCCGTTTGTGCACCGTCCTTGGGGTTTTTTGCTTAGGTTTCCTTACCGGTTGGTACAATGCAGAATGAGTGTACAGCTGTGTATGTCTCTTTCCAACACATAATAAACCTAGTACTGCTGAGTGTGTGTGTGTGTGCACAGCTTATGGTCAGGGTAAACATTTTGGGGAAATTCACACTAACTGAAACATTTCAGTTGCATAAAAAACTCTTTTCTATTCAGTCTCTGAATGTGAAAATTATATACAAATTATTGTCCAACATTTGAGGAGTACGGGCGTGGTGAACTAGCATACATTCTTTTATTTAATCCCTGACTCGGTAAGTACAATAGTGAGCAAATGTGCAAAGATTTGCATGGTTAGTATTCTGCTAGAGCAGCACTCTTACAACTAGGTGTTTTGTCTCTGACTTCCTGTAAAGCTGATGCTTTCCATTTGGTTGTCTTTTATTTATGCAGATGACCATGCTGATCTGTCTTTTCAGACAGGTCTGAGAGATATCCTTCAGGACTCCAACAGGAAAAGACAGCTGAAATCTGGTAGTACCTTGCCTGTCTCTCTGACTGAAATGAAAAGCAACATGTAAGTATTGTTGCTAAAATTACCCTGTGTGATGAGGGCTATCCTTTTTTGTAGCAATTTAATTTGACTTTGTGACTTCGTGACAGTGTCACGTGGAGCTGTTTTTATATCTCACACATCTGAATGTTTGATGTGGCCTGTTCTTGTTTTACTAATTGCCAACTTAAAAATTACAGGCCTGCAGCCATCTGTTTGGGAAGATATGTTACCCATACAGTGTATAATATCTGTATGCCACTAAAAAAGTGGAACTTGAATCTCTAAAGAAACATGAATTTTACCTTTTTGCATTTTCCAATGCTGTATTTGTTTTTCCCGTATTTCAGCTGACATGGAATCATAGTATTGGTTTAATGAGCTTTCATTATTTAGATTCACTGGGAAGAGACCTTTCAGCACTTCACACTCATCAGTGGATTCAAAGGAAATTAAAAAATTCCAGCTCCTTGCACATAAGTGGTGGGATGAAGAAGGAGAATATGCGGCCCTTCATTCTATGAATGATATTAGAGTGCCATTTATTAGGTATGGTTTTGAAGACAGATTTTTTTTAATATGTACTATTTCTGTATGACCTCAGAAAATACTGTAAAAAGGCTAATTACCAGTACTTAAGATAACTACAGCATCTATTGGAGCACCTTGTGTGTTCAACCTTAATCCCATCTCTTTTCTTTCAGAGATACTCTGTTGAGCATGAGTAGTAATTATCATCTGGGAAATCCACTCTCTGGAATCAAGATTCTTGACGTGGGCTGTGGAGGAGGACTGCTGAGTGAGGTAAGAAACAGTGAGCTCTGTTTTCTTCTTAAAAGGCTTGCAAGGTATTTGAAATGTTGTACTAATTACTGCTTAATTTCTAATCCCCCAAGGAGGACTTTTTCTCTTCTATGATATGTTAGTTACTGAGTAGAGTGCAGTGCACTCATACAAAAAACCCCATAGAGTATTTGGTTTACACAGAATGAGGGAGTTGGTAATGAGAAATTCTAAAACTCTGAGATTCTAAATCAGGAAAATAAGATTTCAAGCACTGTAAAGTAAAGGAGAGGGGAAGAATGATGAAACAATCCTTAAATATTTCTAATATTTCTTTTTTTTTTTTTTTTTTTTTTTTTTTACTTTATAAGTCTAGGTAGGAATACTTGGAATCACGAACATCCTCATTACCAAAGAAACAATTTTTGTTATAAACTTGTTCTTACACATTCATTTATTTGAACTGCTTATCTTCAGTGTTTTACATGGGGGTGGGGAGTCTCACCTTTGATTTGATCCCATGGGAAATGCATGGAATAACATCAAGCTCCCAAATCATACCCTCTCCTGTGTCAGTAGAGATTGCTGTGGTAAAGGGGCTGATGTTACAGTGGCTTCCAGAGAAGTCTGCATAAACTTAGGACTAAGAAGTTACTGTTTGTGGTAGTAGAGCACTGTCCACACAGGCTCTGAACAGTGCTGTGTCCCATCAGTAGGCAAGGGATGAATTTAGGGTTACAGATCTGGGTGCCTTACCCTGGGAACTTCAGCATCTGAAGTGAGGTGTTACAGAGGGACCTGAATCTCTCCCATGTTTTCTTTCTTTGTTTTTTCTCCTCTTTTGAGCAAAATCTTGTAGCCTTGTGAGAGGGGTCTCTCCAACAATGCTGGCAAAACTGCTGTGCTGCATCACCTTCTCAGGCTGAACAACTGGTGAATTTCAGGTTGGAATATCATACTTGTGGTCATGTTCTACAGCCTGTTTCAGTTTCAGAAGAGGTGATGACTAAGGTGCTAACCTTGGAGTAAGAAGACCCTGGAGAAACCTGAGTGACAGCCAAGGCTGATGCTATCCTAGTAAACATCAGTGTTTAGTTCTCAGCAGTGAGAAAGTCCCAGAGATAATCACATATTAAGTAACCATTAAAAAGATATGAGGATTTACCATTACAGGTGGATGTTGAAGAAAGTAATGACAGTAATTAAATAGGGCATTGTTTTCTCCCCTTTAATTACTGTGTTGATTTTCCCCCTTTGTTTTTCCTGTATCAGAGAGTGGTAGTGGAAGAAATCTTTATTTGGTGTAACAAAATGAACTGAGAACAAATTATTTAAAAAGACAATTTAGATGTGTGTATAGTCCACTATATAATTTTCTAAGAAAATTAACACCACCTTTCCCAAATATAAGGGTGTTTTTGCTTTAATAAACATTTAAAATAAAATTGCCAGATCAGAGCTCATAATTTACTGTTGTTTGTCTTGTGTTGATACATTCTGCATCTTGTATGCACATTGCAAAGTTTCAGAAACCTTTAAGTAAATTGTTTTCATGCAGAGAATAAATTACACTCTTTTTTATTAGCCTTTAGGTAGACTGGGAGCTTCAGTTACTGGAATTGATCCTGTGGAGGACAACATTAGAACAGCAGATCGGCACAAGTCATTTGATCCAGTCCTGGCCAAGAGAATACAGTACAAGTCCAGTTCACTGGAGGAGATTGTGGAAGAGTCTATGGAAACCTTTGATGTAATTGTAGCTTCTGAAGTAGTGGAGCATGTGGCTGACCTTGAAATGTTTATCAAGTGTTGCTCTCAGGTGTTAAAGGTAAGAGAGTTTTTGCTTTCATTATTGGGAATATTAATTCTCTTTTATTATTGTGGCTTTTTGAAAAGAGTGTGAAAACACATCTGCACACATTTCTCCACTAAGTCAGAAGCATGTTCTAGAAGTGCCTTCCGTTCTTCTCCATGATGCAAATACATCTTCCCAAATTCAGTAACCACAGTTAGGGGAAAGTTATTTCTCCAACTCAGCCTCAGAAAAGTGTTAAGGCATTACCTGGCATTGCAGGTTTGCATTGCATCAGGACCTTAAGAAATCTGGGTGCATCTGATTTCACACAGGTGAGAGAAAATGTGGCTGTGCTGCTGTTGATGGACAGTTGTGTCTCAGACTGCATGGGAACTCTGTAATGATGTTTCTGACACAAGATTTTATTCCAGCACTAGCATCACATCAGATTTGATCCTGGATTGCTTTTAAAGGTTCCTAGTTAAGCTTTGGAGATAATCAGATGGTTATTCATCTTGATACTAGTTCATTTGCAAAAGAAGGATGGTAAGCTCAGCACACAAGTGGGAGCTTTTCTTTGATCTCTTTATTTTTCTGGTCATCAGAAGAAATATTAATTATTTCAATTGAATGCACTACTAACTTTTAGGGACAAAGAAATTATCCCTTATTTCTAACAAACAGTACTTTAAGGACTTAGAATTTGTTTCTGTCTTTGTTTCTTTGCCCATGTAATTATTAAAACAAGCATGGCATGGCATTCAGCAGTCTCAAAACTTAAGGAAGTATTTCACATTTTACTTTGGTTTCAATTAAAAAGTGCTTTGTGGTTTTATTTTGGTTTTTTGCTTCATTGGATTTTTTTTTTTAACAAAAGGTATTGTATATGCTCTAATACCTTTTATTTATCCATTTCCTGGGAAGAAAATATTATAAATGACTTTTCTAGGTGTTCTTTGGGCTAGGGAATAGTTTTTAGGCCACCCAAGACCTGATTATGTTGATTCTTTGAAGATTCCTGAGACATACTGTTAGAAAATTATATTCTTTCTTGTATTAAAATGTTATAAATATCTATCCTGGGATGAAATTACTTCTTAGTCTTGCATTGTGTAGACTTTGACATAGACAAATTATTTGTCTTAATGTGATTAAATTTACAATTTTAAAAAACCCAAAAAATTCTTCTAATTGAACATTTTAATATTTTAATTAGCCTGAAGGTTCTTTATTCATTACGACAATCAATAAAACACAATTGTCCTATGTCCTGGGAATTGTGGTTGCAGAAAAAATAATGGGGATTGTACCAGAAGGAACACATGAATGGGAGAAATTTGTTCCCCCTGAAGAGCTGGAGCGCCTCCTGGAATCAAGTAAGTTTCAGGCCAGATGGTGGGAATGGAGAGAGATATCCACATGGTCCCTGTAGAAATGGCAAAAGGATAAGTTAGGTGGGGTGAGTGCTAGCAACAATTTTTCCTGCTTGAGTTAACAGTCATATATTAAGAGTATGGTTCCTGGTTTAAAGACACTGCTGCTTACTAGATTTGCTTAAAATAAATAATATTGAATCCTAAGAATGCAGTGATTACTTGAACAAAATCACTGTTGCAGCTGCCCTCTGTTTAATAGCCTAAATAAAAAATTCCAGTGTTTTCCATTGTGTTCTGGTGACAGAGTGTATGCTCTGAAGTGGTTCATAAGCTCTAGGTCAGGTTTGAGGAATTAACTGTGTTGGCACTCTGGGGCTGCACTGCTGCCACTGCATTGTTTGTTGCCTTTCCTTTGGGAGGAGGCATTTTTATTTTTGGTTTGCTGCTCCGTGTTCTCTATTCATTATGTTACTAAAAGATTTCTTCCAAAATGTTAAGATGAAACCTACCACAAATTCATTAGTCAGTTCTTGAGAAACTCTGTGATACTGATTTTAATTATATCTAATTAAATTACCCTGGTCTGATTGCTTTTAAAATAGACAAAGCAATGAGCTGGGAAGACTTCTGCCCATTGCCCTCCTTCACCACAGATGTTTTAAAACCCTCTCACCAAAAATTTCACTTTGCTCTAGTTCACTGCAAAGAAGCTGGAGTATGAGTAGAGCTATTCTCGTGGCAAGGTCTTTTCCTGGCACTTTGCAGTGATGCCATAAGAAATATGACTAATACTGGTTCACATACTGGTGGTTTTTTTCAGTTTTTCCTTTGAAGGGAGAAGCAGGTGCAGTGGAGTGATTTGTTTTGATAGGGTGTTTGTTTTCTGCCTTCCATCCTGCATCCTGCTGGGACACAGCAGGTCCATGCAGTGAACTGAATGCTGCTCAGCCAGAATGATAAATCACTCTCTTTGCACCGAGTTCTTGATGGCGTTCATGTGTCTTTTTCTTACATTTTTCCATTCCTAAAGGGAATCTGAAGAATCCTTGCAAAGATATGCTCAGATTTTGATTTTGGAGTGTGTGATGTCAACCTGAAGCATGTCTCCACCTTTAGAAAACATTACCAGTCAGCCAGATGGGGAGGTGTGAGGCTGGGGATTTAGCAGAGCCCTGTAGCTGCTGGTGGCGCATGGCCTGGCACAGAGCTGTTACAGCCACTGCCAGGACCTGCTGCCAGCAGCGATGCCAGTGGCACTGCATGTGGGGGTGTCTGCCAAAGGCCAGCTTCCTCCCCAGCCCAGAGGAAGAAGCATGTTTCGGACTTGCTGTTCTAAAGAGCTTGCTGTTGCAGTGACTTACAATATTTAAGAACATCCGTTGCTTTATACGGCTTCTTTCTTTCCCAGATGGCTTTTCAGTCAGGAGTGTGAAGGGGATGTTGTACAATCCGCTCTCGGGCTCCTGGAGCTGGGTGCAGAGCACGAGCCTGAACTACGCGCTGCACGCAGTCAAGGCTGCAGCTCCGGCACAGTCGCACGCCACAGACACCCTGCCAGAGACAGACGCTCAACAGCGCTCGGCCACAGCTGGCACTGTCCCAGACAGCACTGTCTGACTCTGTGGTGATGGACTGTCACCAGAACAGAAAGTGAGCTTTTACTCAGATGGACACAATAAAACCTTTGCCAACAATGAGCTTCCTGTTTGCATCAATAATACACGTGCTATTTTTGGCCAGATACTTAGGGCGGTCTCAAAAAAATCAAGTGCCCACTATCTCAGGAATGTTTTAAGACTGAAATGAGCAAAGCTTTTAAAGAATAAGTATTTTCATGAGAAAGTAGTTTCAAATTGTTGGACAGGGAAATGCAAATTATTCTGTTGGTAGCTTGGAGGGAGCTTTATTATGTGGTAGTGTTTTCAGTCCTGCTGGGAATCAGTTCTCCATAGAATTATGGTGTAGTTGTAGAGTGAGTTAAAAACCACGATGCTGTACAATAAATAAAATGCCTTAAGTATTTTAGATACTTAACTCTGTAAAAATATATGAAACACTTAGGATCTACGAAGACTTTTTTCTGTAATACACCTTCCTCCCTGAACAGGGGAAACAAAATAGCAAACCTTTACTGTTGAGTCCTGCTGTTTCTGCTCTTTCTGGAACTGTGAAAGGGAAGAAGAGTCTCTGAGACCAGAGTCCCTCAGCTGTGAAAGCCCCTTCACCATAAATATACTTGTATCTGTGCCTATTTTTCAACTTTCCCTCTGCCCAAATAAAGAGAGGCTGCAGGTAAAATTTTACTAAGCAACCAGAGCTCCATGCTAGAAGAATGACAGATTAGCAGTCTGTCCTATAACTGAGGTGCCATACCTATTCTTAATGTTCTAGAGCCCGGGTAAGGAAAAGCCATTTACAATTAAACAGAACTTTCTAAATAAAGTGTCATGTGTGTGTCTATGACTGCATCTCCTTCCTTCTTTCTCCTTTTTCTTTCACCTTGTACACAGCTGGAAAGGTGTCTTGTTTTTGTTTGCAGGGATGAAAATTAAACGTTTTTTTCCCCTCTCTTATTTTTCTCCCTATTTTAGTTGCTTGTGCATTTCTCCTACTCTAGAGGTGTGGTGGGCTAAATTAGTTTTTTACACATTAGCATTCTTCCTGCTTTGCTGTATCTGCATGTTGCCTTCAGATCCAGGTTTCCTGATGGATTTGATGATGCCCAGAAGAATATAGTTAATTTATAATGGAAATAATAGTTATTCATAGCTAATAAAGATTAAGAAGTAGTATCTGGTGTGATTGCTTCCATAACAATAAGTTCTGCTTCATAATATTTCTGTGGGCTATATGTTGGCTTTGAGAAGAAGACTGATCATCATGTTAAGAGTTCAGTGATGGAGAACCCACTACAACAGTAAAGAAATTGTTCCAAAGGTTCACCAGTTCAAGCGGTTTAACCTTGGAACCTCACCAGTGATGTCCTGACATCCTCATTTTTACACTTAAGTACACTTTTGAGTTGTCACCCCTTAATTTTCTCTTAGGTAAGTGGTCTAAGAGTATCTCTACAGCTCTTAGCACTACATGTGTGTTTCTGAGTTCACATGAAGTTTTGTGGTAAACATTGTTTCTGGAGCATGGCGGTGGAACTGGCTGCAACAATTCATTAAAGGTTTCACTAATGCTGTCCAGAGGAGGAATACATCGTTCCCTGTCTGCCTTTCTCCTGCAAAGGAGTCTCTGCTCTGTTGGTCATGCATGCAGTGTGGTGCACAGCATTCAGGAGAGGAATGATGCTGGAAGGAGGAGTCAAAAGAGATAACCAGTAGTCTTTGCTCTTAACTGGGTTCAGGTGTGTTAAACCATGTGCTCCAGTGAGTTCCCGTGACCAAATTACCAACATCAGTCTAGGTTACCACAGCTGTATGACTCTTGTTTCAAATTTTGCCAACAGTTCTGTAAAGCACTGAGACCTGGACAGGTTCCTGAGGTAGCCAACAAGAAACATCCTCCACGAGGCAGTCCCTCCTCCATTGATTTGTTTTGAGACTTATCAAGTGAAATAAAAATAATATTATAAAACTGGCATAGAAAGAGCTGATTTTTTTTTTTTATTTAGGAGCCCTAAGTCTGTCTGCTTGTATGGCTAGCTGTTATCCTGGCTTTCTCATCCTTTCTGTTTTTCCTCATTTCATAGATTCACAGAATATTCTGAGTTGAAAGCGACACACACAGATTAAGTCCAACTCTAAAGTGAATTACTTGTTACTTTCTTGTAGGTTTTCATTAAACTGTGAACCACCTAGGGAAAAGGTATTTTGGTTTGCTTTTTTCACTGTTATTTCTATTGCACATAGGACAAAAAACCTCTGATGCTGCCTGGGTTCCCTGTCCAAGCTCACAAGAGGAATCCTGTACCTAATGAACAATGCCTGGCATTTAAACCACAAGCACATGGACCTGGTTATCCATGGATACCTCTGATTTTGACAAAAACCTTATCACAAGCATCTAATCTTCTGCTCCTACATGTGTATTGAAGCCCAGTCAGTCCAGGAGAGTTTGGAGAGCAGTGTGGACAAATGAGTTGGGACTGCTTGAACTCCTTGTATCTTTAGTATGTTTCCAGATGTCCTGATATGCTCCATCCCCAGTCCTTACCCCTCAGTTTTCTTCTCCTGGGGATTATCCTAACTACTCTGGCTTTATTTCATCCCCCTGTTTAAAACAACCTTGTTTAAATGCAGGAACGATAGAATGAAGTAGAAATAATTTTAATGAGATAACAAACAGTACAAAAATATCCTACACTTGTGAACAGGTTTTGGTGTTTTACATCCCTACCTTTTTCATAAATGTCCAACTGGCACAGTGTAATCTAATTCAGTATTGTGCTGTGAATATGTACTATGCACTTGTGCTCCAAAAACAACTTCTTAAAATCTGTGCCTAGAAAACCAATGATGTTTTCATACTTCTGTTAGCCCAGCTGCTGCAGAAATTTCATAGATGCTATTGAAATGGACAGAATTTAAATCAAATAAATTTGCAAATCTTTTGTCTTTCATTTCACAACTTGTTCATGTTTATGGAGCCATACCTTCAATGCTTACAGGAACAGTGGTGGAAGGAGGTGAAAAAAGCAATGTTATTGCCCCAGGCATGCACCCAGGACTAGGGGTGAGGCAAGAGGTGATTCTTGCCTTGGGACAGGGAAAAAGTGTTTATTTCTGGTTGTATACCCTTGACTCTCCTATTACCAGCCATTTATTCCCGTAAAAAAACAAATCAGAGTAAGAAGCTGATCCTGAAAAAAAAGGAAAAAATCCATCAGAGCAAACAATGGTGTTCTGGGTGGTCTTGGCTATTCAGCTGTGGTTTGTCTTGTTGTGTTGTTTCATCTCTCCCACATTGCTCCACATGGTCCCAGTCCCAGCTCTTTACTCAGACTGATTCTTGTCTGAGGTGTAATTTTTTTTTCTTTCTTTCCTATTTTTATTATGTTTTCCTGGGATGCTGCTGGTGGTTGGGCTGTTCAGGGAGCTGAATTTTCCCACTGTAGAGGACTAGTGCCATTTGGGAGGTCAGCACTGGGACTGAGTGGACAGGGAGAAGATGGGACAGAACAGCCCCTTAAGGGGCAGTAGGCTTTTAGGTTGGCTTAGCCTGTCTTGTGGAACATCACATTCAGATAATAATTGACACATTAATTGTGCTCAAGCCCAGCTGGAGTAGTATGAGAGCCTCAGAGGAAATCTGCATTTAATCCCCTTTTAAAATAAAAAATACAACTTGAAGTTTCCATGGTTCCCATTATGCCATCTTATTGCCTATTGTTCCCTTGTGGTCCAGTGACATTTCATGGCCATTTTTGCAGGACTTGACAATTTCTTTCCTCCACATTTCTACTAATACCCTGTGTCAGGTTCCTTGGGGATGGAAAAAAAGAGAGATAAAGAAGTGAGAGAGGAATTGTGCAGTGGCTGTGAGCTGAGATAAGAATAATGAATATCTTGTTGGAAGTTTTTCTGAAAATGGCTTCTGAAGTTTTCACTCTGTTGAAATCTCAGCTTTAATTAAAAGAAAGGCAACAAACAAATAAACTTATTCTCCATACACTTTTAATAAATCCTTGAAAGGAATAATCCCATGCAGTCTAGAAGTTCAGAAGTCAGAAGACTCAGTGTCTGTAATTAGCCTGATGAACCAGACTGGAGGAGAAAAACTGAGACAGAACATGAATTACTACATGGGTGCTGATACTGCATTTGCAGGGGTTTGAGAGGTGCCCAGGAGTGGTGCCTGGAATGGGAGAGAGCATTGAAAAACCGGAAATAGAAGGAGTACGAGCAATGTCTGGAAGATAAGCATGATTCTGATGGAGAGGAGAAATGTGAAGCAGAGGTGTAGAGAGGGCAGTTTGTTTCTAGTGTGCCTTTGAGGAGGAACTACTGATGGAACTACTGATGATGGAGAGTGGCTCTGTGTCAGGCTGAAGCATAAAATCTCAGGAGTCAGGAGTTCACAGCCTCCCACTTGCTTTTGCACATTAACCTCCAGCGCCTCATTCCAAATGCCTACACCCTCCCTTGCTGAGCTCCTAGAAGGAAAGGTGGTGATTTACGAACCATGAGTTGCAGACAGATTTCTCATTCATTATGTCCTCCAGGTTATAGGACAAAATTCTAATCACTTAAGTTTGTGTGGATGGTAAACCTTATTTTTATTGACACGTGTTCCACTGAAGCAATATAACCTTATTTTTATTGACACGTGTTCCACTGAAGCAATATAAAATGTTATGTTATATTCTAGCTGGGATTTCACCTGGACTGTAAAATCACCTGACCTGTCTTGACTCCAACAAGCATTAATTGCACAGCCACCTCTCAGTGCGTTAGGAATTCAGGATATATACTTTGATCTCCATTTTAATTGTGCTTGTACTCCCTCATGGAGTCACTCCAGCAATATGATCAATATTCCCTTGTTCTGAAAAGATATAATAGTTTTTTCTTCCTAAAAGGATTGTGAAGACCATTAGTGTTCCATTAATAAATCAGAAATCTCTGTTGCATTCTCATGAGGTATGTTAAATCCCCCATCCAAAAAAAACCCAAACCAACCAAGCAACCAACCAACCAAAAAACCCCCCACCAAAACAATAAACCCAAACAAAAAAAAACCCAAAAAAACCTCCAGAAACAATCCCAAAATAACTTGGAGATTGAATTGCTAACATTGTCTTGTATGGTAGTTGTATTATAAAATCTTACAATAGCAGAAAATAGAGAAAATTATATGGTGTTTATTTTCCTGAGTTAGAATATGCACACACAACCTGCAGACACAAAATAAATAAACAAAACATACAATAAAGGATACCTCAGAAGGATGTATCCAACTCAAATGTAAATTATTTGATTTATCTCAAATGCCCTATGATGGAGCATGGCCCCAGCACTGACACACAGGGCTTTGCCTTCCAGCTGTTGAAGAAGTGGCAGCTCAGCACCTTGCCTTCCTTGATCTACCTCCAAGCTATGCTTTACAAAACTGACAGGACCTGGCTATCCCTGGGGGACCCCTCTGGGGTGCTCCCTGCCTTGGTCCCCAGCTGTAACTGGGGAGGTCCTGACCTGGATGGGCACATCCACAGCCACCCAGTGCTCACTGCTGCTGCAGGAACACCGAGCACTGTGTCTCTCCCACACTCAGAGATGTTAAAAACCAGTAAACCCCTATGCTGTTCTTTCTAAACAAAGCACTACCGCAGTGCCTTTTGATGTCAAAGAGAGGTATGTGTTCATTATCCTCCTCTCAGCCCTCCCAGTCCCAACAGCAAGCCATCTAAGCTCTCAAGAGCAGAAAGCTTTGGAATACTGAGGTGGCTCTCTGACCATGGACTTGTACAAAGGTCTCTCTGTTCTGCAGCCAGGAGAAATGACCCCTTGAATTTAGAATCACCAGAACAGCATTTCTCAGTACACCATAGTGAGAAAAGTCCTGCCAAAGCTGCCAACCAAAGGTGTCTGCTAAGAAGAAATATGTGTGTATAGGATGGGGTTTGGGTCACACGGCTATGGCTGAAGATGAAGTGCTCTGGAGAAACCTTACTTTTGCCTTCTTCAGAAGAAGCGTGAGGCCCCAGATAAGACACTGAAGTTTCTGAAGGTGTTGTCAGATGAGATGATGTCCCTTGAAAGGATAACTAAGGGAGGAAGCTACCCAGGCTGAAAAACTTAATGGCAGGTAATGAAAGAAACGTTACCTGGCCTGTCTAGGCAGGACAACATTGCCATGTGGATCGTGCAGCACCACCTTCTTATTGAATCTTACCTGTGGATAGGAAAAAGCTTCAGTCCACAGGATTACTTAACAAGCATTTTTTTCCAGAACCAAATTTATAATAAACCAAAATCCTCCTACGTTCTACAGTGCTCAATAGTTCACCTTCTTGGAGGATGCAGACTGCAGGGCATTGACTCTGCCACTGTCTCTCCCATCTGTCTTTATTTCCAGAGCTCTTTGGAGATGAAAGCAGAGCCTTGGCCTCAGGAATATGGCCTCTGGAAAGGTCGAAAGGTCTCTTCTCCTACCTGTTCCCATCCCTTCTCATTCCCCTCCCACTGATTTCAGCTGACCCTTTATTTGCAGACAAATGGAATGCTGGAAAGATCTCCTCTTCCCATTTTCTGGCCTGATTGCTCTGGATTGGCAGGGTTTGTTTTCCCTAACAGTACACTGCTCCATTTTGCAGTGTCTGCAGCAGCCAGTGCTTTTACCTCTATTACCACCTTAGGCTACTTACAAGCAAATCTAAGGCAGATGAATTGAAGCAACTCATTTTCCCTGAAAATATGAAGACCATATAGATCTCTTGAAAAAAGTAAATATGGTAAGGAAAGGAAATCTGTGTAAGGAAATCTGCAAAAATTTCTTACATCTCTATTATTAGTTAAATATGAACTGAGATGCCAACCAGGTAATGGCAGTATGTACTGCAAATCTTACTACTTCTGAGGATGCTGTAAATCAAAGAGCACCTATAAACGGGCAAAGACTGGGAAGCACTGCACCAGGCTAAGGCAAGCAATCTGTAGCAGGTTCCCAACATTATTCTTCTATTGAGAAAGTTTTATATGGAAGACCTGACTATAAATCATGTAACTGCCCCCACAACATTGGGAGGGTTGCCAGTTGTCCAAAAAGCTTATAAAACAGAGCAATAAAATTAAAAACAACTAAAGAATTGTGAGACTAGGTCTGTCAGCTGAGTAGCAGTCAGCTATACTCAGCTACCAGCCTGATTACTTATCTGCAGAAAGCAGGAGGTTTCATGCAAATCTTTTTTTTTTTTTTAACCCATGAAAGCAAGGAACTTGAGTTACATCATTCAGGGCAGTCTCAGGATATGTGTTATCTCAGAAAGTGGCTTTGTTTACCAGCAAGTGCAAAGTAAACTGTGGAGAACTGCTGGAATTGCACTTAATGTGGACTTACATACAGACACTTCCATATAGCACTGAAGTAGTTTAGATTCTTGATGTTCTGCATTTTCTATGCATATGTCATTAAAGTACCATTAATTCCTTTTCTAAATCCAAACTGAAACACAGCATTACTGTTTTGCATCTGTACCTTGGCTATTCTTATCTGAATAATTAAAAAGACATGTTTATAAAACTCAAGCTGTCCTGAGAGATCATTAATATTACAACAAAACCAATCCTGGCAGCAGTCAGGGATTGTTTCAGAAGGATCCTGGAAGCCTGCTGGTGATAAAAAACCTTTTTTTCACCCTCTCATAAACTCAGACCTCACCGCAAACCCCATTAAATTATGTCATTGGAAGTGAAGGGCTCAGTAGCTCTGGGCTACTTCAAAAAGAAGGAAAGCACTTTCATACCACTGGATGATGACCCCGGCAGCACTCAGAGTCCAGCCTGAGCTGAGGACAGCCAGTCCCTGTGCAAGGGCACAGCAAGGTGCTTTCACTTCAGGCAGAACAACCTGTAAAACCAACTTACTGTAATTCATGGAGCTGCTCAAAGCTCTGTGCTGCCCAACCTTTGAGCACTTGGAAAAGAGAGAGGCATTGAGTAGGAGCCATGGATGACACCAGTGTAGGAAGTAAGTGAAAAATGGGTGGCCCTATTTCTTAAAGCCCCAGGGGAGACCTGGCGAGTGAAACTCTGCTGTTCAAGCACAACTGGCAGCAGTACATAGAAGTACACTTGTGGTAAGCATGAGCTCTGATTTTTAAAAAGCTGACTTAGTTCTGAGCTAAAATACAGATGGGACAGCTTGTGCTCTGACACTCCACAAAGTCCCATCACAAACCACTGGGCTCAAACTGTGGTTTCCACCCGATGCCACCTTTGTGGGCAGCCTGCCATGGAAACCTCAGGCTTTTTTAAAGATGTGCAACAAACTCAAGGACATTACAGGAAAAAAAAAAAGGTAATGAAGATCAAGAGTCTTTATGCCAATGTAGAAAATCTAGTAACATTCTAAGTGCTTTCCTGCCCCCAAATCAAATTGCAGACTTCAGAAGAAAAATCTGACTTGCTATATAACAAGCTCAGATTTATGTTAACTAGAAAAATCTACTTATTTTATTCTGTTACTCTCTCTTCCTTTAGGCAGCTGCATCTAGAACAGATTACAGACAGAAGTGTATTTTAATGTATTAGGTATTTTGCTCTGTGTGATGTATCTGAGGGATGACTGTTCCAGTCTGTGCTGCACTCAGTGTGTCTTTGTGGCCAGACAGACTTTGAGTGCATCACTCTTAGCTCTCATTTTCCCCACTCAAAAAAAGTGAACGGTGGTAATTAAGCAAACATGCTAAATTAGCTGGATTTCCACCCTCCCTAAGCAAGACAGCGAGGCAGCTGTCAGTGCAGTGGGCATCACTTGTGAGCCTCTTTCAGGCAAAGTTGGGAAAATCAAACCATATCTCAGGAACCACTCAGACTGTGGCACCTGCAATGCACAGGAGCAGAAAGCAATACTCAGGTTTGTAGGCACTGCTACCAGCTAATAATCCTCCCAAATACAAGTCATTTGCCACAGGCAACAGTGCCTGAAGGAAGGGACATTGCATTCTTCCAAAGCCAGGGAAAAGGCATGCTAAGGACACACTTTGCTGGTTTGCCTGCCAATAAGCTTGACTACAAGACTGCCAGGCCAAACGGATTCAATACCTGCTGGCAGAAATCTTTGAAACCTGAAGGAAGAAAGGCTGGCAGAGCACCACTAGTGACCCAGCATCACTAGTGACCCAGCTGTGTGTGGGACAGGTATGAGGGTACTTGTGTTCTACTCATGCTCTTTATTTGCTGTTAAACTCTGGCAAACAAGATGTGACATTGGGACCTGCACCTTTTAAATGGCCAGGTCTGGTCAGCACCATGCACCAACCTCTAAAAATCCTGTTTAAGAGCAGAACAGCAGGCTGCTGGGGTTTCCATGCAGATCTGTATCTGACATACCATGAGGTACATGTGCTGTTGCTGAGGCTTCCCACACTGTTCTAGGAGGCATCGTTGAGCTCTGAACCCTTGCAGCTTCCAGGCAACACTGCAGCCAAAATGGGACTAACACAGCAAAAAGTCCTCCTCCAAAACAAGGGCAACTGCACAAGTGCTAAACACCTGACTGAAGTCCTGCTCTAAGAATCCTGGGGCAACCAGGCATAAGCTGGACTACTAAAACACACCATCGATCTTCAGAGCATAAACTGCAGTAGTGCATCCAGGTTTGCCTGACTTTTCTGGGTCTGCACCGGGACCTTCCCTCTCTACTCTCCCCCACAGGTCTCAGTTGTGCTGGCCGTTGATAAAAACACAGATTTCAGGATAACTCATTTGTCTCTGAAAGTCAAGCAGTGGCAGCAGCTGGGATGTGGATGCCCAGGACCTCTCCCTGCCCTCACAGAAACTTAGATCCCAGTTGTAACTGGATCCCTCTTATCAGTAACACAGCAAGCAATTCCCATGCAGGAACAAAAGCTGAGACCAGCTACCAGGCTGTGATGGTCCAGATTTATTAGGCTGTCTGCCATTTGAAACAAATCTTCAGCCTGAGATTTGCAGGTGCTGTTGCAGAGAAAAAGCACTTTTCTTCTTTGTCTCTTCATTGCCCTGTCGTAAGAATTTAACAAAACTGTATGCTGCAAATGATCAGCTGTGGCACAAAAAGGCTGCTGCTCTCACTTTCCACTCTTGTTTTATTACCTGTGCATCCCCTTTCATGTGGGATAGCTCAAAAACTGTGCAGTAGCTGTTCAGCCAGCACCTTGCTAAGGATGAGTGGAGGGCACAACCTGTATGTGGAATGAGATTTACTGGAACCTCTCTGATCCCATTGACTCCTGAGAGCAGAGTATCAGCACTGTATTGAACACATATTGCATGGCAACCTGTGGCTACTGAATATGTGTAAACAACAAGCTCAAAGTGAGGAGCAAAACAAAATGCTGCAAGGAGCTACTGCAGGAAAGTTGCAGAGCACAGCAGCCATCCCTGGTGAGTGCAGGCAGGAGGCAGAGACAGTTCATAGAATCACAGAATCATAGACTGTCCCGAGATGGAAAGGACCAAAAGGCTCACAGAAGAACAGCTCCTGGCCCTGCCCAGGACAACTTCAAGAATTACGCTTGAGAACTTCTTGGCCTCTGCTATGCTTGGTGCTGTGACCACTTCCCTGGGGAGCCTATTCCAGCGTTCAAACACCCTCTGGGTGAAGAACCTTTCCCTATCCTATCATCCAACCTAAACCTCTCCTCACAGCATCAAGTTGCTCTCATTGATGTTGCACAGAAAAATTAAACGCAAAACTGGCTATTGCTGGCACTAGGAGGAGTCACTATATGGACCTGAACTTAATGAATTTGCTCAGGGACCTCTTCCTCATTCGCCTCCTTTGTTCCATCTGTCCCATATCCTGAGGTAAAGCATCTACAAAGTCCTGATCACAGACTTTGTCCATCCCTCCTGGACACTCTAAGTTGGTTCATTTGTGTTAAGGATAAGATCATTTCTCTTGCCCGATGCCATAATAAAGCATCCAACTTATGGGAGCATTTTGGAGCAGCTATGTACACACCACAGCATTTGACAAGGGGCTATTTAGGCAGTGGTATTATCCAAAACACAGAGGGTGGTGTTTTGGGAGCTGAGGATATTTGGCAGAATGCAGGTGAAGTCCTGCTCATGCCATCATGGCATGATGGCATGAGCAAAGACCCAAAGACCCTATTGCAGCAGGGAGGCCGGAGGCCAGGGAATGCTAGGCTCCCCAGTGCCAGTAAAATCTCATGACCTTGCAGGACAAGGGATTTGCTTTGAAGCCATTTTGCTTCCCTTTCTGCTCACAGGGGTGTTCTCCTCAGGAACCTCATCCAGCACTAGGCTAATAAGAAAAAAATTCGCGGCGGTGTTTGCAGACACAGTGCGGCAAGGCTCAGCTGCGGCCACGCACCGGGGGCGGAGGCGTAGGGAGGCTGCCTTTTTTTGTCCCAAATACCGGGTGAATGCGAGGCTTCTGTTCCTCCAGGAGCAGCACGGCGATGCTCGGACCGCGAGCATTCTAACAGGGCAGCCTCACACGCAACCCCCGAGCGCGGAACCGATCCCCGGCGCCCTCAACTCTAGACAGCAGCTGCCGGGCCCGGGGGACACAGCAAGGGCAGGGCAGGACACACCCGGCCGGGTCCACCCCATCCCCTCCTTCTCCTCCCCATCCCCTCCCTTCCCAGCCCGGTCGCGCAGCCGCGCAGCGCCGGCCGCGGGAGCCGCCGGAGCCGCCCAGCGCGGCGCGGCCCTTCCCCGCCGCGGGGCCGGGCTGGGCCCGGGGGTCGGGCCGGACGGGGCAGGGGAGGGCAGGGTAGGGGGCTCGGCGGCTCCGCGGCGGGGGATGCGGGTGCCGGGCGCAGGATGCTGTGGGGGGTGGGCCTGGCGGCGCCGCGCTCCTGCGTGGCGGACCTGAGCCGCAACCGCAGCCTGTCCCTGGGCTGGTGCGCGGGGCCCGAGGAGCCGCCGCCCGCCTTCTATGGGGGCGAGATCGTCGCCTTCCCGCTGTCGGGCGGCGGCGGCACCATGGCGGCGCTGGGCTCCGACTCCTGGTGGAAGAAGACGCTGTACCTGACGGGCGGAGCCCTGCTGGCCGCCGCCGCGTACCTGCTCCACGAGCTGCTGGCCATACGGTGAGGCTGCGGGGCTGCGGCGCGGGGGCTGCGGCGCTGCCAGCCCAGGGCGCTCCCCGCGGGGCCGGCGCGGCGCTCGGAGCCGCTTACACCTGAGGGGTCAGGGTGCCGAGGTCCGCCGGGTTGGGGTCTCTCCTTCACGGTGCTTTTGCCATTTATCTTTCTTTTCCCCTTTTTCCTCCGTTCGCCCTTTGCAGCAGCGCAGGAGGCGGCTCCGCGGCGAGCCCTGCGCTCGCCCCGACAGGTGGCTCTGTGGGGCTGGGCCCTCTCGCTGCCTCCGGACCCGGTTTGCAACCAAAGCCTGCAGCAGCCCCTTAAGGGCTGACGAGTGTGTTGCCGGGGCCCGCGGTTTCTCCTTTGTCTGTTTAATCTCATGCACCTGTCCGGTTTGGTTTGGTTTTGTTGTTTGTTGGTGATTTTTTTTTCTTTAATTACGTTTTTTTTTTTATTTTTGACAGGAAAGAGGAAGAGCTCGATTCGAAGGATGCTATCATACTGCATCAGTTTTCAAGGCCTAGGAATGGCGTTCCGAGTTTATCCCCGTTCTGCCTGAAAATGGAAACGTACTTGAGGATGGCTGATTTACCCTACCAGGTACATCTTGCCGTTTGCCTTTGCCTTGCAGCTCTCTGTAATTGCGTGAAATGGCACATAGGCGTCCTGCCTCTCGTTCCCCCAGTCTGTCTCACCCAGGGAGATATAAACATACACCTACAGCTAGGTGGGTTTGCCAACGTTTTTGCATCTCCAAATAAATTTAGTGTATAACCTTTAAAGATATTACTTGAATAAGATTATCTGTAGACTTAACTGGCAAAGCTAAATCAATGTTAAAATGCTGAAGTGGGAGAATAGTCTGGAGTTTATATAACACTTAATGGCACCCCAAAAGCAGAAGACTGTTTGATCCTTTAATTTCACCATGCTAAAGACACCACTATTAGACAGCTGCAGGTTCTTGTTTTTCTGGAGGCCTTATCTCTAACGCTGTCTGAGAAGAAGTACTTACCTTTTGCTTCACCTGCCATGGCTAGTGCTTCCTCCCCAGTGAAGTGAGATAGGATTGCTTTTAGAGGTCATGAATACTGCTCCTTAATTGTGTTTGTGTACATCCCTTGCCATCTTCCTGCAGGGAATGAAGCCTGAGCTACTCCAGTGAAAGAAAGCTGTGAGAGTGGACACTTGAATCTCACGGTCTTGCCCATTTACATTGGGGTTGAGTTGGGACTCAGCAAGTGTAGCACACATCTTGTGGTGTTGGCAAGCTGTGCAGCACACAGGCTCTTTGAGACACGGGATGGTTTTCTTTTTCTGTGTTTGTTAAGCACTGAATGCCTTTAAGATGATAAAATAATGATGATATATACCTAAGATCTTAGGTAGAAGAAATGTCTGGACTTCTTTTCCTTTTTTCCTCGGTAATATAAATTTGGCATTTTATTCCATAGCAAGGTGTTAGGAAGAATGTTTTGTGTAAGTCAAATTTTGTACAGCGGAAAACCAACCCTATTGCACCTTTTTTTAATGCATTTGCCATTGATATTTAGCTTCATATATGGCTAAACTCCTTTACATTGGAAGAGAAAGAAAGTCTAATCAGTACACTTTGCTTAATTCTTTAAAAGCCTGAGTTTAATGTTTTCTTACAATTCAGTGGGATTGGTATCAGGTACTTGGGAGTACTAAAGAGGAAGACTGGAAGACTTCCATCCTGTGGGATGTATTTTCCTCATTTAGGTTTACAGAACTTGCAAGATTCTGAAGCTTGAACATGTCCTTGGAGCAGGAGGACTTTGTGCACAATGCTTTTCTCAAAATAATTTGGGTAGAAATTGCACATTTGAGGGGATGACTCTCTTGGTGAGATCTGTTTTTTTTCTAATGGCAGCTGATGCAGTTCAAAGGTTTGTGATGGTCACGTTTGCTCTGGTGGAGAGTAGGTAAAGAGAGCTACATTATAAAAGATGGTTGTGACTGGACATGGTCACTTCTGAAAGATAACACAGCATTTGTGTGATTCAGGATGGAGTTTTTTGGAGAGCTCATGGTGGTCGGAAATCACACAGCTTTTTGGAGAGAGGAATTTCCAGAGGCTTTATTTCCTCCCCCTCTTTAGTTTTTGTACTGAAGGTCAGCATTACTTTTGGGTGTTGCATCTCTCTCACTATCTATGAGTTTACGAAACTGACAAGACCATCAAAAGCAACATGCCTACCTTCAGCTCTACCTCTTGTCCCTTCCTGCACATGTGGCAGCTCAGGCTGATCAGAGCTGGCCTACCTAGAGCCATGACGTTTTAGTTTATTTGGTTCTAACTCAGCTTGGTTCCCCACATGCTCTGTGGGCCATTTTGTAGGAGCAGGAATGGGTCCTGCAGGTGCTGGGAACACTAGGATGGCGCTTTTAGCCATGCTGGCTTATGTGGGCTTAAGGTGTTTGTGGGGTTACTGGCCCTCTAAAGGGTTTTAGAGGTAAATTTGGTGGTGCTGAGGACATAGCTCTTTTTTTCTGAAAGATGCAGATATTGTTTCTGTCCTTGTGTTAGGAGTGTGGTGCTGCATTGGGCTCTGTCAAGTGGAGGAAAGTATGGCTGCTGCTGTGGGATTGAGTGGGAGGGGAGCTGAAGGGGTGCTGTTCTTGGCTGGGGTCTCTTATACCCTTCTTGTAGACTTTTGTCTTGTTCCCTCATGACTGTGCTACCCTTAGGATGCTGTAGGTGACAGAAGCACGTGATGTCTGCCTGGCAGGCAGCAGGGTGGGCGTGTAGGGGGCTTCAGCAGGATCCAGAAGGAAACACCTTGCTTCCCTGCACACTGTCAGGGACCATGATGGAGAAGTGCTGCAGGAGGCAGCTGGTGCTTGTCCCAGGAAACCTGCTGTGGTCATCACCTTGCTTTGAAGGGAGGGTTCTGAAATGGGGTGAAGACCGTGAGATGGTCAGACAGCTTTTACACTTTAGTTCCTTGTGTTTATTGTGATGCATCAGACTGTTGACTATTGTGCTTTGTGTTATGCAACGTGCTTTAATGGCACATGAGGGTTGGAGTAGAATGACATATTCATTCCTACCTTACTGTGACCTGAATTTCTCCCAAAAAAATGCACTATTGTCATGTGCTTATGTTTTCTGGAATCTGCCTATCTATGTGTGAGTTTCCATGAAATATGATTTGGGCAGCCCCACCCCAGCTGCGCTGTCATAATCCCTAGCTGCATTTTCAAAACATTTGATGCTTTTCTTGGTAAGGCTTGCTTTGAAAGAGCCCTCTCTGTGTGCTCATCAAGATCTTTTGGGTATTCCTTGATTTCCTCAAGAATATGAAGGGCTGAGCCTTTATGTAATCTGATGAATAATTAGCACAGCAGGAATGTGCTGTTTTCATGCCAGGTCTCTGGAAATGGCAGCCTCCTTAGGAAAAGACATGAGTGAATGTAAAATCATAAACAGGAGTAATGGAAAATGTGAAATCTAATTTCTTCTGCATAGTACTGTAAAATTACCCTAGAAATACCTTGCGCCATTCTTTTTGTAAATTCCTTATGAATGAGATTCTGTAGAGCTATTGTTATTGTTGCTCTGCAGGCACTTAATGTACTGTGAATGAAAAGGGATATTCTTTTGGTTTGTTTTTGTTTTTTAATAATACTGTAGCTTTTTCCTGCTTAGCAGCTGGAACAATTTTTAAGTGGAAAATTGATAAATATTTGATTGTAGTTTGTATCAGCCATAAGGATGCAGAGATTTCAAGCCTAAAAATGTCTCTTTGAGAACAGTGGATACAAAAAACAGTATAACAGATTTCTCAAGAGACTTAGATTTTTCTCAGGTCACTGAAGGATATTTCCTATCTTGTTTGATAAAGCGTATGTAATGAAACACAAAAATCTTTTTAGGCAGTGTATGTGCTTGAAGAAAAGTGCAACTGAGTAATAACTTTCTTTTTTAGTGGGATGCAAATGGTATGGACTGCAGTAACTGGAAGATGCAATAAACACATCTTCAAGTCCAGTAGCTTCTGCAAACCACCAGTGTTTGTGCACAAGAAGGGAAATATCTTAATGGAAGGGCTTAATGAAGATTAAGCCAGCAATACTCAGGATCTTCTAAACATGCTGTGTAGTTCCAGGAAAACCTTGCGCTTCTGTAGTAAAGTCATAATGAAAAATTATGGAAATGTATCAGTCAGTTTCAGTGCTGAAAGGCCATTTTTGATGAAGAAGAGGTCTTGGAAGGTGGAAGGACAGGGCAGTGCTCTCCTTTCGGTTTCAGATGTTCAGCAGTTTTAGAGCTTGTGCCATGGGATTGGCCCCTGTGTCCCCCACACATGCGGGTGGGAGGGATTCAGGTGCTTTATTCACCCACACAGGGGTGAGGTGGGTGAGATGTGATACCATCAGTGTCCCTGCCATGCTGTTTGTTTGGGCACAAGCCCTGGAGGAGGCTGCAGCCAGAAGGCAATGTTTCCCAGAAGCATTACCCATTCGTTTTTGTCCGGAAGGAAGAGCCTTTAGGAATGGCTGCGTGATCCCAGTGCATTGCACATCTGCATTTGGGGTGGCAGCCAGGATGCTGGCGCTCTCAGACTGAACTGGAGGCGTGTTCTGGTGTATACTTCTTGCTGCCTTAATCTGTTTTAAGTGGATTCAGGAAGGGTAAATACATGACACTCAAACAGATCAATCTAGAGCTGCAAACCCTAAACCTCCAGCAATTAGGAGCTAGGTCCTGAAATTCTTGGGGTGACTGCCAGAGATTGAGTGCAGAGCCTTTACTGTTCAGCTTTCTGTGCTAGTTTTCATTCACTAAATAACAGGATGCGAGGATGGGAATCACAAGAAAGGAAAAAGGTTGTGCCTTGTGTCTCTGCCTTCAGGAGTAAGAGAATTGGAGACAAATGTCTGATTATGTTTTGGCAGCCAGCACGTCCTCTCATGCTTGTTACATTCTCTAATCTCTGTTTGGCTTTGTCATAGGAAAAACACCTTGCTGCTTCTGTGTGAGTGCTGTGCTGAGCAGGTATAGCAGTAATTCAGTGTTGCAGTAGTGCTGTGCTCTGCTATGCTGGGCTCTTGGGAGACCCACTTGAAACAAGTATGTCTGTAAATGTCTGAGATTTCTAAGTTTTGAAGTTGCAGAAAGCAGATTTCCCTTCCACTCATGGAATGATATGCCTTCTGGAATGATATGCCTTCATACATGCTTGTGACTGTGTGTGTGTTATCCTTGGAAGTAATGTAGCCATCTGAGTTGGGTAGTGAATTTATTTTTTTAAGGTACTTTTAACATGAAAAGTGCAAATGTGTGCAGGAACTGAATTTATTTGTGAAACCTATGATTTAAAACTTCTTTAGAATAACGGGCAGTGTCTTCTGGGAGATCTGAGCATCTCCAATCCTTAAAGAACCCAGGTATTTAAATAATAAATAATATAACTTAAATCGTATTATATCACATGGCATTCAGCATAAAAGCATGGAATACCTTGCAGAGCCTGGAAGTAATTCTGTCTGAATTTTCATGTAGGGTAAAGCTGCTGCTCTGATTGAATAGCCATTGCTACTCTAGAGTATTATTTAAAAAAAAAGATTTGTGGATTTGTTTCTTTAAGAACACAGAAAATTATCTTAAAATATTTATTCTTATTAAGACAGAACCTGAAGGGCTTTTTTTTGTTTACATATTTGTTTGTTTACTTGATTGGTTTTTTTTCCCTTAGAACTATTTTGATGGAAAACTTTCCCCTCAAGGGAAAATGCCTTGGATTGAATACAATCACAAGAAAGTATCTGGCACCGAGTTCATTATTGACTTTTTGGAAGAGAAACTTGGAGTGAATTTAAATAAACACCTTGGTCCGCATGAGAGAGCTGTTTCCAGAGCTGTGACCAAAATGGTGGAGGAGCACCTGTACTGGTAAGCTTGCATGGCAAAGCTGGCTGTGTTCCTGTGCTGTCAGATGTGGCCCTGAGCTTGGGCTTCTACACAAATGCTTTTCTCTTGCAGAAATCTTGGGTACCCAATTATTAACTTCACAACTCTCTTCATCCTCGGAAACTGCTGCTCCTTTATGTGTGCAGTGGTATGAGCCAGGGATGATTCCCTTGAACAGCTGTGCTGTGCAAGCAATGTAAAGTCAGGCCCTTTGACTGCAGCTTTGTAGAAGGAAGCAGCAGTGGGATGCTCCTCTGTTCAATGTGACTTCTCTACAGGAGCAGCCTTGTTAGTAAAAGACCAAAATAACAAGGTGGCTGAATGTATTTGTGGTTTGTGGGGTGTAGAGGAATGAATCCAGTGGTAGTGGTGAATCCAGAATATTGTGTTCTTACTTTTACTGATTTTAATTATGTGTGAGTGATTGCAGTATGGATCATTGCCTTTCCTGTAACACAGAATTCTCCTGTTGATATGGATTGTTAACAATACTGCCCATGGATAATGTCCAGTATTAGTCACAGTATCCTGAGAAGCTGAAGTATGTATATGAATGGAAAATAGAAACAGAATATTTCTGGGACTTTATGCATTTTACTGACATCTTTGAAAATAATTCCTGTGATTTCCTGTGTGCTCTACATTTCTGTCCTTCTTAAGTGCCCTTTTCAGTTTGGGCATAGAGGCATCAGGTGGACATGCACCTTGGATACTGCATTTGCTGCCTTAGTAGGCACAAGGCTTTCTCCCAGTAGTTTATTTTCTAGTATGCATTTAAGTCCTTGCTACACTAAGTTTTGCATTTATGTTGCATGTTTTTCCTTCAAAACAGTGTGTGGTTTTTAAATTGAATGCATTTACCTGCTTTTTCTTTCACCTTTTGATCGAAGATCAGCAGCAATATGTGTACATATAGTTCTTCAAATAATTTTTAGCGTCTCCTGAGAGAACCATTTTAGCACTCAGTAATTAGCATATTGAAGTGATTTGGTTTAGAAATTAAATCTTTGCCTTCCAAGAAGTGTGGCATTCACCAGTTATACCCATCTGCAGCGTCATAGCCTCCCAAACATGATACAGGCAGCCTGTAAGGTAACTTTTTTTGTTGTTCATTTTTCTGCCCTCAGTTATTGCGGCTGCCAAAAGGAGGATGAAGCCTTTTAGTCCCCTAATGCTTCATCTCCTTGCCTTAGTGTCAGTTGTTTCATGGTTCATAGATTTAAATGTGTTAAATGTATCATTACTCATGGCAGGCTTATACTGCTGTCTCAGTTACTCAGTGCTTTCCTCTGTGAAGCAGTTGTCCATCCATCCAGGCTCCCCTGGAGCTGGCTGGGCACTGCTGGACATGACATAGGCAGATGTGGAAGACAGGTATTGCAAATTCAGGCATTGGTCTGGAGAGGGGACATCTGTTTTAACAGGTGGACAAAGTTACATCAGGAACAGAGATGTGCATGCCTGGCTGTGTATCCCTGTTGCCTTTCCTGTGTAGTCACACAGAGCTGAGTTCCTCCAAGGCATGTATTTTTGCTGCAGTGCAGTAAAAACTCCAGCTGTAAGTCTTACTGTATGTCCCTCCGGCTGTACCAGAGGCTTGATATGTTGGTGAGGTTGTACCTTGCAGATTCCTGTAGTAGGCAAAGCCTGAGCCATGAAGTGTTGCAGTTGTACTGCTGTAATTCCTGGAGAAAAACTTTGCCCATCCTATACTTACATCAAAGTAAAATCAGGCTTTCACTGTGTAGGACCATATTTCTCCTTGACAGCATTGCATCTGTGGTTGTGGGATCCCTTCACATCTGTCCCTGAACCTTCCAACTAGAAGCTTAGGGCTTTTGCTTGGTGTCTTCATGTCCCATGGTGAGGAATTTGAAACAGTGATTGCCTTTCTGCAGAATGAGGTATATGGAACAAGGCCTCCAAAGCAGTGATAGATAATGTGATTCCTACTGTTTTGTGCCAGCAGCATGCAAAGTAGCTTCATCATAAATTAGTAATACTGTAGTAGATTTATTGGACAAAGAAGAAAAGTGCATCCTGTGGTGTCTCTGGGTGGAGCTAATGCTGGTGGATGCTCAGCATTTCCTCCAGAAGTGTTTAGTTTTGCCAAGCAGTGGCTCATCCTCAGCAGTTAGTATGTGTGGAAGCGACTGCTGTGGCTGGAGTTGGGAGGAGTGCGGGGCTGTTGAGAACCTCAGCATCTGGACACTTTCTCTCGGCCCCAGGCTGTGACACCCAGCAGGGCTCGGGCAGGAAGACAGAAAGTGAGCATGCCTGTTTCCATGCTGGGGTTACACCCTATCTCTGAGATGCACAAGACTGATTTGGAGCTGGTGCTGGAGCTGCAGTCCCTGGAGAAGGCAGTAAGCCATTAAGCTTTTGCTATGTTTAGTTGGCAAAAGAAAAAAAGTCCTCTAAGCTGACTGGGTGTTGAGGCGAGCCAACAGTGAAGAGGTGGAAATGAAATAATTTTGTGACTCTCACTCCAGGGCCTGGATCCAATGCAGACCTCTGTCATCTGCTATAGGGCTGCTCTGAGTTACCTCCACTGCCTGCAGTGGACCCCCAGAAACCAGTGGGGCACCCAGAGCCACCTTTGGGGAATGCGTTCGGTTTTTGGTGTAACTGCAGCACATTTGTGGGATCAGACCTCTGATTAGGAGAGGTCTGATTCTCACTTCTTCTGGAGCTGGCATGCTGGGCTCGACAATACTGCTGGGATTCAGGCCAGGCACCTCCTGGGTGCCTGTAGGGCTAGCAGTTGCTGTGAGATGCTTTCTGTCACTTCGATCTCAGGAGACAGATCTTAGGTTGGTGACACTAATGTGCTTAGTGAGAACATAAAGCCTTGAATATTCGGCTTAGGCAGACTAACTCATTAGATTGGCTGAGCTGTATTGTCAAACACAGCTGTAGTGATTTATAAATGTGTGTGTATATGTGTGATTTATAAATGTATGTGTATGTGTGTATATATATATACACTTGCAAATATATTTGACTTGTTTCTTGCTTTGTCTTTCAAGAAGCAAGTATCATATGTGATGAATGCTTGAAGTACAGGAAGAGCATAATATGATAATATGGATCTGAGAATCTGAGTTTGGTCAGTATTCAGACTTGCCAGTTGTTAAACATAAAATAATTTTATAATGTATGTATGTTTAAGTACATCAAGCCAATTTTAAGAGTAGTGTCTCCTACTGCTAACAGTGATGAGGCTTGAATGCTGCTGGTGGCTTAAAAGCCAGTTGCTCTGAGAAGTTGCACAGCAGGTGGGGTTTCTACAGCTGATTGTGCAACGCATTTGCTATAATCCTTTTGCATATCAAGAAATTCTGGTCTGCGCAGGTTCAGATAGGAAAAATAACCCCCTGTTCACATCCTTGTGAATGCTTTCCCCTTGCCTTGAAGTTCAGACAGTTTTGGGATAATCAGGCAAGCTGCTGTTGATGAGTCACTTTCTTCATCTCCTTGCCTGATTTATGTATTGAGGCCAAAGCTGCTGTTACATTTGGACTTCGGATTTACTTCACCCCTACAGCATTGCTCTTTAATGCATTATTGTTTTATTTCTACTCTAAGATTTGTACAGATGTGCTGGCACAAATATGAATGGTAATGTTTCCCAAGATGCTCCGTTCAGGCCAATATATAAGTAATTATGTCATCCCTAAATACTCCATCCATAAATACTTTGGTGTAAAATGTATAGTTATGATGTAATGAAGTAGATTATTATGTAGACTACCCAATTTCTGGCATTTCCTAACTTTTTATTGATCATACTCCACTAATGTAGTTTGAGTATAGGAGTGATGGGTGGAATTAAATGCTGAGAAGCATATTTTGGCAGAAAACACAAATTAATGAACCCTTGAATAGAATTCTTTTAACTCTCCCTGAATCAGAGCCTACTTTTTTCCTTGTTTTGTCTACTCAGAACCATTACATTTTGGAAGTAAATTCTGCGATTGTCTATTTATCTGCCTTCACTGCCCATGTAAATTCAAGATTTGGGACATATAACAATTCTGCTCATTCAAAGGGACAAGCAGATGTCTTAAGATTTGTACTTGACAGTTTAGCCTAATGCAGGATTACCTAAATTCTGTGTAGTTTTCTATTCTGTCCTAGTCATTAAGCACCTGATCTGATTTCTGCCTTGTCCAGACCCAAAGACCTTCTCTCCCAGGGCAAACAAGTGAGCTCTTGGGAACTGTATTTTTGCATTAAAGTATGGGCCAATTAGCTTGGTGGGAAACTTTGTTCATTCTGTTTTATGAAATTAAAACAATTTTGGACATGGTTGATCACTCTTGGTGCGATGCCAGCTCACTGGTGTGGTTGGAATGAGCAGGTTTAATCTTGTGCAACTGGACAATGGAATGCTGCAATGGAATTCCCGTGTTCTCTTTCTGTTTTGTTTTGGCGTCTTTTTATTGTTGCCCTTCTCCAGGCCAGGCCTGTTGTCCAGAGTAACTAAATTGTATGGCAGAGTTGCCAGATGAAGCAGGTCAGGTCCCCATCCTGGGGAATGAGGGCCTTTGCAGCAAGACAGAGCAGTGCTTTCAGAGAGCACTTCTTCTTAGCTTATTCAAATAATAAATACTAACTTAGAGATTAGGAAAAGAGCTCATTCAAAGCAGCACTGTGGAGAAGGACCTGGGGGCTCTGGTGGATGAAAAAACTGGACATGAGATGGCATCCTGGGCTGCATCAAGAGAAGTCAGGGGAGGTGATTCTCCCCTTCTACTCTGTTTGTGAGACCTCACCTCTTTCCAGCTCTGGAGTCCCCAGCATAATAAAGATCTGAACCTGTTAGAGCAGGTCCAGAGGAAGCCACAAAGATGATCAGAGGACTGGAGCACCTCTCCTGTGAAGACAGGCTGGGAGAGCTGAGGTTGTTCAGCATTGAGAGCAGAAGGCTCCAGGGAGACCTCATTGTGGCCTTCCAGTACTTAAACGGGTCTTATAAGAAAGAGGGAGAGTGACTTTTTATGTGGGTAGATAGTGATAGGACAAGGGAGAACATTTTAAAACCAAAAGAGGAGAGATGTAAAATAGATGTTAGAAAGAAGTTCTTTACTCGAAGGGTGGTGAGGCACAGGTTGCCCAGAAAATTGTGCATGCCCTATCCCTGGAAGTGTTCAAGGCCAGGCTGGATGGGACCCTGAGCAACCTAATCTAATGGGTAATAATATCTCTGCCCACAGAGTAGGCATCCTTGCAGTGGACATCTAGTTGGAAGTAGATGATTTTTAAGGTCCCTTCCAACCCAATTCATAGAATTGTAATTATTTCCTAGTGTTCACATCAAGAGGTTGTCCTGTTCAGAGTTGCTGAAGAGACCTTGTCCTTTGCCAGGCCAGAGAAACATGACTGTTGCAACATTCTGCTCTATGGAGTGCCCTTATGCCTTCAGGCTAGCCTTCTTTCCATTTGTCTTAAGTCCTGCTTTACCATTGTTCCTGGAACAGGGCAGTCTCACATCTTCCAGACAACGTCAAAGCTTTAGGACTTTCAGTAGCTCTTTACTGCTGCGTTTGTTGGCTTCACATTCCTTCTGTACTGCTGGTGCCTCTGCTAAATCTGTCTCTGATTCAAACTTTGTGTTGCTGAAACCTGCTCAATGACTTGAGTTCATCCATCAAATGTGCAGAACACCCCGTTCTGAAAGTAGGGTTGAAGCATGTGAAATGTCAGCAGGATGCTTTTGTTATAATTACACAATGCTGGAGGTTGTGGCATAATCTGTTGAGGGTCAAAGCCATCAGTAGTAGAGCAGGTACATTTTTGTTCTTCCCTGTTTATACATTTGCAGCAAAGCCTGTTCACACCTCACTGTTACTGACTTCAGTGAAACCAGTTAGAGCAGAAGGTGTTGAACTCCAGTGGACAGTGTGAGTTGAAGAAGTCGCTGGAGTTCTCCAGCAGATACTGGTTTTGGTTTTTTTTTTCCCTTTTCTTTCTTGAATTAGATGAATCACATCAGCACTAAGGAAATTATGTGAAGTAGGAAATACATACAGTGATAAAACTGAAGTCACATTCCAAACTAAAACAATGAAGCCTTGGAATGGCTTGGATTGGAATACGTATATCAATTCCCAGTGTTTCTGAGACCCCACAGGCTTCCTGTGTTTATCTTGTCTACTTTGAGATGTCTTTAGCTGTTTTTCCAACAACCCTTGAACTTGGTGAGAAAAGTTCACATATATGGTCTTTTTGGTTTATTTGTAATTTCTGAAGATGCTGGATATTAACAAAGTTAATTTTTTATAGGTTTCTGGAGCAAAAAATCAAGATATGTTTGCCTATAATATTAATAAAGAGCAAAAACTAATGTGGGAAACAAAAATTTAAACTGATGAGACAAATTTTATAAAAAGACTTTTTAAAGGATATTATTTGCCTTTTAATGAAGCATGGAACGCAACAGAGTCCTTTTCAAATGTCTCTCTCATAAAATCTGCATTTTCAAGAGAGGAAACTGTACAGAGGAAAACCAACCTAATAACCACTACCTCTTAATTTTTAATGTTATATTTTAAAAAAGATTGTGTTATTCTTAGTTTCTGAAGATAAATCTTCTGAAAAATTACTGCTTCAGTATTTATGTTGGAGCAAAGTTACTGCTTGCCTAAGTGTCAGCAGCGTAGAAAGGAGAAAGGTTGATGGGAAAGATTGATTTTCCAGGAGGGCTTTTGTTTTGTTGTTGTTTTGCCCAGGTCTGTGCAATCACTCGTCTTTATCTAATAAATGCAATTTGTTACAGGAGTTTAGCAGAATCCTGCAGCTTTTACTTTATATTTCAACATGAATCTTGTTTTCTCCTGAAGCGAGTCATGATTTAATGAGAGAATAAGCACTGGGCAGTCTGCCTAAGTACTGTAAAGTGAGTTTGCTCTGCTGGTGCTCTGAGTTGCCTCAGAGTCTGCTGTTTATGGAAGCTACCTCTCCATCAGGGCAGTGAGCACCTGCCTGGCCTCTGTGTGAGCCTCTGCTGGGTGGTGTTGGGCTCTCTAGGGATTACACTGCTATAATTTCTTTCTGCATCCTTCCAGGACTTTAGCTTATTGCCAGTGGGTGGAAAATCTTCACGAGACGCAAAAGATGGTTTCACTTTTCGGCCCTTTCAGCGACTTGCTGAAGTGGATCTTCTGCCATCTGACCAAAGGGATCGTGAAGCGGGAGATGTACGGCCATGGCATCGGGCGCTTCTCGGAGGAGGAGATGTACACGCTGATGGAGAAGGACATGCGGACTCTGGCAGGCCTCCTGGGTAAGGTACAGCGAGTTATGGTGCTCTGTTCACAGCCCCTCTCTCCACAGGGTGGAACTGACCTCCAGTGCTTCCTGACAGCTTGATCGCACACAAATAATCTCATTTTGGCAGAAGATAGGGGCTTTCATTTAGTGCCTTCCTTGCTCTGGCAGAGACACTGTTTTCTTTTCCCACTGTTTGCTGCCAAATTGTGTGTCTAGAGGCATGAGAGGCTTCCTTCTCTGAGCACAGAGTTTGTGTGTTTAGAGCAGCAAACTGTGGCCTGCTGTTTTGGAAGAGCATTTAGTGATATGACATGAGGAAAATGCAGTGTTTAGTTCTGCAAATGAAGACTCTTTATACCTTTTCTGGGGCCTGGGCAGTCAGTCTCATTTTTTATTTCCTGGTTATATTTCCTTTCCTGGTTTTTATTTGTGGCTGTTTGGCAGAGTGCTCTGAGGCTGGCGTTTGAAAAGCCCTTGCTGATGTTATTTTGATGAGCTGAACTTTGTTGTGTTTGATTGGTGTCAGCAGCTTTATTCAAAGCTCCCAGTGGGAGATGGTTCTATGCTGTCAAAATACATGTGTTTAAGATTCTTGGTTATCTTGGGTGGATCCCATATAATTTGTCATAAGGTTGACTTCAATTAACTAGAAGTGAATTACATGAACCTCATTTCTGTTGTGTGGCTCAGGTTGAAATATGCACTGGAACTGTTTTGCACTGTGCTTCTTGCCTTCTGCTCCACTGAGAGCTAAGCATACTGTGCATCTGTGTAAGACTTGCATTTTGAGGAATTGCTGTGATGCAGGTTGTCATTTTCCTTGAGGTTATGTCTCTCTTATGGGAGAAACCAAGAGAGATGGTACCTGTGTTGTTCCCTATAACAGTTGCTTTAAAGAGGTGGCTGAGTGGAGGACAGGAGGATACCTCCCTGCCCTGTGCTCCAGGGGGACACACTACCCATGCTCTAAAGAGGCAAGTGTGGAGTGGATGAAAGGAACAAGCGGGGAGAGCCCAGCAGAAGGCAGAAGCTAAGTACTTGCTGAGAAAGAGAAGCAAAAAACAAGCTGCTGGACTTCCAAGCTGTTTTGGAAAGGAAGGCATTTGCAGTGGACCCAGATGTAGAGTTTTCTATAACTTTGTTTTCTGAAACAAACCTTTGAGTTACTGGACTGGGAATAGGGTGGAAAAAACCCCATGAGGTGCCTGGACACAATGGGCAAGGGGAAGATTTGTTGACAGCTCCTCTTTTGACAGCACTTTCTTATGCTGCATTTTGTTTGTTAACAGGAACAATTTATCTATTCTAGTGTCTCTTCAGAGAAAATCTGTTGTTTGGAGATTAGAAGTCGCTTTTCTTTGAGAGGGAGGAAGGGAGGGAGCAATTTATTTTAGAAGAGGAAATCTGGTCATACCTGCTGCAGAGCTGTGGCTAGCTTCAGGTGCTCTCCTCTGTGGGACTACAGGTGTTGCAGTTTTGAGATTGGCACTGTGTGGTTCCATGTTCATCACAAGGAGGAGTGGGGCTGGGACAGAAGCTGGACCAAGTTCTTAGAAGCTTAGCAAAGCCCCCTTGCTCTGGCTAGACAACTTTCTGGCTGAAAGGAGTGGCAGTGGATATGTCTGTGCTAAAGTCATCCCTGTCTACCAAGAGCAGACAGAACCTTCAAGAGAAAACTAAAACATGTGCCTGAGTACCTGTAAAAGTATCTTGATTTGCTTATTTCTCTGTAGTCTATACTGACACTGAGATTTGTAAGTTTTCAAGTTCAAAGAGATAATTTAATCATCTAGACAGATCTCTGTGGATCGGACTGCTTGACTGCTGTCATGAGGCCTGTGCCTTTTTGCTGGCTTGGGGATGGCTTTCTGAAAGCCATCTAGTTTTAATTATGAGATTTCAGCAGGTAGAGGTGCTACCATGTTTTGCTGACAGATGTTAGTTTAAATCTGTTCAAAACTGGACTTGTTTCAAATGAGAGTTTGATTCTAGCTTGCAGACAAATTATCTTCCTACTTCTTTCACCCTTCTTGGGTAGCTTGGGTCATCTCCCTGTGAAGGTAAATGCTATAATCAGTCTTTGGCTTTTATAGAAAATGTACTGAAAATTCTCAAGCACTTCTTCACTATATCAAATTTTTAATTGTATTATACATATGTTACTAGCAGAGTTTTTCTTCTTAACTCCAGATTGTTGTTGAGATTATGCCTGTGTACTTCAGAAAGCCTTGATGGCTGTTTGCTGTATTCCCGTTATTTTATTATATTACCAGCTGAATATTGTACATTTTTTTCATCTTCCCCTCTGAAGTGGATGTCAGATTGGTCAGTGTGCAGTTACATGAATAATTTTATTTCCCCTTTTGATTATTGGTGATTTTGTCTACTTTTCTGTAATTGCCTTAATTTTCATTAACTTCACTATACTTATGTTTTTTTTCCAGCTGTCTGTTTATGGTAGGGTCGAGGTAACTGTGACCTCGAGGTGGTATCCTGGAATGGGGGCAGGAGGTGGGATGAAGACTTCCAGCCTGACTGGAGGCTCCTCTGTTTCAAAGGGGGAAGGAGAAGGCAGTCAGCTTACTGCCTGCACAGTCTTTGTGAGATTCCCCTCCATATATATGTACCCAAGTTTTTTTTCCAGAAGGGAAAGTAGTTGAGATTTTGGCTGTTAGCTTAAGAGCTTAAAAACAATGCCTATGGTGCAGAATTGCTGCACATACCAAACTGTAGCTGTCAGTCATCAGGAATATCAGATTAATGCTCCCCTTTTTTAACAAGGACCACTCACATAGGAACAAGAATAACTTTTAGTTCTAAGAGCTGCTTCCAGAGGATGATAACTTTGCAGCTGTCAGTTCTTATAACATTAATTTTGGCATTCCCAATAACATCTTTGGTGCTTTTTTATTTTCTTTATTTTTATTTCTGACAATGATTTTTCTATCTCCCTTATATCCATTTCTCTGACAGATTCCTCCAGGTCTTATAAACAGGGAAATTGGAACTAATCCCCCTGTGATGGATCAGCCTATCCCATTGGTATCACCTTTCTCTCTGTCCTGCAGTCTTTAAACCACAAATGTAATTTCCTTGTATTGTAGCAGTTTCCTACTGCCTGGTAATAGTGTAAGAAAGTGTGGGGAATAAGCACATGAATTAGCAATATGTAAAAAGACAATTTTGGTAATTGTTTAGAAGAGGCAAGTGAGTGGCCATAAATCTGTTGGTGCCCTCTCAGCTCTCTGCCTCTCAGGCTCTTTGGTAGTGAGGATTTTGAGCAGGGAGGTGCAGGCCAGCAGCTTCCTGAAGGGCAGGGGTGCTCAGAGCTGAGAACTCAGAGGTCAGACTAACCTGGATCTGCGCCTCTAAAGTTAGTTAAGTGCCCTGTGGCAGCCTGCAAGTGCTGTACCTGCCTCTGTGGATGTGTGCAGGCCTGTGTCCCACAGATCTGCTTCTTGCTGGGGTTTCTTAACCCTATGTTAAAGTAGCTGCTTTTGAATCCTCTGGTCCATGCATTTGTAAACAGTGGTGTTGGGTACTCTCAAATTCCTGGGAATTCAGTACAAAATTGATCCAAGTCCAGTGTGACTAGGTGATTTCATTTCTGTTGGATTAGCCAGGGGATGCAGAGAAGTGTTTGAGATGATCAGTGCTATGGCAGCCTGGATGTGACAGACACTGTGTAATCTTGCCTAAAAACAGACACAGAGATACTGGTCTATCAAAAAGTCTTCTGGACTAAAGTTGCACTGGAAGTTTTGAGAACACATTGGGAAGAAAACATGCACAGTTGCCATATTTTGTGGAGGAGCATGGCTTAAAATGAGATTTGGAGTTTTATGACCCCACGGTTTTATTTTCTCTTCTTGCTCTTTGTTTCCATGCACCTGAAGGTGTGGGGTGTTGTGCCTGGGAAACCAGAGGGTGGGATGGTTTAGCCCTCACTCAGAGCCTGCTTTAGTTGTAGCAAGGTGGAAATGGCAGTATTTCTTCCCAGTACGTCACCACTATGGATTGAATCTCAAGACCTGGTTATATGGTGCTAAATTCCTGCTGTTGGCATGTAAGTGTGGTTTAGGGACCAATTTTTGAGCTGTGTTTGAGATTGATGAGTGCTTAGGTGTTAGAGAAATACCTAAAAGACACAACATTTACCCTGTACAGAGTTTTCAAACAATAAATTGATGGAACTGTGGAAGGAGCTGGGGAGAGTTAACTGCATGTTCAAATGACATCTGACAGGTCAGAGAAGATTATTGTTACTGTGTGTTCCTGAGCACTGTTTTGCTGTGCTCTTGTGCAGGGGATTGGGAGCATTCCTTGTACTGTACTCTGGAATTTGATGCATTTTACACTGGACAGTTCCTCTGGACTTGCTCAATAAACCGAACATTGAATAACCTGCTGAATTACAGGCAGCTTGGAAGAATGTCCTGGGGAGATGGGATAACTGGATTTTGAGAATTTGATTAGGTGCCACATTTCACAGAGTTAATGGCACTTTGGGCCAAGGCAGGAGCAGTGCAACCAGCTAACCTGACCTCTGCAATACTTCATCTTTTACTGTGTGCTCTGTGCCTGGTCTTTGTTCCAAGTCTTCTTCCTGTGATGTGAAAACAAGTCTACAGTGCATGTTTTGTTCCAAACAGTGGCTTTGAAACATGTATTTTCTTCCCTTAGTTAGTTACCCATCTGTTTGTGCTGTGGTGGCCATTTAGGATCATCATGATATTGGGGTGCTCAGAGATGTAAAGCAGAACTGCTGTGAGGAGCAGACATGTCCCTCCACTGCACCAGGCCAGTCCCAAAGGGCTGCTGCTTCACTTAGTGCCTGATGTGCCTCTGATTTCTCCCTGTCAGGGGTTAGTGGGGGTGAGGGCACTGCAGTGGTGGTGTGTGAGAGGACCTGTCCACTCCTGCCCACGGCTTTGTCCTCTTCCTGGAGATGCAGGTTATTTCTGAGCACTTGCTGCAGGTCTGACTGGTGCATCCATTTAATCCTGAACAAATAGGGATTTTTTTTTTTCATTTGGCAAAAAGTGACGTCCAGTCAAGAAATGTTTGCTGTTGTATTTGCAGGTGACAAGAAGTACATTATGGGATCAACTGTTTCCACTGTTGATGCCACTGTCTTTGGGCATCTGGCACAGGCAATGTGGACATTACCAGGGACTCGACCAGAGAGACTAATCAAAGGTAAGAAAGCTTAGTGACCTCTGATTAAAAGCTCTTGGTGGCATTTTTCACATCTAAACTTGGAGTACCTTGGAAGGACATTTTGAAGACTGCAGTACTTCAGCAGACTTTTCTTGCCTTTGATGTAGCATTTGTATCCTGTAATATTGTTTTCTCTTAAAATTCTTTGTTTTCTCTTTAATGTTCTACACAGTAATTGTTTTTATTTCTGTACTTGATCTTTTCCCTGTTTAACGTGGCAAAGCCTTAAAGCTTTTAAGGAGTGTATGCTGGGTATGAGAAAACAGAAGATGAGCCATTAGCCAAATTCTACTGAGCTGAGTACTTTCCTTGATAGTAGAACTGCAAGTGCTGTTGTCTCACTGAAATTATAGCCTTTGCTGTTCCTGAAGATGCCAGGCAAGGAAGAAATCCAGCTTGGCTTTGGAGTCACTTTGCTTTTGCATGAATTGGAAGCCAACATACCCCTCCTCTCCACAGAGGGTTGTTCTTTGGTTTGGTTCTTTGTTGTGGGATAAAGTATCTTTGTATCCGTTTTCATAGTAAAACAACACAGCATGAAAAATGGGAAGAGCTGAGGAGGAAAGAGATGTAAAATAGTGTAAAAGGAGTGATTCTGACCTGTAAACCTACTCTGTGGAAGACACCTCTGCTAAACCTGTGGTGAAGAGGCACAGGCTTACTCTTTTCCTCAGATAATGAGGAAAGGATATAAATATTGGCTATGCAGTTCTTCCCTTGATGTCTGGGGCATCACAGGTAAAATTCTGAAGGGCTCAGGGCTGTCTAGAAGGATTACTATTGAATTAGTTCATCTCTAATGAAAATAAATAGAAGCTAATATTTTGAAATACCCAAGCAGTGTGGTTGATTCTCTGTACCTATCAAACTACTTATGCTGTCATGAGTACAGGTTTTATATTCACCGCCCCTTTGACACGCTGTTAATTCTTTTTTGAGATTCTTTAATTTCTTTTTTGATTTTTAAAATGATTTATTCTGTAAGCATACATATATTTATAAACAAAGCATAAGATACTAGGGCTGGGAGCAATAGGAGTGAGCCGGTGGCCATATTAAATGTGAATTTATGTTGCGGACAACGCTGCCATCTGGTGGTGAAAACCCCACATTCCCTGTATTTAATAAGCAAACTGTGCCATCTATAAAATCAAATTCCGTCTTTAGGAACCAGGTGTTTGCAATTAAGCAAAAAGTTTTACTACAGAAACCTTACAGTATTAGTGTCTTGTCTTGATTTCTTTTTTTAGAGGTTGAATTTGGGATACTTACTTTGCTATTTGTGTGAATGTGCATTTGTGTTTATTCATGTGTAACCCTTCTTGTTTTATGTTGTTACATTAAAATTAAAAACAGCTGCTAAGAGGATTGATGGCATCTTGGAATTTTGAAACTTCTTTGGAAAGGTCCTACACAGTTTGTTTCCAAACACAGCTAATGCGTTTTTGCATCATCAGGTGAGTTAGAGCATTATTGCCTGGATATATTTACTGAAGTCTGTTGTGTTGTGTTGCAGGTGAACTGATTAACCTTGCTATGTATTGTGAAAGAATAAGGAGGAAATTTTGGCCAGAATGGCACCATGATGATGACAACACTCTGTATGAATCTGAGGAAAGCAGCGAAGCAAGCAAGACTTACTCCCCTTTGCAGGACTTTAGTTTTTATTCAAGGACAGAAACATTTGATGAGGAAGGGAACAGTATTTCCCAAACCCCTGACACAGATTACACTGGACATTCCCTCTTTGACTCAGACGTGGACATGGATGAGTACAGAGATCATGAACAATGCAAGTGATGTGTACAAGTGTCTCCCATTGTGCAGATAAGCTGTTTCTTGGGATCACTCTGATTTGTTTTCTCCTTCAGGTCAGGAAGAGGTTTATACCACTTTGGAAGAGACCATTGTGCTTGATTCAGCTGTCACATACTGCTTGGACTATTTCAGCCGTATTTTGTTTTGTGTAATTGTTCAGGTGGACCAAGGTAAACACATTTAAAACACATGTGGGCAAACTGGAGGTCTAGAGGGCAGCAGGACCTTTCAGCCTATCTTTGTTCATGTTCAAAACCAGATCCCCCATTGAAGTGGGATGAACTTCTGGGAAGTGGAGCATTTGTCACAACTGGTTTGTGTTGTTATGTTACCTTTACAGCAGTGGGTTGAGGACAGGAATGGAAGAGGTATGATTGGCAGAGTTTTCTTCTGTGGAAGAGAATGATGGATGCTGTAATGAAAAGGCCCTGATGGTGTTGGTTGACTGCCATGTCGATATAAGTCAATTGTGTGCTGAGGTGCATCAGATTCATGCAGCACCCTGTCCTGTATCAGCAGTAGTGTGGCCAGCAGGACCAGGGCAGTGATTGGCCCCCTGTCTCAGCACTGGTGAGACTGCACCCTGAGCCCTGTGTTCTGTTGTGGGCCCTACACTACAAGAACGTCGTTGAGGTGCTGGAGCATGTCCAGAGAAGGACAATAAAGCTGGTGAAAGGAACTGGAACACAAGTCTTGTGAGGAGCAGCTGAGGGAGATGGGGTGTTTAGCCTGGAGAAAAGGAGTCTCAGGAGAGACCTTATTGTTCTCTATGACTGCCTGAAGGGAGGTTGTAGCAAGGTGGGAGTTGGTCTCTTCTCCCAGGTAACAAGCTCTAGGATAAGAGAAATGGCCTCAAGGTGTGCCAGGGGAGGTTTGGATTGGATATTGAGAAAACAGGCTGCCCAGTCACCACTCCTGGAGATATTTAAAAGCCACGTAGATGTGGCACTTCAGGGACATTGTTTGGTGGTGGACTTGGTAGTGCTAAAGTTTTAACCAAGTGGACTTGGTAGGTTAAAACTTGAACTTGATGATCTCAAAGGTCTTTTCCAGCTGAAAAAGTTTGTGTGATATGGCAAAGTTTCAGGGGAATTTTATTTGATAGCTACCCATACTTTGGTTATTACAGGGTCTGCAGGAAAGAACTGCTCCCAGTTCTTTTGGAGACAGTCAGGGAAGGATGGAGGAAAACATAATCCTGCAGAATGGAGCTGGTTAGTGTTT